>NC_047657.1:6242702-6424699 GCF_902201215.1 Prunus dulcis
TGCGGATACAGGAACTGAATACTTCAATGTGACACTATATTTCGTGGGCTCTGCATCCATGATCTTATAAATGCGTTCAACAAGTTCGGAAAACGTTACGTTCCGTGACACTATTATGCCTTTAGCCTCCCCACCTTCATAACTCTCAATGTTATCCTTCTTAACCCAATTTCCATTGTAGCATACCAAAATTCCAACTGTATCCATTTCTGCAAAAAACATAAATAATTACTACACCGATTCATAACACTAAAAAATACAAAATAGATGAATAAAAACATGCACAACAATCATTCCACTACACATATCATCTTCTAAATCCTCAAATCTTCAAAAGTTAATTGTAGCTGCTTCAACAATTAACTTTTATTCCTTTTTGTTTTTTCTCTGATTTAGAAGATGATATCTGTGGGTTCCAAGTTATTAACAAACTAACATACACATACAATGGCAGAAATATGAACCCTCTAACCCTCCAAGTCTTTTGCACAAATGTAAACACCTTCAACAAAAGGATCAGGGAAGCAGAAAGCGTATAATGTAGTACAAGCTGAATTACCAAATTCGAAACCAAAACACACAAACTATACTTCTTACCAAAACAAACCCAGAATGCCAATAAATTCCCCACATTAGCATCTAAATTGAGCCTAACACTAGCCGTATTTACAAATTTGTAGGCCAGACAAAGTTAACCTATGATTTTTCTGTGTGCTGTTATTTTCACCATTATCAAACACATTGCACTACATTATACACGCATTCGGTCAATTTTAAACAAAATTCAAGTTCACCAGACAGCTCCCACTGCAGATAATATCACAAACTATGAATTTCAACATATCACAACAAGTGCAAACTGAAAATTTAAGCTTTTATGCCCTCTGTGGTGAAAAGGGGCTGAACGATTTCATAATACACATACACTACCAAACCAATATCACAACTCACATCCGTTCACAACGACACCGGAAGTCGCCACTTTCCCTTCTCTGTGGAATCGCAGCAGTCAGCTCGATCGGGAGGTCAACAATGGACGCCGTGCCTTCCGGCTTCGCTGCGCCCAAACTAGGGTCCCAAGTTTGAGGACATCTGGGTTAGGACGATGGATGGGTTGCGAACTGGATTGCTCAGTGGGAACATGTCTCGCAACCTGGAGTTCCCCCAATTTTTGCCAACCTTCCAACACAGAGGAGAGAGAGTTGAGCTGAGTTCAAACAACCCTTTCAGAAAAGGCCAATAACGGGTTGATACATGTGCTTTTATATGGAGGGCAGTTTGGTCATTTCACGTTCACAAGTGATTATTTGAGAACACAATTTGCAAGCTGATTATTTCAGAATACCACTTTTAAAAAGTGATTATATCAGCTTATTTCCCTATTGTTTTTTTTTATATTGGAGAGCATACGAGATTATTCAAACCATTATATAAAGTAAAAGCTTATGAAAATAGCCTAGATATTTTTGTAGTACTCTAACCTCAACAGGGATTAGATGAATGATGACACACATGAATCCTCTAATGACGCTGCAACAACAGGTTTTATACAAGCATTACCAAAGATCACTATGTGAAGGACGGATGTGTGATCAATATCATTTGTGTTGGATCATCAAAGATGTATAAAGACATCAAGCGGAGTAATTCTTCAGGGGGAGCATCCAATAATATTGCAAGATTAATTTACGGAACCAGTTCCAACTACGACATTCAGAAAGATGGTCAACAATATGGTTTAAGGATATTTTTTTCAGCATCAGGGGGAGCGTGCCATCAATAAGATCTTCACACACTGTACTCTTTTTCATTCATCCATGTTTTTGTCCCACTGGGCTTTTCCTGGCAAGGTTTTAACGAGGCAGTGTCGCACGCGTGTTAGTGTTCTATACACAGAATTTTATGTTATACATGGTTATGCACTGTTTTTCCCTTCAACCAATTTTTGTCTCACTGGGTTTTATTAGCAAAGTTTTTAACGAGGCATACTCTATATATGGTGGACATCCAAGGGGGAGTGTTATAAATACTTAGAATGTGGATGACCACCATTACATCCATTACCTCCACCTTTTGATATATCCTATATTATTAGTATTGTAATTAGTAGTCTTGAACTCATAATTTGTGGGTTAGCTTCCTATTATTGTAAGCCTATAAATAGGTGATTAACAAAGAAGAAGATAGAGAAGTTTTAGAGACTAATTTTTATTGTTTTCCTCTACTCTACAGTTTCCTTTAGTTAGATAACAACTATGTTGTAATTCTAAATTGTTAATTTGGACAAAATGGTCATGAAAAATGTGTATTTAATGTTGGCTCATTTTCCTAAACTTTCCCATGAGGAGGAAAACAAAACCCAAGGGGGGGAGGGCTTCAATTTCCCCCTACTTTTCCATGTGTTACTCAACCATTTCTCATGCCTGGACTTACCAAATATCGGAAAGCAATTAATTTCTCATCCCCAACCCTCCTTTCCCATGAACTAAATGGGGCCTTTGGGAAATTGACATATATACTCACTAAACATAAAGGATAATAAAAAATAAAAACTCACTTTTTAAATATCAATCAGAAATATTCACTTTGTAACATGAAAGTACCAAAATTGCCCTCCATGGTATTTGCTTTTATCACTTGAAGGGCAATATGAAAGCCTCATTTAAGTTGAAGAAACATGATCTAATATTGGGGTTTTATGTGTAGACAGCCAAGTCTTACTATCTAGCAGAGTTCAATCGTCATTTCTCCATGATAAACAATGAGTGAGTGAGAACTTATCTAGTACGTGCACAACTCTATTAGTGGTCTTGAGCCCATTGTGACGGACGACGATATAATGTCATGACAACTAATATTAGAGAGTCCACTAATTCAGTTCTTCGTTTTGGAAGGATGCTTCCGGTGGTACACTTGATTGAGGAAATTAGGAATGTGCTTCAGAATTGGTTTAGTCAACGTCGAGATTTGTCAATAAAATGTAAATCTATGATGTGCCCTGATTTAGGCGAAAAGAAGTTAAGGAAGAGGCTGGACGCTGCTTCGAGGATGAATGTGGTCAAAATCAATTATGTGGAGTATAATGTGCTTGATGGTGATATGAACAGTCTTGTGCACTTGCAAAACCACAATTGTACATGTACAAAGTTTGACTTAGAGCAACTCTGATGCAAGCATGCTGTTGCGGTATGTCGGCACTTGAAATTGAACCCATACATACTCCTTCGCCTCTTCCTTTTACACTCGAGCTACATGGGCGGCTACATATGCTGAATCCTCCTCAAGGGACATGGGTTTATCCCCAAAATGTCTGAAATGTAAATTTCATGCCTTTTATTTCAAAGGTTATGACGGGTGGTCGTAAGACGCAAAGAATACCTTCTAAAGGAAAGAACTCACGAGAAAGAAAATGCTCAAGGCACGGTGTGAAGGGCCACTACCGAAGTACATGCAAAGAAGCTATCCTCGTCACCAACAACAAGCAGGTCATTTTGATGTTATAAATGTTTAGTTTGTATGTCTCATTCTATTAAGTGGGGATCTCTGCTACCTAAGTTTAAGTATTGTTTGTGCTCCTGACATGTCGCTGTTTTTTGTTTTTGGAAATAGGTATCTTTATAGGTACCCAATTGTATAGATCGTGATGCAACTATGTTCAGCATTTATTGAATGTGAGTGTATGCTGGACATTGCTCCATCACTTATGTAGGACATTCATGATGTCCAATTATATTTTGATTTAACTTGTTCTCCGTTCAATGTTGGTAAATGAAGAAGATTATGTTATGTGCATGTTTGTTTCCCTTTTATATCCCTTGTAATGCAATCCTTCACTGAGTGTTGTTTGTCATTTTTGTTCTCTTTTGAAAGATTATTGGTGTAGAAGCGTATAGTAGGTGACTAAGAAACTTAAATTGAATTGTTTTTGGTGCAATACAAGAGCAATGTAAGTGGAATAAAAAGGCAATACAAAGACTTCATAGTTCAACTACAATTTGTTTGCCAAAATAGACATGAAAAAAATGGTGCTAAGATACCAATAAAGGAGCAATAGTAAGGCAATATAAGTGCAAAAGAAGGCAATACGTAATATTGATAGTCCAACTTCAGCTTTATAATTGCCAAGACGGTGAAACAAAAGGTGCTACGAAAACAATAGAGGAGCAATAGGCAGGCAATATAAGGGCACTACATAAACTTAAGAGTCCAACTTCAACTTTATAATTGCCAAGACATGGTGAAAAAAGGGGTGCTACGAAAGCAATAGAGGAGCAATAGGCAAGCAATATAAGGGCATTAGGAAGGCAATACATAAATTTGATAGTCTAACTTCAACTTTATAATTGCCAAGTCACAAGTGAAAAAAATGGTGCTACAAAAGCAATAGAAGGGCAATAGGAAGACAATACGTAAATTTGATAGTTCAACTTCAACTTTATAATTGCCAAGACAGAGGTGAAAAAAATGGTGCTACGAAAGCAATAAATGAGCAATAGGTAGGAAATATAATGGCAATATGAAGGAAGTACGTAAACTTAATAGTCAAACTTCTACTTGTCAAGATAAAGGTGAGAAAAACCATGCTACGAAAGCAATAGAAAGGCAATAGGAAGCAATATAAAAGCAATACGTAAACTTGATAGTCCAACTTCAACTTTATAATTGTCAAGACAGAGATGAAAAGAATCGTTCTACGAAAGCAATAGAAGGGCAATTGGAAGGCAATACGTAAACTTGATAGTCCAACTTCAACTTTTTAATTACCAAGACAACGGTTTAAAAAAATGTACTAAGACATCAATAGAAGGGCAATAAGAAGGCAATATAAGGACAATAAGAACGCAATACGTAAACTTGATAGTCCACCAACTTTATAATTGCCAAGACAGAGGTAAAAAAAAGTGCTAAGACAACAATCGATGAGCAATAGGCAAGGCAATATACAGGCAATAGAAAGACAATATGTAAACAGAATAGAGGTGAAACAAAGGTACTAAGATAGCAATATAAGAGCAATATGAAGGCAATATAAGCACAATAAGAAGGTAATACGTAAACTTGATAGTCAAACTTCAACTTTATAATTGCAAGACATAGGTGAAAAAAGGGCATGAGACGAGATATTACTTCTATATCAACTTTCTATTAACCATATATAATTTATACCTGAACTCAATAAATAATGTAACGTTGTCTATAATTTGACCATATATGATCATCACAACCTTGTATACCAACTCTTGAGACATTTCATCGTTATAAACCATATATTGACATTTGTATATGCATTAGAGATGGCAATTTCAGATACGACCCGTTACACAATTCAAAACCTGCACGGAAAAAACACTACCTGAACCGCACGATTAATAATTGCGTAATTTTTGGGTCAACCCGTTATGACCCGTTTAATAAATGGGTGGGTTTCGAGTCAACCCACCAACCCGCTAAAATACATATTTAACCCATTTATTAAATGGATCGTGTCAACTAGCTTAAAACCCAATAACCCGCTTAATTTGAAACCCTAGAAAAAAAAAAACATATACATAATATAGAAGAACTTACCTATCGAATAATTCACTTCACACAGATGCCTCCAAACCAAACCGTTATCGCATCTCCCTCCCTCTACGTCTCCCTCTCCCTCTCAGTCTCTCCATCTCCCTTCCTCTCTGCGTCTCTCTCTGCGTCTCTCTCTACGTCTCTCCTCCATCTCTGGTTCTTAAATCTTCGACAACAAATTGGGAAATACCAAGGGTTGAGGCCACATATTGGGATCTAGATTTGAGTGTCTCCCTTTGCATCTCTGCATCTATGCGATTCTCTCTCAGGTATCCCCCTAAATCTCACTATCTCTCTTTTGTTGGTGTTTGATTTCTTTGTTTGGCTGGTGTTTGTTTTCTTTGTTACTAAGAATGAGATAAGCTGCAGCTTGACTATGATTCATTCATTGAAAATAATATGTTATTAAATAAAAACCATGAAAATGCAATGCAAAAAACTGCTTGACCAAGCTAACATTAGAATAGGATATTTAAATAAATAATTTAGGAATGGCTACTATAAAATACAAATTAATTAGAATGGGATAATTCTCTATCTCTCTCTCTCTCTCTCTCTCTCTTGCTGGTGTATGTTTCTCAAAAAAAAAAAAAAAAAAAACTCATCCTATGTTATTTTATGTTTCATACAGATGAATTCTTTTGAAGATGGTTGTGATAGTTTTGACGATGGATCAGCTAGAAGTAATGTGCAAGATTTAGATCCGTCTAACAACAATGCAGTTGTTATAACTCAAGTTGGTAAGAGACGTAGAAAACTGACATCACATGTATGGAATTAGTTTGAAATTCTTCATGTCGATCCAAATAATAAGCTTTATGCAAAGTGCATGAAATGTGCTCATAAGTACTTGTGTGATAGTAGATATGGTACTAGAAATTTGAAGCATCCTCTTGATTCTTGTTTGAAATCTGATACTCGTGATTTGGGCCAATTATTATTATCTAAATTTGAAGGGTCTATCATAACAAGGTCTGCTAAGTTTGATTCAAATAAATTCAGTGAGTTACTAGTGATGGCAATTATCATGCATGAGCTGCCCTTTCAGTTTGTTGAGTATGCTAGAATTAAGGAAGTGTTTAATTATATTTGGGTTGATATCAAACTGATATCTAGAAATACTACAAAGGCTGATGTGTTGAGTATGTACAATAGAGAAAAGGTTAAGCTTAAAGAACTTTTGGGTTCAATTCTTGGAAGAGTTTGTTTGACATCTGATTTGTGGAGTTCTATACCACAGATGGTTATCTTTCTCTCACTGTCCATTTGTTCATGCTAATTGGAAATTGCAAAAAAGAATTTTGAATTTCAGTTTTATGTCTCCTCCTCATAGTGGTGTTGCATTGTGTGAAAAAATTTATACGTTGTTGACTAATTGGGGGGTGGAAAAGAAACTTTTCTCAATGACTTTGGACAATGCATCTTCAAATGATGCTTTTGTTGTGTTGGTAAAGGGGCAACTTAACTTGAAGAATGCACTTTTAATGAATGGGAAATTTTTTCATGTTCGATGTTGTGCTCACATTCTGAACCTGATAGTGCAAGATGGGTTGAAACACATTGATGATTTCGTGAGGAAAATTAGGGAAAGTATTAAATATGTTAGAGGTTCACAAGGGAGGAAACATAAATTCTTAGATTGTGCTGCACAAGCTTCTTTAGATTGTAAAAAGGGCTTGCGCCAAGATGTACCCACTAGATAGAACTCCACATTTCTTATGATTGGCAGTGCACTTTATTATCAGCGAGCATTTCTGCATTTGCAATTAAGTGATTCTAATTACAAGAATTCTCTGTCTCAAGATTAGTAGGAAAAATTAGAAAAACTTAGCAAGTTTCTTAAGGTGTTTTATAATGTGACTTGCTTGTTTTCTGGAACTAAATACACTGCTGCAAATTTGTATTTTCCTCGAGTGTTTGAGGTGGAAGATACGTTGAGAAAGGTAAAGATTGATTCAGATGTTTCATGAGATCTATGGCAACTCAGATGATGAAAACGTTTGATAAGTATTAGAAAGAGTATAGTTTGATCCTTATTACAATTGCTGTGATATTGGATCCTAGATATAAACTTCAGTTTGTCGAATTTTGTTATAAAAGGTTGTATGGTACAAACTCCCAAGAAATGGCTAAAGTTCGTGATATGTTGGTTTCTCTCTTTGATTTGTACATGAAAATACATTCTAAATTTGAATTAGTTGCTGGTACATCAAGTACTTCAAATGGTGTTCCTTCTCATGTTGATGACATGGTTTCTAAGGAATGCATGGATGTTATGAAGGTAAAAAGCTATTTATTTTGTTCAAAATACATCTGTTGAGGCCCAAAAAATCATGGGAAGCCCAAAGACATTTAAAGCCCAATATAACATATAATGAAGGTCATGCATTAATCCAAGCTATATTTTGGGATTTAATTTATTAAATAAATATAGAAATAGTGCACATGCCATGCCAAACTAATAATACATTTTTTCATGCCAACCACCTATCAAGCTCACATGAACCCAGGTCATGCGCTTTACGGGGCTTGCATGAGGGATTGTGGTGTGGAAGGTTACGGAAGTCCACAAAGCCCACAGAAGCTCTTAGATAATGGAGACTTTGGGCTGGCTACTTGGGAGCACCAAAATCCAAGCCTTAGAGTTCTCCAATGTAGGTGAGCAAATGAGATATTTTTCAAGCACTTCCTTTTACCCATAAGAAACAGTCATTTTTCAAATAGCTTTACCCGTTGAAAACAAGCATTTTCCAGCACTTCCTATTAACCACTGGAAACAAGCAGTTTCCAGTGCTTCCTTTTACCAATAGGAAATAATCAGTTTATATTACCTAACTTTACATACTAGAAAATAGAATGCCCTAATGCTCCCTTTTTGACAGGACCCGACCCAATTTCCACTTTGGAATTCGAGCCAAGTCCTGTGCGTGTCCGACACCTGACAAATGTCGGGCACAAATGACCTTCTTACCCTTCTGACTTCAATTTCTCTTTAAATTTCCTCAGATTTCTGCCGAAAATTCGGCAGAACCTCCCCTGTATTTTTGATTTATCCCAAAATTTTCACCTGTCAAATAATCTCAGAAACCCTACCAACAGCCAGACTAAGTCAACAAACAGATTCCAATCTCAATTCCTTATGTTCAACATGATATCAGAGCATTTTCTAGGGTTTTCAAGGTTGCAAGGATCTTCTGCAAAACTTTACCTTGGCGCAGAAACTATGATTGGCCCGGTGGTGGATCCCGCGTACTTCTACGGCCTGGGGGCGAAAAAAAGGTTGAAAATGTGAGTGGACCAAAGCAACAATAATGTTCTTCAAAACAATTCTCATAAACATAATATCCCCCATGGTAAAATAAATTTAGCTAAATAAAACTGAATACTTACTTATTATATCACGCGTAGTCAATTCAAGGCATTCTATATCAGTCATATTCAAACTTGAAAGTTTCATACAAACCACTGAATTCAAAGCTTTCATAAAAGTACTGAAATCCAACGCGTATAAAAACTCTGTACTCAGATCTTTCATAACTGAACGAATATAAAGGTATCTATACTTGAAAAATCAGAAAAACTGACTTAAAATAACTGAAAACCATAGTTAAATAAAAGAAACTCAAAATCCTTTGAAATACCACCAGTTTGTACCCCTGTCATTTCCGTCAATTCCCTGGCAGGTCTCGGGCGTCAAACAGGCTACCCGAGCCGCAAACTGGCGAAATCAGGGGGCTATGATCAGCCTGTCCCGCCGGCAGATTCCTCGATGACACCAAGTCAACTCGAGTCGCTCTGGCAGGATGCAGGGGACCGTAGTCAGCCTGATCCGCAATCCCGGCAGGTCTCGGGGACATAAAGTCAGCCGAGCCGCAATCCTGGCAGGTCTCGGGACACCAAGTCTGCCGAGCCGCAAATCCCGGCACTCACGGTCCGAGCGTCCCCGAAACTCGTGAGGCAAGTCAAGTGCACTGACTGAACTATAATCAGACTGGATGTCCGTAGACATCGGTCCGACTCTGGGTAATCACCATAAAGAAAAACGGGTACGAGGTGGTTTAAAAATAAAGTCCTTTAGAAAAATCTGAATCACAACTGAAAAACTCAAGTCGTGCTGCGGTCTCCACTGATTCAAAACTCAAACTCTGTTTCTGTAACTGGTAAATAAGCAGCACCGACTTATAGAATTATTACTGTACTGATCATATTCAAAATCGTATTAAAACTTACTCAAAGACTGAATGAAGAAACTTACTCAAATAAACTCATTTATAAAACTCATTTATATAAAATCATTTATAAAATCTATTTTATATAAAAGCACATCAATTCATATAAAAGCACATCAATTCATTTATGAAATCTGAATTATGAAAGAAGGTCCACTCACAGATGGTCCGAGCTACTTCGATCCCTCGGAGGTCTCCTTTTAAAATTCTGTCGGGCTCCTGATACCTGATTACCCCGAAAAATTAAATTAATAAACTGCTGAATAAAACGAAATTCAACTAAACATCCTGCCCCCGGCTCCTAGAAATACAAAACTTATTCCAGTTATTCCTATGCCCGTCTCAGCTTTTTAATTAGTTAGGCTGGCCTCAAGAGACCCAAAACCTTGATAAGCGATGAGCTGCCCGATCGGCCGATCCGGGACCCCATGGGTCCACGGTCTCTAATGGCCAATCTGAGCTTCCCGGAGGGGTTCTCATGGGGCGGGAACCAAGTTCTGCGAAATTGGTCCGAATCGGACGGTCGGATTGGCCAAAATCGCATTATCGCTTAAAACCCTAACCCTAGCCCCAGGGTTCGCAATTCCGGAGTATCCGGGACTCCGATTCGCAATCCGTCGAATCCTACGCGATCCTGAAATCACGTAGACCGACATATCCAAAATTCAGCGCGATCCAACAACTACACGATACTGTACCCACGGATCGCGCGATATGGAAAATTCGTTCGGGGCTCAAACGGACTCCGAATCGAGATCCGCGAAATCTCACGCGCTCGTGGCGACACGAGGACCTCAAAACTGGCCAGAGCCGTACCACCACCCTGGCCCACGCGCCGCCACACGCGCAGGGCAGATCGGGTGTCTAAAGCGATTCGGGTGTGCCAAAAAATCGTGGAACCGAGACTCCAAACTCCTACCCTAGGTAAAACACCCCACTTGGAGTCACTTTTGTTCTTGGACTACCCCCAAAAAGTGACTGGAAATGCTAGTTTCGAGCGGCCAAAGTTTCGGCCAAACTTCAAGTCGAAAATCGAGTGATCTAGAGATCGAATTGATCTAAACCCAGCCAACCAGCAGATAGAGCACGAAAAATAGATGAAAATCCATACCTCACTCGACTGATTTGGTTGAGAAACGGAGGAGATCGAGCGGCTGGAAGTTCGGATGGCATTCGGACGAACCGTCGACTTCCATGGCAGATTCCGGCCGATTCCGACCACGGCAGCGGCGGAGGTGGGTAAGGAAACGTCGGCCGTCGTGTGCTGGTTTGTTTGGCACCGGTCTCGGAGATCAACTCCAAGCGAGGCGGCCGGTGCGACGTCGGGAAGGGAGGAAGGTCGCGGGCGAGGGCAGCTGCGGGAGGAGAGAGAGAGAGCTGACGGGGGAGAGGAGAGAGAGTGATATAAATATCTGACTTTTTGACCAAATTACCATTTTGCCCCTCACGATTTTTAGACCATAACTTCTTCGTTACGGCTCCGATTCGGGTCTACTCCGTGTCTACGAACTCCTTTCGCCGCGCTCTACGCAATGGCGTAGGCGGAATTCCCAAATTCTTTCCCGATTAAAAAGTCAAATTTTCCCCATTAAAATATGCGAGGGCAATTTGGTCATTTCGCTAAAAGATATTTTCCTTACCTTTTTAGATATTTTCTTTCTTTTTGATATTTTGTTTTGGGTTCTTACACTTTTAATCACTGGAAATAGGCTAGTTCCAGCACCTCCCTTTACTTATTGGAAACAAAGGAAAACCCTCACCCTCTATAAATTGGCTTTCATGGCTTAAGCAAACGACACCAATTTTTCTTCAACCAACACTCCCTCACTCGGCTGTTGCAAGCATCCCAACAGCCATCAACCCCATTCAGAAACCACCAGACCACTTTCCTTCCTCCAGCCATTCCTCAGCTATCACAACCATTTCTTCTATTTTCCTATCATTGAAATCCTCCGTTGTCCCTATAAAGCCTCACGAACCATAACTCCAAGCTTTTCCTTCATTCTCATACCCTTCCAAGCTATAAACACCATAGCTTTCAAGCCTTAAGCTTTTTCTTTTATCCTCCCACCTCTAAAACTCATAAATTTCTCTAGAATCATTGTCACAAACACCATACCCTTCAAAGTCTTAAGCTTTTCTTTCCTCAGCCATGCTCTTTAAAACCCCATTCGTTTGACTGCTATGAGCATCCCAACAGCCATCACAGCCAAACAATCAAACCACCATAGCCATAGCTTTAAACAATAAATTCTCAACACCCAAACTCAAGCATATCAAACACCAACCTAAGCACAAGCATTCTCATTTGCTAAACTTGTGGGTCTTTAGCTCCCACACTCCAAGCTCTCATGCCAAGCTCATATAATCTCAGATCAACATCAGCAAGTCATCTTCAACTCAGTCAGAGCAAGCAACATCCTTACGCATTGCTGGAAGCTTCAATCTCAAGCCATGTTCTTCCATATTCTTCCTCTCCCTCCCATAAACACATACAAAGAGAGCAAGCATCACCACTCACCTCTAGAACCCTTCGATTTCAAGCTATGTTATTCCATTTCTTCCCTTTTTTCTCTTTTGGCAAGCCACCCAAGAGGCTGACAAAGCTTTCATCAAGCTGCTGGAAATCTACTCAAGCCACCCATTCTCTCTCTCTCTCTCTCAAAAAAGCTCCATCCCATATGAAACACATAATCTCTCATGCCAAGTCTAGTAGTACCTTAATTCACAAAGCAAACTCTCATGCCAAGTCTATATAACATCAATGCACCATCTTTAACTCTTCGTCAAGCTGCCAGAAACATCTGCACAAAACACGCAGTCGTTGGAAGAAGAACAAAGTACTCCCCTGGGACTTGCTCCTCCCTCGAGATACTTTGGGCTTATTTCTCTCTAACTCAGAAAAATGGGCAATGAAGAATCAACAAA
The DNA here is from genome assembly GCF_902201215.1 of Prunus dulcis. NCBI lineage: Eukaryota > Viridiplantae > Streptophyta > Magnoliopsida > Rosales > Rosaceae > Prunus > Prunus dulcis. The sequence continues at coordinate 6,255,425 of NC_047657.1, forward strand.
CCCGGGTGAGCCTTCCAACGGAAAAAGACCCCAACAACATCAAAGTTCAGTTTACATTTGACTATGTGCTAATATTAATGTTGTTATATTATTAGGAATTTGATACCTAAGTGAGGAATCTACCACTTCTTGCCAAAAGTCTCAGTTAAAATTGTATTTGGATGAGCCTAAAGTAGACGGGATGATAAATTTGAATGTTCTTGATTTTTGGAAAGCAAACCAATTTCGATATCCTGAATTATGTATTTTGGCTCATGATGTACTATCTATTCCAATATCTACAGTTGCTTCTAAGACATCACTTAGTGTTTGTGGTAGAGTGCTTGATCAGTATCATAGTGCTCTCAAAACCTGAAAATGTTGAGGCACTTGTACACGAGACTGGATATTTGGTGAACAAGGTATATTTCCTATCATCTTATTCATTGTATTTGTTTCTTTTTATGATTATTTGCTGAAGCCTTATGGTTTGAATTGCAGAAAATTCCACTTTAGCACAAAACTTGGAAGAATTGACTGAGGATATTAGCAAGATAGACATGAATCCCTCCCAATCTATTGAGTGTTCAAATACCATCAATGTTGGTGGCTAAATATTATTGGAGTTGGGAATGTCATTTGTATTTTATGTTGTAATTTAATCAAAGTTTTATGTTTGATTTGCAGTGAACTAATGAATTTGTATTTGAAGTTTTTAAATTTTAGTGTGATTTTGGAATGTTTATAACACGACTATTTTCATCAAAAAAGAAATAGAACATTTTAGATGTTAAGCAAGTTTTTAAACAGGTTACTAAGCAAGTTATTTGTTTGTGACCTAACTCAATATGTTTAGTAAACGGGTTACATGGGTTGTGTTTGGGTTTGAAATTCTTGACACGTTTGATAAATGGGTTGTGTATGGGTTGAGGATTCTTGCCACGTTTAAAAGTCTGACACAACACGAATGCGACACGACACGACTCATTGTCAGCTAGGAGTGGGCACTCAAACCGGCAAACCAGAAATTCAAGCCGAACCGCACCGAACCAGACCGGAAAAAAATCGAGTTGACCAAAAAGTCAAAAACCGGTCAAAAATTGAACCGGACTGGTTTGGACCGATTTTGAATCCGGTTCCATGTCTTCAAAAGCCAGACCGGGCGAAACCGAATCGATCAAATTAAAAAAATATATAATTTTAATATATAATTACATTTAATGCTATATTTTTAATTTCACAAAAAAAACTAATATTTATCCAAGTTCAATTTCAAAATATCTCTCTTTTTCTAACTTTAATATTTATTTTTTATATGAAATTGAATAATTTGTTAATTTTCAAGTAAAAAAAAAATATTTCAGTTGAGAATTGTATTAAAAAACAATTTTAAAAAAACAATTTTTATAATCCAGTTCAACATCAAACCGGAATCGAAATCGGTTCAACTCGAACCGAACAGTTTTTGAATTTTTTTGAATTAAAATCGAACCGAATCAAACCGAATGAATAGTACTAAATCGATTCTAATTTGAGGAAAAAATCGGTCCAACCCAAATCATGCCCACCCCTATTGTCAACCATAATTTGTGACCATGTGTAGGGATATTTCAATTCACTTTAAAGGATATTTAGGATTTCAGAAAAATTTACATCTCTAGCTTGAAATTTGGGTGAATTGAGAAGAATTTGGCTCAAAGGTGCCAAAATACCCTTCTACATGAGTGCATGTAGTCAAAACTTAACGAAATTGGAAGGAATTTTAATAAAAATTGAATCATATCATTGAATTGCTTCGAATTAAAAACTTCAAGAATAAAATTAGCAAAATTGAAAACTACAAATATAAAATTGACCAAATTCAAACAAAATTTTTTTTTTTTTTTTTTCTACTAAGAAGAATTTTAAAGCCCGTAGCCTAACCCACGCTCCATCCCTTTCTCATTCCTTTCTTTTATTTTTCTTGTTTATTCTCGAATGAAACACACCCTTCCCAGCATATTGGCCATGTATTTGTTGCAGGCAGGCAAATCCCATCCCAGCGTGTTCTGGTTTTTGCAGGTTCGTTGTTCAACTTCTCATCTTCTTCATTTAAGTTTAACAGCAGCACCCATACCCCTCTATTTTGTTCTTCAATCTCTTACTCATGATTTGCAGTTTGATTTCTGATTTCAATTTCTAAAATATACGGTTTAATTTCTAGTTTCTTTCTATTTATAGTTTAGGGTTTAATTGTTGCTGAGTGGAGAATTGTAAGCAGCTCAAAAAAAAGTGCACAATTTTGGCACCAAATCTTCACCACCACCAGGATTTAAATCCTGGTTTCGAACCAAGGCTCTTTTGCGTAGGTAAGCTTCCATAGTTTTTCTTTGTATATTTTAGTTTAATATCCACTCTGAAATTGATGATGAGATGTAATGGTTTTTGCTAACCTTTAAATTGATGCCTTATCGAATAACAAGTAGGAACTTCTGCTTCGGTGGGTTGAATATTATTGGGTTGTCAAATTAAAATGGGCAGCAAAAGCAAGAGAAAGACGCATTTCGATGACACAAGCGATGACGATTCGTCATTGTCGTCTTCTTCAAGCTCTGAGGAATCTGAACGCTCTTCAAAGAGGCACCGGCGCCACCGCCACAGAAAAGACGATAGTTCGAGAAGAGAGAAAGAAAGGAGAAGGGAAAGGAGAGAGAAACGGAGAAGCAAGAGAGAGACGAGGAGAAGGAAATCCAAAAAGGAGGACAATAAGAAGAGGGCTTATGGGGTTGATGATGACTCTGGTTCTGGGGGGTCATTAAGTGGTGATGATTCAGACCCAGGTAGGAGTCGGGCTGAACCGCAAGCCATTTTGCAAGGCTTGTTCAACGACTTTCCCAATGTTGGGAATGATTTGAAACAGGTAAACTTATCATCCTTTTTGCATGTGCAATTTCTTAACAAAATTTATGTTCAAAATAGTTGGAGTAGAATTCATGACTCCCAATATTTTCCAGCCATGATACTAATTGTCAGTTATTGAAGTTTGATTTTTCTTGTTGACTTGCTATTTGATTAAGTTTGAATATTAACTAGAGAACTTCTAATATTTTCCAGCCATGAATTTAGACTGATCGGTAGTTATCTTCAGTTCTTTGATTTTCATGTCAACTGGTTTTTTTTTTGGTTCCATGTCAAAAATACTTTATGTTTTTCAGATGGTCTTTTGGCATATTTTATTCAAATCTGTCAGTAATATATTGTATAAAATAATTCTTCTGATTGGCCGTAAAAGTGTGAATTGACAATGTTTTGCTACCCATAAACAGTGATATGGTGGGCAGGCAGTCGACACAGAAACACTATTTTTGTTTAGTTGTTTCTCAGTAATCTCTTCAATCTGTGGTTTTGTGTTTCTACTTTATATTTGTTTTTGCAATAAGACTGGAACCTTACATGTGAGGACTAATATGGTTTTACTTTTCACCTATTGGATATAGTGATGAAATGTTATTGATAGTTGTCATCATTTGTTTGATATAGCTTTTAGAAATGATTGATGGTGGGCAAGCAGTTGACATCAAGGGAATATCAGAAAGATCTTTGATTAAGCATCTAAGGAAGTTGTTCCTTGCATTGAACCTGAAGCAAAATGATGGAGTTTTTTTGCTGGCTTCAAATGTTCGTCCCACTTTGGAGGTTGTTGGGCTCATGATTCAAACATCCTTAGAACCTAAATCTGGACTGAATGAGATGCATCCAAAACAACTGGATGAGGAACACAGACAAGTGGCTGGTGAAAGTAATAGGACAGTGCCATGCATGGAGGATGATGATACTGGTCCCAAAAGAAGGTAGTGACTCTGTTTTCACTCTTTATAGTTGTATAATTGCTTGTTAGTTTGATTTAAAACTCACAACTACTAGTTGATGTTTTTGTCCAGTTAACCAACTTGTATTAGTTTTTAAATTTATAAAATATATTTATATGCACTGCTTTATTGTTGTTTTCTTATGAATTGCAGCTTCCATAAAAAACCAAGTTTTGTAAAGTATTACCCCTTTTTACTAGTATTTTCTGACCCATGTCTGCGTATGAATTTCTCATATTGATAACTGCATTAAGAGGTTTTCCATGATGCTCATCAGTCATTACTGCCTTGTCTATTATACTTTGTAGTTATTTTTGTGTTGATGTTGTAATGAATGAGAAGATAACAATGTATTCTCGAAAGAAAAGAATGTGGAAAGATAACAAAATATAAAATTGATAATAAAGTGCTGAAAATTCCTTTTCAATTGTGAAAAACTTATTCTTATAAAACAAGTTGTCATGATAATTTTTGTTCCTCTAGACATCTTTAATAAGACTATGCTTTTTCCTGTGAAGCAGCCCAAACATTTTGGTTTGCTTAAAATTAATATGCGAGTAAAAGTATTTTTAATCTGTACTTTATTTTAATATTGCATCAAGTACTGATGTGTTTGATATATGTTGAATGAAATATCTAATAACACTTGCTTAGAAAAGAACCTTGCTTTTTTTATTTTGTTTTGATTGTTTGCAACAATTGCAGGGCAATTGGCCCTGCGATGCCATCAGCTGAGTTACTTGCTGCTGCAGCGAAATTGACAGATGCACAGGCTGAGCTCAGGTATTTTCTTTAACTGTATTGAGTGGTCACTTTATTTTGAAACAAATTTTGGAATTACTCAAGTTTTTTTTTTAATTTTTAGAATACAGTTATAATTTGGGCTTACTTGTGGGCATGGTTCGGATTGGGAGGACTTTAAATGTCGTGGTTTTTAATATATATAATATATGTACAGAGAAGCCGAGTTGGAAGAAGATAGTGAATTTTTTATAGGACCTCCACCGCCTGCTATGGTTGCTGAAACTGCTTCAGCTAATGAAGCTGAGCGGTTCGAAGAGGTATGATTGTTTTATCTCGCTGACCTAATACTCAAGTTAATAAGGGCATTACATATTGCCTTAGATTGGGTGAGAGTTCATGTTTAATCATCACAACTCATCTCTTTTTAGCCTTAGCTTTCATTTTTCCTTCTGCTCTTACACATTCTTGCACATGTGTAGCAGATATAAATTATGCCCGACGAAGAGTTTTGGTCTTAGATGATGAAAGAGTTGTTGAGCATTTTGGTAATTAAATGAGTAGTCAAAGAGGTGTTGAGAGGGTTAATAAATGAACTCTTGTAAAAATGTAAATTTAAGAGTTAATTTAAATTCTCGTGACTACAAGTAGTCAGTAAGAGGGTAGTCTAGATTTTAAGGTGGATATTATAAAAGAGATAGGACCTTAATGCAATTTAATGAGATTTCGAAAGTAAATTTCAGTCTTTTCCCTTGGATTAATTCTGGTGCTTTAAGGTTTTCTCCCAGATTTGTTCTATGGAGCTTTCGTGGCTCCAATGATGTTCGGAGTGAAACTAGTCCTTATTCCTACAGTCTTTTGGGCTGTACTTTTTATTTACATTGCAGATGTAGCTGGTAAAAGTACCAGCTTTAAATTTAATTTATTTATTGGTTTTGTGTAGTCTATATTTGGTATTTTTTATTCTTGTATTGTTTAAACTCTATGAACAATATGCAACCAATCAGGTTACAAGGATCATGGATGCTGCAGATGATAGTCTATATGATATTCTAGGAGCAAACCAAAATATGTCTGCTGAGAATATAAAGAAAAGGTATAACAGCTGATATTTATTTAATTTTTTGTCATGATGGTTGTGTTAATTTTAGCTATTTTACATGCTTGTGGACTTTTGAGCTTATGCTATTTGGTATGTTGCCTTTGATTTCTTTGTTAATTAATCACTTCATCCTATCTGTCAGGTATTGGAAGATGTCTCTTTTGGTGCATCCTGATAAATGCTCGCATCCTCAAGCTCAACAAGCATTTGTTAAGTTGAATAAAGCTTTTAAAGAATTACAAGATCCAGATAAGGTGAGTTCTTTATACAGATATATTATGGATGAGAGGTATATTTATGTATTTTTTGCATGATCACTGTGACAGATTTGTTTTATTGGTTTGAATCTACCAGTTTTGTTTCACTACTTGGGTTGTGTTTTTCTTCTGTCTAGAATAGTAGTTTATACTTCTGAACTGCTATTTGTGCTAGAATTACAAGAAAATGTACAGCCTGGTTTCAGGCTGGTGAAGTTTCTCTTATTCTATTCCAATTTTTTAAGGACATCTAGCTGGAGATTAGACTATATATACATGTTTTGCACAATTACTTATTAAAAGCCAAACAGAATGATCTAAAGGGGCAGGTAGATGCTCGCTTTTCTATTACTTTGGAACCCAGGCAATAATTTGACCTCGCTCAATCGACGGAAAAAAGGATCCACTGGAATCGATCGCAATCCAATTGGTCATGGTTGCTTTAGTTAACTTGTATGAATAATTATCTGAAGCATTCCTCCCCTCAACAATTAATCCAGTTGTACACTTTGTTATCATTTGAGGTTGCATGCTTACTGTCATTCTTTAAACTGGATCATATAGAAACATTTCTGATTCATATGTGAGTGGCACAGAATTGACTGTTTGGCACAAATAAGAGGGAATAAAAATTTTCAACAATGCAAAAGTGGATTGTATCTCTTGAAGATTATTTAACTTAGACAATCATGAATTTACAAGATCAACTATTTTGCTTTAAACAAGATCAGTTAAAAATTATAGGGAAGAGTAGCATTTACGGAGAGATTGTTGTTTATGATTTGTTCATAAGTGATGGTACCATAAAACTAACTTTTAATCCTCCACAAACAGAATGAAGCTCCCTAGGAAGATGAACATAGGGGTTATTGGCTATTTTAAGGTTGTTTATATGACCTTTTATTTCTTAAATAATGAATACAAGTTTTTCATTGCTTGAATTGCCCATTTTAGCTATGGACAACATGATAAGCTTCTTCAACCATTTGGAATCCAGAACTTATGCCGCCAGTATTCTGCACAATTACATTGTTATAGGGAGCTGACAGATTAGCTAACCCATTATTGTTGCTGTTTTAGCCATTGATTTTGAAAGAAAGTTATTATTTAGGAAATGCATTGTATTTGATTTGTAGAGTGTGAAGGTACTGTTCTGTTGGGGTCGATTGTTTTTCTCATAATGATGGTGAAAACTCTCCATGGCCGCATGATGAAGACAGCTTTGTCAAACCCATTAGGGTTTACAAAAGAAATAGATGGAAGAGGAAATTGTTTAATTTGGTCTTTAAATCTGGCAATTTTTTATTCCTGCGATTAGTTTCTAACTTGTTTTCTAAGTTTTCCAGATTTCAGTAGGATTTCTAGTTTTTTCCAGATTTCCGAGTTTCCTATTTTATTTGGATTAGGATTTCTTTCCTAGAAAAAGTTTAATTTTCCTTTTCACTCTAGGGTTAGATTATTATAAATACCCCTTCTATGTAATTCATTATTGGAGTTTAGAGATTAGAGATTTGAGTTATGAGAAAAGTTTATTTTCCAGAGATTGGAGACTCCTTGGTGTGAAGCCAAGGAATCTTTAGCCATTGACTTTCTGTTTTATCATTGTTTTCTCTTCTGCTAACTTACCTAAATACTCAATTCACCATATCCTACACCAAATTTGGTATCAGAGCCTGGTTATCGTTTTTCCTAGGGCATGAAAATTAGTGATGGTCTATGACCGGACTGTTCAAATGCTAGAAACTCTAACTAACAAAGCAAGCTGCAGAAAGTCAGAGAGCAGTCCACCTGATTGGACATCATTGATTGTCGTCTTGCAAAACTAGAAGCATCCAAGCACCATTCTGTGGATAAGTTTAATGTGATCAATGTTTGTTCAAAGAAGGAATCTCAAGAACGTCAATTCATTGAGGATTCGATAAGTGCTAAACAAGGAAGAACTTTTCAAGACAATCACATGGAGAATCAAGTATAACCTAATGGTCAAGGTGAGTTTTAAGGAAAAAGTTTGTGCGCCTGAACTTCCAGCTAGCGATGAGGACTCAGAGATTGAATCGAGTGAGATTGTTCAACCTATGAAGACACTAGTAAGTTTCCCATTGACTGAATTAACATTCAGCAAAGGAGAGAAAGGTGTAAGTGATCAGTTGGAATTCCTACAACTCATTGATTCTAGCGGATTCAAGAGGAAGGCCGAAGATGAGTCTATATGTGTGCACGGTGATTCCGACTTCCGGGAATGTTCCTACAATTTTAACTCACTGGAGTCGAGTTCTTCTCAGCCAGGGAGAATTGATGACGACATCTTAGTCAAACCCATTAGGACACAAACGAAAGAGATGGAAGAGGAAATTATTGATTAGTTTCCTAGGTTCTCTAGTTTTCCAGAGATTAGAATTCTTGGTGTGAAGCCAAGGCATCTTTTCCCATCTACTTTCTGTTTTAGCATTGTTTTCGCTTCTGCTAAATTACCTAAATACTCAATTCACCCATATCCTACATCACCGTAGGGATGACTTTGTTAACCACATAAGTCTCTGCATCCTCGTGTTTACTCATTTTCATCTTGGGGCTTTTATTGATTTTATTTTTATTTTTTATTATTTGTTGGTAGGAGGGGATTTATTCCAACAATGTTCTACACTCAGAGATTAATTTAAATGATTTGGTCAAAATCATTGTATTTCATATGAATCTATGATATTACAATTTATAGTAAGGCCTATGTGTTAGTATGTTGGAGAATAATTTTCAGATTTTCTATTTCTCATTTTTTTGAATCATATAGGCATTCATATCACACTCACATAATTACATAATCTATGCATAATTATACAACTTACTCCTATCACATAATCAAAGATTAATTAGAGATTTATCATTGCATTGTCAATGCCTGATTAGTTAAATATTAGTAAACTATGAAGTTAGATATGTCATTTGATTCAGTCTTTATTTGGCCCCCTGCTATGCTTTCAGTTTGATGTTTGATTTTGATGGTTTTTTTTCCCTACCTTGCTGTTTGTTGTAGCGGAAAGTGCTGGATGACAAGATTAAACTCAAGGAGGAACATGAAAGATTTAAGGTATGAATTTTCACCAGTGTGTTGGATCAAGCAATATTCTGAAAAAATCACCTATAACTTGGCAGCTTTTTGCTCCACTAGGTTGAGTTGAAAGCAATGCGTGAGGCTGCACAGTGGAGAAAGTTACAAGGTTAGCTTGTTTTTTGCTAATATGGAAGTTTTCATCTCAGTTTGTCTTCTAATATCTCTCTCTCGCTCCCTCCTCCCACACAATACAAAAGGAGGGTTGAAGTTAATGTTCTGCTTTTCAAGGGTATACTGCCAAATACCCCCGGAACTATATCGATTGTCAAACTTAGCAGCCTGAATTATTTTTTCAGCCAATTTAGCCCTCGGACTATTCTAAATGGTCAAGTTAGCCCCCGCTGTCAAATTTTTACACTTCCATCCAATTTTCCCTTAATTATAAGGGTAAGTGTGTCATCTTACAAGGTACAGTACAAACAAAATAAAAATTGTAAAAATGAAAAAAATAATTTCAAAATAGAAAGAACAAAAGAAAACCAACAAATCCCCACCCGAACATCGACTCCCCTCTCCTCCGACAGAAGCCACCGTCTCCCCTTTCACACGAGGAGCCTTTCAATTTTTGCATTCTCATTTGCCATTTGGAAATTTCACGGCTTGCTTCAAAGGAAATTAAGGTGAAATTGTTTAGGTGCTTATGCTTGAGCTCCATACGAGCTCTCTTTGTGGGTTTTGTGTTACATGTGATTTGGTTCAATATTTTGGCAGCTTTGGGGAAGAAAACTTCTGGGTTTTCCTCAATTCTTTATGTTGTATTCAGAGTTCAACTTCTCATCAAAAAAACTTTCGTGGGTATGTGAAGATTTTCTTATATATGGTGGAAATTGGGATATAATAGGTTTTTTCTTAAGGAAAATTGAATTGGGTTGGTGCCAAATTGTGAAAGTTAGAAGCTTTTATGTGGTTTTGCGTGATGAAGCTTGTTGGGAGCATTGTCGGTGCCGCGGCAGAGGCATTTGGACTGGCTTCTGCCGTGCGTAGTTGAGTTTTTAAGCAATGAGGACTGGGCCGTGAAGAAAGCCGTGGCTGAGGTGCTTGGGAAGGTGGCCTTGGCGGAGAGAGATTTGACGGCGACGTATAAAGCTTCGTGTTTGAATGCTTTGGAAAGCCGGAGATTTGATAAGATATATTGTCTTCCCTCCTCCCCAATCGGTTGTTTGGTTGCTAAGAAAGGGTGGGAGAAGAGGAAAATATATTGTGACTTCAAACATATCGGTAATTGTCTTTCTATGCCTTGGTGATTCACATCCGATCTGAGGGATGATAATTTGGTGGAGAAGAAGAGGAGGGGGGCGGTCTTGGTTGATCTGCTAATTGATTATTTAAAAATAATATTTTTTATTATTATTTGTTGAGGCACATGTCATTCACGTGACATTTTTGACGGATTTGGATGAAATTGGCTAAAAACTAACGGCATGGGCTAAATGGACCATCTAAAATAATCTGAGGGCTAAATTGGTTGAAAAAATAATTCAGGGTGCTAAGTTCAATAGTCGATATAGTTCAGGGTGGTATTCGGCAGTTTACCCTTTCCTAAATGACAAAATTATTTGTAACATGGATGCTAAGTTGAACCAGAAACTGATCTGTAGGATAGAATCTGAGCACAGCCGGAATTGGGGTGGTTCTTAGTCAAGAAAATAATCCAACTGCATGTTGTAGTGAATATTTGTTGTTATTTCCTGCCTGTGTGTGAGGCATGGGTTGACTCATAGCGATTGCAAAGCACTTCAGGTGTGATGCCAAAGGCCTGTGAGATGCTGGAAGTTTTATAACTTCTGTTAGAGTGATTCCTATACACCTTTTGTGCGATGCAAAAGGCCAGGGGGAGTTTGGGTCTGTCTCCTCTTCCTTTCTCACCCAATTTTCCTACATCACTCCACCAGCTCAATTTCGCACAAGTTCCTTCTAAAACCAAAGTCCCAGTTCAATTTTAAGACAATAGAGTCAATAAGGATTCAGGATAGAAATAGCCTTACTGTGATGTTTTGGACAACTTATGTTGTCCAGGAAACAGATTTTTTAGAGAGTTTCTTACATTCAAACATCTTGCCAAAACATAATTATGTCTCCATTTCCAACAATTTGATTGCCTAAACATATTCTTTTAACCACTGCATGCCAAAGGGACTTTCAACCAGGAAATGTCACAACTGCTTTCCCAATAAGGCCTCTAGCCAACAGAATGCCAACTCTTTGGTTTTTGGAACCATTGTCCAATTAATAAGATGATCCTTTCAACCTTCCCAACAGCACCACACAAAATTTTTCTATCAAACACTCCAAAACCCCTGTTCTGCCCTTTCTGCCTCCGATATAGCACCTGAAAAACCCTAAATCAGATAACACTCCCGTTCTCCATCCTCCTTTGTATTCTGGTTTTTGATGGTTTTCCGGAACCTGTATGGTGGTATCAGCCCTTGATCTGGAATAACGATAAGCCATGGATGTATTTATTTCTTTTATCTGTTATATTGGAAGGGATTGAACACTTGACCTCCTAACCTGTTTCCTCACCCATCACTTGAGCTAACCCAGTGCCTTCCCAATGGGTTACTTTGGTTTTTCTGTTTAATTTTGTTGTCTTACTACATGTACTTGTGTTGACTATTTGCTGGTTATATGTTTTGCTGTCAGTTAGTTTTGGTAATGGGTAACGGGTTGCTAGCTTTTGTCCCGTTTAACTTTTTTCAACCAAGTAAACGTTCGAAAGTCAAAAAAGTAGATCAACATACAAATATGCTAATTCACAGAATTTACATGTCTAATTTATGCATTACTGATTAGTATAACATTTCTAAAGTTTTATTTGAACTTTCCATGTTTTAAAGTAAACTTCAATATTTCCATAAATCTGGAGTACTAAAATATACTATCGATATCTTGCTTGAATCTTCCATATTCTGGATTTAAACACTTGCTAAATTATTGTTTTGTCTAATTATTGTTTTGTCTAATTGTGTTGACATTATTGTTTGCTCTAGTTGAAAGAAAACTTTTTTTTTTTTTTTTTGACAGGAATATCTATGGAGGGTGATGATGAGCTGCTAGCAGACATGGATGTTAAGGTGGCACCAAAAAGAGATGAGTGGATGACAACGCTGCCACCTGAAAGGAAAGTATGTGCTTTTCATTCGTGTTATCTTGTTATATCAATTGCCTTTTGTATTCTTCTATTTCTCTCCATCCAAACCACCAAAGATTTTCCAACACAGCACATCTTTCTATCACTAAACCCCAATATCTACCTTGAAAGAACAGAAACTTCTCACATCATGGATTATTGCATGATCTTGGAATTTCGAAACTTAAACTATCCTCTATCGTCAGTCTTATCCAAGGAGTATGTAACTGAACAGCGGAGCACCAAATGTCTTAAACACACTGCATCATTTGTGCACATCACACACCAATGAGGAGATAGACACTAATTTGGTCTTGATGCAGGACAATCTAAGGCTTATTAAATCTAGAAGACTCCAACAAAACCAAAAAATTAAAAATAAATAAAAATCTAGAAGACTCAAGCAAATTCAAAATTAAAGACTGCAGTAATTTCAAAATTAAGGATTTTTCTGAACCAAATTATATTTTCCTGGTGTCCATCGGGGTTTCCTCTGCACCAGATCACAAGTATTCATCTTCCCATGGGAAATAACCCAACCTAAAACCTGGACGTCGTGTGGTACTTTAGCCTTCCTAGTTGCTTGAGAGGAACCAAAAAGTGAGTCATCCCATAATCGAAACTCCTCATAACTCAAACCTCCATATTCTTTCGTCCTATCTAAGTGAGAACAATACCACATTCTTTATGATAGTCAATATAGCTCGGTTAACTCCTCTACTTCCTGATTATTCAGATTTAGCTGGGATTAAAAATCCGAAAATAAAGGAAGAGTAGAAGGATTTAAGCACAAACGAGCACTAGGACAAATTCTGTTTCCCCCACCCAACCTTCATCCCAAAACCTCAGTCTTTTCCCATTTCCCACCCTTAATCTGCTGAACAAGGTAAACAGATAAGGCCTTGAGACATATCTTTCGAAGAGCATCAATTTGATACTTGAATCACAATGTTAGAATGCCAGCCAGTAATTAAAACTGACTATATGTATTTGATAAAAGCTAGTCATAATGCTGATGGTTTTTTATTGTCAGCATGGTATGCCTCCTACACAATCAACCAGATTCAACAAGAGCACTAAAGAAGGACGCGGTGATACCAGTGCTTGGACTGATACCCCTTCAGACAGAGCCCAGAAAGCTAAGATGGGGTGTGTACTAGATTGCTTTGCACTTGTGTAATATGTAACTCTCTGTGTGTATATGTATGAAATTTTAACATATTATGTTTTCCATGGCAGTTACTTGGAGGCGTATAATGAGGCTGCAGCCCTTGCTTCAAATGAGGAGGAAAAGAAAAAGCAGAGTTCAGATGCAGAATTGGTGGACAAATACAATAAAGAAAAACGATCAAAATCATTGGTGCAAAAACACAAAGAGGAGACTGCAAAGCGTTCAAAGAGAAAATTCAAGCAACAGACAGAGGAGGACTGGGTGGGGAAACATCCGTGGAAGCCTTGGGATCGTGAGAAGGATTTGTCAGGTGGGAGGCAAAGTGTAAAATTGGATTCAGAAAACATGAATCAAGCTTTAACGTCACGGTTTTCTTCAGGCTCATTTGAGAGAAACTTCCTTTAGACACGAATTGACGAGCGTTCGGGTTTCTCTGAACACTTATCAGACAAATTCCTTGTAGACATGAATGGATGAGTTGCCTTGTATTTGTAGATGCATGATTATAGTCCTGTCATTTTTCTTGTTTGTAAACATGTTAGATTAGATTTATAATTGAAAAATAAAACATGGAAAAAATTAATGAAATGCGCTTACAGAGAGTAACATGGCTGAGTTTTGTTGTTTTTATTTTTTCTGAAGTTTTTTCGTTGTGCCAGATAAAAGGGGATCAATCTCGTTGTTAAATAAGTGGAGTATTGGTTACAAGATATGTAAATTAAAAGAAACAGGTTTGTTGACAATCTACCTTTTCCAAAACAATGCGACTAAAACTGAGGAAGAGGGTGGTTAGAATTCAGTTTATCATTTTATTGTTCACCATGGTACTTGCTCGAGCAGGCTCAATGACTTATAAGATGCAGCTTTTATCGTCAAGTTGCATCAGAATTTCATGCCTCATATCTTATCCTTGAGCACAAGGATAGTTTGCAGGGAGGGTAATAATACGAACCTTACATATATTTGGTTACTCATTAGTATTGCTCACTCATCAACTAAGTTGGAAATGGTTGTTATTAGTTGGTTATTAGCCGAGATAATCCCTAGCTTGCAATCAGCTATTTAGTTGATTAATTGTGCATTGGCAAGGTCATGTTGATTGTATTAGTTTGTTCTTAGTAATAAAGTTGGTTCTTTGTGCACATTGGGTTGAGGTAGAACATGGTTCTATCATATTTATGTTGGTCATTGTTAAACAATTGTTTGGTCATTTAAATTGTTGATACCAACAATTAGTGGGGTATAGCTTAGTTTGCTGAGCTATTCTACCTCCACTCATGTAGATAGAGGTTACCCCAGACACCCAATGAATATTTGTGTAAACTCCCTCCCCCAATATCTAGTATTCAAAAAAAAAAATTATTTGCTTATATGAACACCGAAAATATCCATAAGGTCTACCCTAAAAGAGCCTAATAAATATAAAGGCCAAATGACATAAGGAGGTACTTATGCCCGAAATCGACATTTACTTTACCCATGCCTGAGGAGGCTCAAGACGGGTAAGGAGAGTCCAGAACAGCCCACATAATGTTCTACTGACGCGTGCTTTTCATAAAGAGGGGAGACACACGTCAGGCCACCACCGATCACCCACTCAGTGGATGCCAAGTAATTAGCGTACTCCCTAAGTCCCACATCGAAAACGGACCATAGAAAGGTCTAACAGTCTTTATAAAAGGAAGTATTTTTCACTTAAAATCGTAACTTGAATCTCCTTAATACTCAAGTACAGTACTTTTGGTAACCTTTTTTTTTAAGAAAAAAGACTGAATTAGGCATTGGATGGTAGTTGGTGGGCCCACTACCTCTTTAGTGACCGTCTTCTATTTCTTTTTCAGCAATAGAAGCTAGCAATGCCCCTACTTGGCCACTCCAAGTAGACACAAGATATACACAAGCGCAACATCCTAACCAAGTTCGTCCTTGAGAAAGGGTTGAATTGGTTTGTCCCCACTCTGATTGGTTGAATGATTTTTACGCATTAACATAAATTATGGAAACAACTGAGAATCTACGAAATGTATGGTTCTAATAATTGATATACCAAACCCATTAAGGAGAAGTGAGAATTGTTTGTAAGATTTGCTCTTCATTGTATTTCAATGATATGTAATTTTATTTTTTGAGTCTTAGTTCATAGAACATTTATCCTTTGCAGAAAATTTATCTAAATTAGGAATTATGGAAACCTTTAGCAAATAAATAAATGAATACAATGCTTCTCATAGCTACTAAAATTCCATAATGTTCGAATCGTTAAATGATTTTATAATATATATATTTTTTGGGTAAGGATATAATCTCTAAATTGAAACTTAAAAATAGACAATTTAGATAATTCAACCAAGTGGGTTGCACAAGTGATCTTCATCTTCAAATGAGTGACAGTTTTATATAAAAGCCAAACAAATCTTAGAAAACAAAATTTCCAGGGGATCATCATCTTTAACCTTTTATCCACCTTGCAGTTGGAATAGCTAGGGAACTACTTGAGCTGGCTTGCAAGTGGAAAGAAAGTAGCATCTGACTTGTATACTATGGTTGGTTGCTATATCACACCCAAGGAAGATGAATGTTGTCTCTTGTAAATAATTTTATACGTTTAAAAAAGGAGGATCGTATAGGAACAAGAACAGACAAACGGATTAGAACCCAACGGGTAATCATTAAGCCTTCCATGTCTCATACCACATTTAGGGAAATATAAAAAGGACAACTTGGGTGTGTGAGGAGACATGTCATTATCAATCTTTGCAAAGCCTCTCTCTCTCTCTCTCTCTCTCTCTCTCTCTCTCTCTCTCTCTCTTCTTGAGCATGTTTAAGTCATTTTCAAGCTTGGTCGTTTAACCTCTCTCTCTTGGCTAGTTAGCTAGCTATGTGTAGGTTCTAGAATGTTTGTTGAATAGAATAGATGGGGATATTATGAGGAGGATTGAAAATGTTGCTATTAAATACATTAATGTATGTGGGACGCAGCAAATAACAAGTCCCACAAACCGCCCCAAAACATCCAACTTGCTTTGTTTGCACTATTTCTGTTTGCTAAAGCAACCCCACCAACCACTCTTTACAATTGAGTTATTGTATCATCAAGTTTATGTTTACCCCATAATCGTTTTGAGTACAAGCAATAAAAAGGAGGATTTTTTATACAGACACAATTATGATACCGTAGGAATTCGAACCTATGACTTCTTATTATCAAGTTAAGATCCTTTTTAATTGGGCTAGACCACGTTATTCTCAGGTTTCTAATGACAAAATTTTGTTGTGTATTGAAAACGATCACATGAGACTTTTGACATATTGATAATACACTTATTGCTATAAATAATAATAATAATTAGTATTATACTAAATGTGTACTTGTTTCTTCCACATTAATTGTCCAACAGTTTTTGAATGTTAACGTTTTAAATTATTTCCGAGACTACGAACTACTAAACTAAACTTTTTTCAGCCCCAATGAATTTGAGACCAACAAATTAAAGATCAAACCTTTTTCCAAATAATAATAATAATAATAAAAATAGTCTAAGACCCAAACAATAGAGGCGCCAAAATAATAACAAAATTGAATCTTTCCAAAGTCATATACTGTTGGTTACTACTATTTTTGTGAAATGAGTCGTAGGATGAGGTAAGTGGTACACCGACTGACCATGATAGAGGCATTTCCGCCACCGGCCATGAAGCAGACCTCTTCAAATTGATCGATCCATTTTCAGACTTAATGCGTTTAGTACTGTAAATCAAGAATCCCATCAATTCAGTGTTGATACAAATGTCATAGATGGTGTTTGACTCATTATGAGCCCTCACTAAATCTAGTGATACCGATCAACTCTCTACTTTGTTGGAAGATGTACTAAATTTGATTCTATGATAATCGTTGCATAAAAAAATTGAAAAAGGTATGTGAACTTGTCAAAGAGATATCCGTCCACTGATAAATAATTAAGCCCTGCTAACCTAGATGGGGATAGGGTATGAATTTTTTTTAATTATAAATTAAATCTTATTAGAATCGTCAAATAGTTTTGAATTGGACCACAGTATTGGAGAAAGGCTATGTGCGTCTTGAGTCCAACATCCACACGTGCTTTTACGTCACTTGAGATGAGTCGTCTCTATATATTTGATTTGTGTGTGGTGCCATATGAGAAGATGTGTTGAGAATTTATTCTTTCTTAGGAACCAAAAACCTTACATTCGCAACTATAATGTACTAATTATATGTCCCTCATTTGGGACTCTTTTACCATACAAATACAGGTACTGGCATAGGGTTTATGTGCATTAGACACACATTTACCAAAAAGGGACTCTTAGAAATTCTCATAATTGGCTAGGCCGACTTTCAGTATTTTCAATTCAGTGATGAAATCCATGAAAGATCTGCCACCATGATTGCCATTGTTGTTTTGCACTCATAATTAAGGACTAATGAGTGATTCCTCCTTGTACCTAATGGTTATAGATAGCTTGTTCACACACAAGACAAAGGTGATGGGAGGTCACTTGAGCCATCCACATGCTTTTTTTCTCTCTTGATTACATTTTCCATGCATGCGTTTCTTTGTAGCATGAAGCATGCATAGTACCAACAAAATTAATTCTAGAAACGTGTCTAATTAAGCTAAAATTATTTTTTAAATCATTATTATTATTTTAGTTAATATTTTTCAGGTACATTTTTTTTTTTTTTTTGAGAAAGCGATAATTTTTTCAGTTATCTTTTAGTAAATTTGTAGGAAAAATAGAAAAAGAAGAACAATATAAAAATCTATTATTAGATTAACGTTAATTTCATGGAGAACTCATGTTCTCATGAGTCCTGACCCATCAGCATGCCCTTTCTTTCTTTCCTTGTTTTATTATTTTATTTTTTCTAAAAGAAAAAAAATATATGCTTCATTCACTTTGTATATTTGCGCTTTTTCTTTTGCAATGACACAGTAGTCATGAGAACGGTCACTCTCAGACTTTTACTTAAACAGAAGAATCTAGCATGAGATCCTATGTAGAAAACCTTTCTTGATTACACGCCATCTATCATAAAGTTATCTTTAATTATCTGTCAACTTTTAGTAATTAATTTTTTTTCTAATACTTAGAACATAAATCTTCACCACACATATGTCATGCGGAATTGTTAATCTTTTAAATAACTATTTAAAGATCATCTAAAATATATATATATATATATATATATCAATCAAATTACACATTGTTTAGTTATCCATATATATCGAACAAATTGATGATTTTGGGTGCAATTAAGATCATGATGAATTATTCATTTAGTTGATACATATGGGATGACTAAATGGTTGCAAATTTGATTTTTTTTTTTTTTTCTGTGCATAGATGATCTTGAAATAGTGATTTAAGATGAATAGTTCCGATTATAACATGTGTATCGTGAAGAATCAAAATGGAGTGGCTAAATAGATGTACCCCCAAAGTGCACCTAACTATTGTCCTTAAAAAATGATTATTTGCTAATACTATAGTATATATATTGCACTAGCACTGGTCTTTGTCTTGTTTCTCTTAATAGCTTTGATTGTTCCATTGTTTTATTATCTCAAGTTGACAAGTCTAGTTCCAAACGAAATGATTAGGGGTGGTCAATTAATTTAAGCAATTAATCCTGCTATATAGCTTCTGCTAATGACGATGAAAGCAATTTCTAAGCAACGAGATAAGAATGATCATCTAGTATACCATGTTCGATGGAGAGTATTATATATGAACGGAAAAATCACACACTATGTTATAAAATAGAGAGTATGGGAAAGTCGGTAGATATCATAAGATCTTGTTGACTTCAAATTTCTCTAGCATCAAGCAGAAGGAAGGACATTGTCTTGGATGCGAGCATACCACTGTTAGTAGTATGTAGTGCAGAGAGCCTAATAAAAAGATGAATAATTAATAACTTGCGCCTCAAGTAACCTAATTTCGAACCAGACACTAGTACGATTTAATATTTGCGCGACGAAAGTTTGCGCGACGAACAAAACTTCGTCGCGCAAAAAACATTGATGCGACGAAAAAAAAATTCCGACGCACAAAGAACACAAAACTAGCGCGACAAACATATTCGTCGCGCATAAAACATTGATGCGACGAAAACAAAATTCGGTCGCACAAAGAACACAAAACTAGCGCGACAAAAGCATTCGTCGCGCAAAAAATCTATGCGCGACTTAAATTTAATTTCGTCGCGCATAAGTAATGCATTGGCGCCAAAATCTTGCGCCACGACAACAATCGTCGCCCGTGGACATATTGCGCGACAATTACAATCCTTCGTCGCGTAAAGATGGACAGAAAATTGGCGCGCTTTTTCGGCGGGGGGAAAAAACTTGCGCGACGAGAGACAGCTTAGCGCGACGAAAATTACCGTCGCGTAAGAAAACTAGGGTTACTTATTTTTGGCGCCAAAATGAAGGGTGGATAACTTTTTTTGCGCGACGGATTCAGATTTCGTCGCGAAATGTATTATGCCGGTGCGATTTTGCGAGACGAAATTTTCCACCTTGCGCGACGAAATTTATGATTTGCGCGACGATATTTTTGTGCGACGGAAAATGTGTGTCGTCGCGCAAAAAAGCAGATGTCGGCACAGAAATGCGCGACGGAAATGTTGTTTTGTGCGACGGAAAAGTGCCCTTTTGCGACGGCAATTTGCGCGACGAAATTTCTTCTCCTTCGTCGCGCAAAGTTCTTCTTCTTCATATTAGTATCTGCCATTGCAGAGGCAGAATGCAGAAATTGCATTCTGCCTCTCTCTCACTCCCCTTGCCGCTGCTCTGCTGTGAATTCAGTACGTTCGTTCATTGGGTATGTATTTTTGATAGTTAGTTTAAATGTATTAATGTAAATTCGTACTAACGCTATTAATTTTGTTCTCGTTAGGGGTATCTGTGATTAGTGATTAGTGATTAGTGGAGAACGATTGAGAAGGTATGTTATTGTAAAAGTTTGTTTGTTATGTTTGTAATTTTTTTGTGAAGTTATATGTGTATAATGTTGTGAAATTGTGCGTGACGTAGCACAATGTGTTGTGATGTACGAAGTTAATTGAAATTAACTTCGTACTTTTATTTTTATGTTTAGTAACACGAAGTTTCCCGTTCGAGATTAGTTGGATTTCGTGCATGGATGCGTAAGGCATGACTGCGGTCCAATTAATTCTTGAATTGTCCCATTATTTGGACAGTTTGGTAATGCATAGTGTTGTCACATAATCTTCGGCTACAGGATTAGGTTTCGATTGTGGAGATTTCGGTGTCATCTCGGTACGTTCTTCGGGTGGTACGTAGGTATTTATACCTATGGCCACTTCAAGAACTGTGTCGAGATGCTGCCGAAATTAATCCACGTCGAAATCTAATCTCATGTAGCCGTAGGTTACGTGACAGGACTATGCATTCCCGAATGGGATAGGGCCCTTACCGGAGGCATAAGGTGACATTATAACTTCGTATGAAGTTGTTGTGATTGTTGTGTCGTGATTGTGGTTTCAGGAATTATGAGCAGAAGGTGGATACAGAACCCGAATAGATGCGCAGACGAATACTTGGATGGAATCGAGGAATTTATTGAGTTTGCACGTAGACACAACCCGAGTGCAACTAGAATCCGTTGTCCTTGTAGGAGGTGTAACAACACGTTGTGGGAGACAATTGAAAATGTTGGATTTCATTTAGTAAGGAATGGAATGATTGAAACATATAGCATTTGGAATCTTCACGGCGAACAAGTAGACCATGCTTCGTCTTCAAATGCCCCAAGAGTGGACAATGTTGAACCTATTGTGGATCCTAATGATCAAGTCATGGGTATTATACAGGATGCTTTTCCATTCGCATCGACCAACATCAATCAGGAAGGGGAAGATGACGTGCCTACACCAATAGACAGTGCGGAGTTTGAACAGTATGAAAAACTGTTAAAAAATGCCAACCAAGAGTTATACCCGGGGTGCGAGAGCTTTTCCGTTCTCACTGCCATTGTGGAGCTAATGCACGGAAAAATAAAGTATCGTATGTCGAACTTGTGTTTCGATTACTTTTTGGGGGTTTTCAAGAGAATGCTTCCGACGGACAATTGTTTGTCGAAAGATCATAAACATGCACAGAAGGTGTTGCATGGTCTTGGATTGGGTTATGAAAAAATCCACGCTTGCAAAAACAATTGCATGTTATTCTACAAAGAGCATGAAACGTTGGATACATGCCCTATATGTAATGAGTCGAGGTTCAAAATGACATCCCAGAATAGAACAACTAAGATACCACAAAAAGTCATGCGTTATCTGCCCCTTAAACCTAGGTTGCAGCGATTGTATATGTCGACGCATACTGCCACAGACATGAGATGGCATAAGGAAAAACGGGTAGACGATGATGTGATGCGGCATCCTGCAGATGGGGAGGCATGGAAAGAGTTCGATCGAACGCTCCCCGAGTTTGCTGCTGATCCCCGAAATGTTAGATTGGGACTTGCCACTGACGGATTCAATCCGTATGGGGTTCTAAACCAACACCACAGCACTTGGCCGATTTTCGCATTCCCATATAATTTGCCGCCTTGGAAATGCATGAAAAAAGAATACATGATGATGACTGTTTTGATAACTGAGGATCCGGGCAGGTCAATTGATGTGTACTTAAGGCCGCTGGTTGATGAGCTGAAGGATTTATGGACAAACGGTGTTCGCACGTTCGATAAATCAACTGGGAGGATGTTCACTTTGAGAGCAGCAGTTATGTGGACTGTGAATGATTTTCCAGCATATGCAATGGTTTCTGGGTGGAGCACAAAGGGTTATATGGCATGTCCTGTATGCAAGGAAGATGTAACTTCTGGTTGGCACGCGGAAAAGTTTGTTACCTTGGTCATCGGAGATGGTTGCCATGGGACCACGAGTGGCGAGAAAAAGATAAAGAGTTCGACGGGAACACAGAGCGTCGCCTCAGACCTAGAGAATGGTCCGGTGATGAGATCTTGGAACAGCTGAACCGTTTGGATTTTGCTCCGTTCGGGAAAACAGTTAGTCGGACCAGACCTTCTACCCATTTGAACTGGACGCACAAGCCTATGTTTTTTGAGCTCCCATATTGGTCGAAACTGAAATTGAGGCACAATCTAGATGTCATGCATGTTGAGAAAAATGTATTCGACACATTGGTGGGCACGATTCTAGATATCGAGGGGAAGACGAAGGACACGATCAAAGCTCGGCTTGATTTGGAAAGAATGGGCATACGAAGGGGTTTATGGATGAATAGGGACAGTGATAAAGCTAGAAGGGATCTTGCATTCTTTTCTATGAAACCGAATGACAAAAAAGAGTTTCTAAAGTTTGTATCGTCTGTCAAATTTCCCGATGGGTATGCTTCTAATATCGCACGTTGCGTGAATGTCGATGGGGGTAAATTTACTGGACTTAAGAGCCATGACTGCCATGTGTTTATGCAACGCCTACTTCCTGTGGGTATTCGACACCTACTGCCGGAAGATGTGGTGAAGCCAATCATCTTGTTATCCAGATTTTTTTCCCAACTGACGGCAAAAACATTGCGAAGGACAGACATGTTTCAGTTGCGCCATGACATTGTCCAAGTCCTATGCAAGTTTGAGATGATATTTCCTCCAGCTTTCTTCACAAGTATGATGCACGTGATGGTTCACTTGCCAGAAGAGGCATTGCTTGCTGGTCCTGTCAACTATCGCTGGATGTATCCAATAGAAAGGTATATAATCCTTTTCGTTTGTGTATGCATCATTATCACAGGCTTGCTAATTTGTATCATATCTTTTTATTTTGACAGGCTTCTCGGAGAGCTGAAAAAAAGTGTACGTAACAGGGCGAAGCCCGAAGGATCAATTGTAGAGGCTTGGGTTCAATATGAGTCGCTTACTTTCTGTGGAATGTATTTACAAGATGTGGAGACGGCTTTCAATCGTCCTCAGCGTAATAACGACGGAGGTATGAGAAAGGAAAAACTTTCTGTTTTTGCCCAAAGCGCACGGCCCTTTGGAGATCCTGGACGAGGGGAGTCGTTTTCTAGAAATGACATGGAAGTAGCGCATTGGTTCGTACTGAACAATTGTGATGAGATAATGGCATACTTAGATGAGCATGAAGAGATGATGAAGCGAGAACATCCATCACATTTAGTTGCCCAGAAACAACGTGAATTATTTCCACAATGGTTTTTGGAATCTGTAAGTTATAAGTGTTTTGTATTTGACAAATATAAATTGTAGTATTTAATTTTATCAGACTAACATGTGAATGGTTTTCTATTATATTAGGTGAATAAGTTGAAATCATCGAATTCCCCCACTTACAGTGATGAGTTATATAACTTGGCCCTCGGCCCGATTCGAGCTGAATTGTTTTCGGGTTGTTATATTAACGGTGTTAAATTTTTGGGGGCTGCACGAGATGACAAGTTGTGTACGCAAAACAGCGGTGTCCATGTCCCAGGTGGAGGCGAAAGTACAAACATTGATTTCTATGGCAAACTCACAAATGTCGTGCAATTGCTTTACAAAGATCGATACCAAGTCATCATGTTTAAGTGTCGATGGTTCGATACCAACCCAAATAGGGCGGGCAGTGTTAAAATCGACCATGGAGTACTATCTGTGAACATTAACAGAACTTGGTATGATGACGACCCTTACATTTTGGCGAACATGGCAACACAAATTGTGTATCTAGATGACCCTAAAGCCGGGAGCAGTTGGAAAGTTGTTCAGAAGATGGATCATAGGAACGTGTATGCTATACCAGAACTAGACCCAACTGACAACGACGTCGACAATGTGGCTGACCAACGTTTAGAATCATCAATGGAAATTGATGCGGAAACACTTCGAGATACACATGTTATACAAGAACCGTTTCAAATCCAAGGAGTGTCTTCAATTGAAATACCGATTCAGTCAATTACAATTGACCTCGGGGATCTTCCAAGATTCGATGTTGCAGTGGGCATGAGCAGCGAAGATGATGTAGTTATAGTAGACGAGGAGGAGGAGGATTGGGAGACCGAAAGTGATGATAGCGACGATAACGAAAGTTATTATAGTTCAGATGATGAATAATTACATTTGTTCTAATTTTATTATGTTAGTGTACAGACTTTGTGTAATACAAATGTTTGAATATATATAGTACAAATATCCAAACCTTATATATGTGCACAACTCAAACTTTATTCAAATAAATTTAGTTATAACACATTTGTAAATCAATATATCCAAACCCTTTTAATAATCATTTTTAATTTTTGTTTTTGACAAAACACATTTATAAAATGAAAATGATACAAAATTTGTTATAAAACATTGATTGATCAATAAATATATCCAATCATTTTTATACAAAGTATGAAAACTATTGACAATAAACATTTTTCAAAACTGAAAACCCTTGCGCGACGAAGTGTTTGCGCGACGGAGGAAAACTCGTCGTGCAAAGTTTGCGCGACTCAAAATACACTAGTCGCGTGAAGTTAATTAATTGCGCGACAAAGAGTCCCCCGTCACGCGCTAAAGTTTGCGCGACGATAAACATATGTTCGTCGCGCAATATATATTATTTTATAATATATATTATATATACACATATATATTTGAAATTGACGATCGAGTTAGAGTATTGTTTCATATAGGGTCCTGGAGTGTGGGTGTAAAAATTCATCAAAATCGGAGTTAAAATAACCGTTAAATCATGAGTTATCATTTATAACCGTTCAAAAGTTTTGTCCCGTTACTTGATCTCTGAATGTTTTTTTTTTTTCGATTTTTGGGGTCTAAGATCTCGAAGTACAAATAAACGAGTTTGACGGCTGGATTGCTGAAACAACTTTCGTAGAATGCGTTTGGCATAGCAACCATATATTCACAAACAATAACTAGTTTACTTATACATTCGTTAAACATAACATAACATGATGTCATATCACCCTAGTGTAAACATCTGAAATTGAAGATCAAATTGACCAATTGTATTCATATAGGGTAAAGAAAAGTAGCTGCAAAAAATTACACAAATCAGAGCTAAAATAACCGTTAAATCTTGACTTTTCATTTACAACCGTCGACAAGTTTCGTCCTGTTACTCTATCTCTGAATGTTTGTTTTTTTCGATTTTTGGCATATACGATCTCGAAGTGTAAAAAAACAATTTTGGCGGTTGGATCATGAAAACTAGTTTCGGGTTTAGGGTTTCTGCGGTTTAGGGTTTAGGGTTTAGGGTTTACGGTTCATGGTTTGCGCGACGAATAACCGTGTTTGGTCGCACAAAGTGTGTATACTTCGTCGCGCAATATAGCCACAACTTTCACATTTCAGTCTCTCCCTCCTCGGATACTTAGCGAAATTTTTTTTTGGAAGGTTTTGCGCGACGCTGTACGTATGCGTCGCGCAAGAGTTCAATCTCGCCTAAACCCTAAACCCTAAACCCTAAACCCCAATTTTTTGGCGGACTGCCAACATTGCGCGACGAAAACATATGTTGCGTCGCGCAAGAATTCAATCTAGCCCGCGAAACCCTAAACCCCAAATTTTTGGCGGACTGCCAACATTGCGCGACGAAAATTAAGCCTGCGTCGCGCAAGAATTCAATCTCGCCCGCGAAACCCTAAACCCCAAATTTTTAGGCGGACTGCCAACATTGCGCGACGAAAGTCATTTCTGCGTCGCGCAAGAATTCAATCTCGCCCGCGAAACCCTAAACCCCAAATTTTTAGGCGGACTGCCAACATTGCGCGACGAAGTTAGTAATTTCTGCGTCGCGCAAAAACTATATTTTAACATTGCGCGACGGAAGATATATTTTTTTCGTCGCGCATGGGTCATTTAAAATTTCTTGCGCGACGAAACCTCTTGTTCGTCGCGCAAAATCGAATAAAATTTCAGAAACCACGCGATGGCCTCCTTCTTCCCCAGTTTCTGAAAATCCTCAGCTCCGCCGTCTCTCTCCCCGCCGCCGCCGCTGCCTCCTACCCCGGTGGAATTGGACCGCGCCCGCGACGAAGGTGGTACCCCCGAGCTCCCCCGCCGTCACCGTCGAGCCAGCCGCCGCGTTTTCTTCGGTTTTGGCCGAATCTCCTCCGCCGTGATTCTCCCTCCTCCGGCGACCAATTCCGCCACCTCAGGTATGGTTTCTGTCCTATTTTTCATGCTTTAGCTGAATGTTGGGTAGGATTTGTGAATTTGTTGCACTAGGCCGCTTAATTTGAAACCCTAAGTTTTGGCCGGATTTTGATTTTCAATTCCGGCCACTTCCGGCCATTTTTCGGGGTATGCCCGAGAACAAAAGTGGCTCCAATTGATGTTTTGAACCTAGGGTAGGAACCTTGGCCCTTAGTTTTAAGAATTTTCCGGCGATTGGTATCGCTTTGGACACCCGCTGGAGGCGGCGCGTGGGGCGGCGCGTGGCTGACTGCCGCCACCTGAATTAGGTCCTACTGCAATCCTGTAGTTGTCACGAGCGCATAGGTGTTTTCGGATTGGAATTTGGTTACCGTTTGCGTCTCGAATGGATTTTGCCGATTGTGCGATTTCCGGGGTTGTTATGTTCGGACCGTTGGATCGAACTCAAACTCACGTATGGTGTACCTTGTATTTCTTGGATCGTCTACGATTCGACGGATCGTGGATCGGAGTCCCGGATACTCCGAACTCGCAAACCCTAGGTCAATAATGTGAATAAAATTGTATGTGTTTTCATATATTTGTATATTTTATTAATTTGTATGTGTATTAATGAAATTGTGCAGATGTCAGACCTGATTACACGTCGTAGGGCGGTGACGACCACGCAGGGTTCGGAGCCCCCGACTCAGCTGACAGCTGCTGCCACTGCTGCAGCATCTGCTGCCACTGCGCCAGCATTGATGGACCACTTGGCAGTTGGACCTGCGGGGTCCCAGGCGCCTGCCTCATCAGCGTCATCAGTGGCGCAGCCTGTTAGCGCCAGGCGGCGTCATCGGCCCGCCAGCACCACCGACGCCACATCCACTGATGCGTCGGGGTCACAGCCAGGTATAGTTTTCCTTTTTCTCCATTTAATTTTATTGTTATTTCTTGTTTTTGTGTGTGTGTGTGTGTATTTGATTGTTCAATTTGTTTTTTATTTAACATTCATGTCATCCTTCTTTGCAGCCAAGAAGAACACCCGAGGGCCGTGTCGGCAGTTGAAGACGGCGAAGGTCACCCGGGTGACCAACAGTCGTATTAACATCGGATACGACGAGCGACATCGGGCTGCACCGACGGCGGAGTTGCATAGCTCCTTGGCCCACGACATTGGTCATGTCATTCGGAGCTATTGCCCGATGCAATGGAAGTCTTGGAAGGTGATGCCTGACGAGACCAAGACTGAGGTTCGCGGCCAGTTGTCGGTATGTAGGCCTTTTCATTCTTTTTCTTTCAAACGTTAAATTTATATTATTTAAATGTATGTAATTAATTTATTGCAGACAAACTACAACTTGGAGGACCTTGATGAAGAGTCGTTGGCGTACGTCAACAGACTCTTCTCTGAGAGGTACAAGCAATGGAAGAGCGACTTGCACCACCATTTTGAGGCGTTCGATGATCCGCAAGTCGCCCTTCAAGAGGGGTGCCCGAAAGAGCTTGAGGGGCGGGAGGATAGTTGGGCGTGGCTCTGCGCTCATTTTCAGGCGCCCGCTTTTGTGGTAATTTTTTATATTTATTTTTATTTTCTTACTAATGTTTATTTACTTTTTTATATTTAATTTAAATTTCAACTAATACATTTTATTTTTTGTATAACAGAATAAAGCCAAAGTCAATAAGGGCAATAGGAAGAAGAAGACTCTTCTCCATCATTCGGGTTCCAGGCCCTTCTCCTATAGGATGGATGCCCGGCGTCAGGTAATAATAAAATAATTTTTTTTAATTTTTAATTTTTAATTATTCTTAATTTATTTTTTCGTTCTAATATTTTTCTTCTTTTGTTCAATTTAGGGAGGGTCCAAATTCCCAGAGATCGACGTATTTGGCGACGTTTATGTTCGACCTGGGAATGAATTGGCCGAGTCCCTTCATGTAAGTGTTATTTATTTTTAATTCTTATGTTACGCATTCAACTTTAAAGGTTATTATATGAATGTTTGAATTTATATTTTATGTTATGCTAAACAGACGACGATGGTGGAGAGGAGCCAGTTGGTTCTTCAGGAGTCCGCCTCCCAACTTCCTCCCGATACTCCGATCGAGTCTGTGGATCCTCCACAGGATGCTGGGTTTCAGATCTTGACGGAGACATTGGATCAGACTCTAGGGAGGAGACCGGGGACATATTGTCGAGGGATGGGGAATGCCAGGCGGAGGGAACCCAGACCCCGTTCATCAGCGCAGTCAAACAGTCAGGTCACTGCTTTGACAGCAGAGGTGGCCACTCTTCGGAGCCAGATGTCGGTCATTCTGCAGTCCCTCGTACAATCCGGCATTCCAGTCCCAAATTTTAATGTGCCGACCTCCCAGCCCGTCCATCCCGAGCATCCCCACCAGATGCCGGCCCGTGTAGATCCCCAGACCTCTGAACCGCATGTGCCAGACGATAATGTAGATTTTGGAACATTATTCGATTAGTTTTTTTTATTTTCGTAATTATTTTTTAAATCTTTCTCTTGTAGCATACATTTATTTTATATAATAAATTTGTTATTTACATAAATTTTTTTATGATTAAAATTTCAATTTATTACCCCAAAAAAAAAAACCAAATTTATTTTTTTATAAAATAAAACAAAAGTAATATTATTATTATTATATATTAATTTATATATATTAATTTTGCGCGACGAACAATTTGTCGTCGCGCAAATTTATATATCCGAAAAAATAATGTTTTGTTTTTTTATATAAATATAATCATTTGCGCGACGAAATTTTCGTCGTCGCGCAAAATTCTTAGGAACGCATCGCGCGACGCAGTATACTGTCGCGCAAAATTTTACGCGCAAAGATCTTGTCGTCGCGCAGAAGTTGTAGGCACGTAACGCGCGACGTAGTCTAGCGTCGCGCAAAATTTTACGCGCCAATATCTTGTCGTCGCGCAATATTTTTACGAATTGCGCGACGATGGTCTCTTGGTGCCGCAAATGTCTACGAGACGTCCTGCGCGACGAAAACTATTCGCCGTGCATTGTTTTGGCGCGAAGACCATTTCGTCGCGCATAATGGTGTGCGACGAAGAATTTTGTCGTCTCTGAACCTTTTGTGTAACGAAGGGTGAGCGTCGCACTCAATTGCGCGACGCATGGATAAAATCTGTCCCGCAAAGTCTTTCTTCACGACCTTTGCGCGACAGATTACGCGCGACGATTTTTTTGTCGCGCTTTTGTTTGTGCGACAATATGTTAGTTTGTGCGACGAAATTATCTTCGTCGCGCAAATACTAAAATGTAGTGGTGAGACACTGTTGTCTAAGTTGGAGACGACTCATATGGGTACTTTCTATGTCCTAAGATGAATTGGTTTGTAATAATAATTTAATGGTAAACGAATGGAAGATCGCCTTATAGAAAGATAAATAAGATGAAAAACAATTAAAAATTTGGAAGCGGAACAGCTCTGTATTCGGGTTGAGGAGGTGTCAACTTGGATTGAACTGTTGCAGCACGAAATCAGCATAATCACAACCGGGACGGTACGTCAATTCAAAATCACACCAATACAGGTGATAGAGCAATCTTCAAATGGTGTTCAAATCTCTAGAAGTTGGTATTTAGATATCTCTTGAAATGAACATCTGTGTGTAGCATTTAATTTGAGCCCCCTGGTGGCCTTTTCCAACAGAAAAAACAATGTTAATTTAAGAATATTAAGAAGCCATAGCTGTAAAGGGCTCGCAAGCTTTTTTTTATTATCTGAATCAGTGAAAAAAGATTAATTATTTTGCTTGTTCTATGAATTTATATATATTAAATCAACCCAAGACTGATCACGAAGGACTGACAGATTAAGCTATGGCCAAGCCAAACCCTAGTTAATTCTTGTTCCCATAGATATTAATTAATGAATAAGGAAATGGTTAATTAAGCCTTTATCTATATAACCAAACCTTAGTGATCAAAGAGAAGTGATCGTGATGGATGACTTTGGCGGGACTCATCTGCGCAGGGAAAAAGTATAAATATATGAACAAATTAAGAATAAATGATTGGTTCTGTGATATGGACAGGTTGGAAATCTGACATGGCCCTATAGGTGGCAGTAGATGAATGGTGCCAAATGGCAAAGGGCGGCACACCAAACAGATGGGCTGGATAGTGAGAGGAGAGAAGGAAAAAACTTGGCTCCTCAAGATTGAGGAGGAGTTTCTCCTTACAACCAATGTGGTTTTGACGCATGTCAAATTATTGTAATATTTTTCTTCTCTTTTGTAGAAATTTTGTTAATGTTATAGGAATTTGACAAGTGTCAAAATTACATTGGTTGTAAGCAGAAGCTCCTTCTCAATCTTAAGGAGCCAAGCCATGCTTAGAAGAGAACGTGATGATGAATGTCTGTATGAGAGGGTTGGTTAATTTAGTGAAAATTTAATTGTGTTGATTATTTTTAGAAATTATTCTCAAACTAGACAATTCGAATCATTGGACCGCATTGTATATATTTGCATCCAACAATATACAATGCATTTGAATCTCTCTTAATATTTTGTGATGGATGATAAATGCATGACATAGAGTGCGTGAGTGTGAGTTGTTAAAACTTAAAACCTAGTTTAGTTATAAAAAAAACAAGAAAAAAAACTAAAAGTACATATATATTATAATTGAATTGATACATATGGAAAAGCTTAGGGAACAAAATAGCGGTGGGCGGGTGGCGTGAAAACTTGGTGTGACGCCGTCCAAATAAACCTTCCATCTCATTTTCTCAGCTGCCACCCCACGCGCAATCCTCATGTAATCAATACCCTTACCACTCTATCCTCTCTTAATTCCCTCTTCTTCATCTACTCATCTTTTCTTCATCTAAAGCTCCATGCTCCATGCATATAAATACATTTATTAGCCTCTCTTTTTCTTCAACAAAAATTTATGTTCACTGCATTCTTCCTGTCTACCTCCATCCATCTCTCTCTCTCTCTCTCTCTCTCTCTCTCTCTCTCTCTCTCTCTCTCTCTCGATCGACGTCTCTCTGGATCTCGATCTCTCAATCTCTCAGAAACAGAAGCTTCAATCTCCTGATATTTTCTCTTTGGCCAGCGCAAAGGCACACAGCAGCAATACATTTATTTATTTTCCTGTGAGTATTTTTGTGTTTGATATTACATATCATATATATTATACCTACACAGACAGGGGTACTTATAGCTAGGTTATTTTGATAATCTATGTTAATCCTTCTATAGCATGTGTATATATATATATAGCTTAATTATATATGTTCTAGGTATTGCAAATGTTGAATCTCATCATAAAATTTCACATTTTGATTTTGAGTGATGAAATATGCATCAAACATTGGATCATAACTTCTTATTCCAAACTTAATTAGATCTCACCAGGAATCTTCTGCTGGTGTGCGAGAGTTTAATTGACCTCAATTGATTCTGGATTATTATGTGCTGAAATATCAGTTTCTCATATATATATATTTTTTTTGTTCTTCTGGTTTTTTGCTTGAAGAAATAACTATATTGCGTAGGGTGTATGAAATGTTTTAATTTCCAGCACTTAGCCACCACTAAAACTAAGCACTAGCAGGCGGAGGTAGCAGGCCCGGAGTGCACTGCACTCAAAGAAATAGAACATGCTTGTGCCAGCAAAGTCAAGCTTTTCGGCCAACTTTTGTGTTCAATACTTTTCCTAATTACTCCATGCATATGCAACTAATTAAAAAACAATCACTTAATTATGCTTTTTTAGAAGAAGATTTCATTCATATTTCATAAAGCATAAAAGGTATATAAAGACCTGCACGATTACAAGAGTTTCGTTAAAACCTTCTTAGGAAAATCACGTAGGACAAACTCTACAGAAAAAAAGAATCCCATACATGCCATGGATTAACATGAGAGTACGACCCAATCACTTAATTATGCTTACTTATAAGGATAAACCACTATTAATTCGATCATCAGCCATGTTTGTGTGGTGGGCTCCACACTCTTCCTCTGCAAATGCCATGATTGTTTTTGGCAATGTCATAGCCACAAACACATGCAACACCACTAACAACTCCCACAAAAGTGATGAAATTTCCATCATTACTAGCTAGCTTAGCTACTCTATTAGTCTTTTAGAATTCCACTTCAATATCCCTCCAACAGTCAATATTTGTCTCCTCACTTGGCTTTTTCATATGTTAGGCCTAAACCCACAAATTAAAGAAGCTTCAAGCTGCTGTGTGTGGAAGGAAATATATATCACATCATTATTTGTCATTTGATGTGATATTGACGAAAATATATTCAACCACACGTAGAGTCAAAAGCATAATGAAGATGTTCTATATATATATATATATATATATATATATCTCTCTCCCTCACTCCTCTCTCATACTTTTTTTTTTTTTTTCCATACATGATATTCAGGCTCGGAGACCAGAAGATTGTTAATGGATCACATGGAGTCTTGTGTTCCACCAGGTTTTAGATTTCACCCGACAGAAGAAGAACTTGTGGGTTACTACCTGAAAAGAAAGATCAACTCACTACAAATTGATCTGGACGTCATTATTGACATTGACCTGTACAAAATTGAACCATGGGACATACAAGGTACATATATATATATATATACATGAAGATCAAATTAAATTTGATATTTGACCTCGATCGATTAACCTCGATCGATGGATATGGCACAAATTAAATATATATGGACCTAATTAAGTATGTATACGTTCATACTACATTTTAAATTTAGGGTATGACACAATTTGTAGAAAGGAATCATATATACATATGAAAGATGCATTGATATATTTCTGTTAGCAAAAAAAAAAAAAAACATAATGCACTTATTTCCTCTGAATTAGTCAACTTTCATCTTTTTAGTAAGCATCATGCCACACATTTTTCTGCAAGCGCTTTCTTCAAAATAAATAAAAATAATAAAAATGGTTAAATAAAAGAGTTCTTGTACTAAAAAAATAAATAAATAAAAGAGTTATTGACACTATTTCCAAAAGTCATTATGTACTCCTCTTTTCTAAATTTTTTATAAGCGAAAAGTGCAGCTTCTGCCGTATTCTTTTTTTTCATAAATATATAGATACTGAGCTACATGTATCTTATGTATGGTGTGGTGCAGCAAGATGCAAGCTAGGTTACAGTGAACAGAATGAGTGGTACTTCTTCAGTCACAAAGACAAGAAGTACCCGACCGGAACTCGGACAAATAGAGCCACGGCTGCCGGATTCTGGAAGGCAACAGGAAGGGACAAGGCAGTGCTTTCAAAGAACAACATTATAGGAATGAGGAAAACCCTTGTGTTCTACAAAGGACGAGCACCTAACGGGAACAAAACTGACTGGATCATGCATGAATATCGCCTCCAAACATCTGAACATGCACCCCCTCAGGCAAGTTCAATATCCCATCAACTCCCCTAAATATATAATGTAACTAATTTAATTGATTTCTAATGGACTAGTACTTGTATTAGACACTAATTCATAATATTTTGCCAAGACTAGGAGAGAAAAGAAGTCCAATAACATATATTTATTCTTGAAAGTGGACTAGTGTAGTAGTGGAGTATGGTGACGTGGTATAGTTTCTACGTGTTATAATATAAGCGGATATTTTTTGATATTATTCCCTAAAAGCAGAAAATTTTAACAATATCGTCAACTCATATTATGGTCGTACTACAATATCATACATATATTTCTCTATTTATGAAAATTAATTTATAATCAAGCCACTAATCCGGCGTGGTGGTGACAATGCAGGAAGAAGGATGGGTTGTATGCCGGGCATTCAAGAAGCCAAGCCCTAGCCACAGGCAAGGTTTTGAAGCATTGAAGCATGCTTACTATATCAGAGAACATAACAGCCATGCTTCATCTTCAAATTTTGGGAGTGAGATGCATATGGTGAACCCGAGCCAAGGTTTTCAATATCAATCCTTTGGTTTGGATCAGCAAGATCATCTCATTTCAAATCATATTTTCATGGGCAACCAACTCACAGAACTTCCTCAACTAGAGAGCCCAAGCATTTCAACAAGCTTGGCCAACAAACAAGGTGTGCATGAGCAGCAAAACAATAATATAACCACTGAACACTATGACGACCGAAGGTGCAACATGAATAGCAGTGATCAGCACATAGATTGGAGAAATTTGGACAGCTTACTTGAAGTGCCATTGATACCCCAAAATTATGAGCAAGAAGCTCAAAACCACCATCTTCTTGGATGCTTTCCTGACTTGTAACGAGAAGATCCATGGTCTCATCAGCAAATTCTTGATAAGTTGATGGATCAATCTCTTTTTTTCTTTTTTTTTTTCTTTCTTTTTTCTTAAAAAAAAAAGAAGAGAAAAGAAATACATGTATGTATTTATGTAAGCTGATGAATTCATCCTCCTAATAATCCAACCCATGTCTAGTCTCAGGACAAGGTTAAAGCTATATGTCGAAGTGCTTGGGCCTCAGTTTTACTATAGGGCAAATATGGCTGGAGGTGGATTAATGGGCATTGAATATGAGCCCAGCCACCGCTACTTCTCATCTCCCCCCTTAAATACCCTTTTCGGCTGCCAAGACCCATTTTTATTTGTTTTTGGCAAACAATTGTTTTTGGTGATTGTAGTTTGTCACTTCTACTATTTTGGTCCCTATTGTTTCAATTTGATCAATTTGTCCATGTAATTTTCAATTTAAGCAATACAAGCCCGTTGTTAAGGGGCATTTCGGTCCAAAAACAAAGGTAACCAAAAAAGTAACCAAAACTCAAAAACCAAACCAATAATAAAATAACAAAAAGTTTTTTAAAAAGTAACCAAAAATAAAAAGAACCCAGATTACCGACCTGCCGCTATTATCCTTTTAGCCTTTTTCTAAAGGCTATCATGTGGAGGGTGGCTACATACAAGTATAGCCAAAACAAGATGAGACCCACCCCGACCCCAACCTAGCCTCGCAACCTCCCCCGTCCCATTCCCCACCCACATCCACCTCATGATAGGACCCGTCTTGAATTTCTCGAAATTCGTGACGAATTTTGTGATTTTTTCGACATCCACCCGATGCCCCAATAGAAAAATAAAAGTAAAGAAAAGCCCCAATTTAACTTTACATCCAGGAAAAGAAAAGCCCACTTAATAATTTTTTCTGTAAGATGTTGGTGGATTTTTTATTACGACAATTTGTATAAATAAACGGTTGTGGTAAATGCAATTTACCACTTCGTTATTTAGAATGTAGCGCAGGTTGTTTTACTAACCACGTTAGTTTCTTCACTTATAGCGCCGTATTATATTATTTTTTCCACGTTGTTAAATGAAAAATACCGTTGTCTATATTCTTTTTATATGACTGTCCTTCTCTGACTATCGTCGTCTTAAATTTGGATTTTGGTAGCCTACGACGGTAGATCAACAAAATGACAAGTATGAAGTAAAACTACTATGATTTATATAGAAAACTATCATATGAAATATAATTTTAGGCTTTTTTACCAAATGAAATCGTCAGAGAAATGAAAACGAGATCCCAAGAGATATGAAATCTTATCAGTAGGAGCTATATTCCTCATCACAATCTAACCACCAACATGAGAAAGACAATATTTTTGAAGTTGATGATGTTTGTGTCAATAATGTTTTGGACCTTTAGAGAGGTGAGAGAGACACAAACACATCAACTTCCAAATTATTGCTTCCCACCCAAATCCGGACCTTCAGAGAGGTAGAGAGAACCAAGGGCGTATGCGACTTCAGTTAGAGTTGGAACTCTAATAAAAAAGTAAAAGTGAAGAAAAGCCCCAATTTATCTTTACATCAAGGGGTTTATTCGTAAAGAGCGTCGTGGTTATTCAAACCAACCACAGTGGTTTAATCGTAAATAGCACTATATTAACTTATATACCACGTCGACCAAAATACTCCTTTGTAGGGTTAAATTGTAAATAACCACGGCAGTTTATTTTAAACAAGCGATGTATTAACTATAAATACCACGTCAGCAAAAGTAAGATTTTGTCTTGTAAAATTGTAAATAACCACGTCGGTTTCGGAATACTAAAAGTTGTTTGACTTTATTATCAACCACGTTGGTTTCTATTGATTTTGCATCGTTTTAACGACATACTAGGGTGGTTTTTATAAAAACCGTTGTGTTATGAAACTTTGTGATTGTATATAAATTTTTTCGTCACCTGACCGAAATTTTTATGTTCTCTCTAACCGATAAAATATTTCAGTCTCCTCTCAGTTTTCCTTCCCAAAGCGGCGTATGTGAATCTCGTCATCTTCCTCTCCTCCTCCTCTTTGTTCCAAATCTCCAAAGGTTATGTCGGAAGCAAACTTTCTTTGTACACCAAAGGTTTTTTCTCACTCTTTTTTTTTTTTTTGGTGGTAAAAATCATTTTAAGTTTTTTTTTT
The DNA here is from genome assembly GCF_902201215.1 of Prunus dulcis. NCBI lineage: Eukaryota > Viridiplantae > Streptophyta > Magnoliopsida > Rosales > Rosaceae > Prunus > Prunus dulcis. The sequence goes on from NC_047657.1 coordinate 6,292,397, forward strand.
CAAAGTCATTTCTAATTTTGATGCCATGAAAGAAAGTGTCTGGAAACAAGACTCCATTTTCAAAATAACGACGTCTTTCATTGTTTTAAATAATATCAGTAGTCTCTCACTCTCACAACGTGTTAAGACAACGGTGTTGTCTTGTTTACGATGTTTTAATTAACACACCATGACGGTAATTAATCACCGTCGTGGTGTGTAAATTAAAATGACGTAAACAAATAGCACGAAGTTAATTACCGTCATGGTGTGTTAATTATGGTAGTAGTTATGTCATATCCCAGGATCGGCTCTGCCATAGCACGATATTGTCCGTTTTGGGCCCTCCTCTCTGCCCTCACGGTTTTATTTCTGGGAACTCATGAGCAACTTCCTATTGGGTCACCCATCCTGGGATTGTTTTAACCCCAACTGGCTTAACTTTGGAGTTCACATGACTCCAAAGCCAGTAAGCTTCCAAAAGGCTTCGTGTTAGATGGAGGAGGGCATGTGCATATAAGGCATATCACTCCATCTCCGTTGGTCAATGCGGGATGTTACAATTCACCCCTCTTAGGGGCCCGACGTCCTCGTTGGCGCACTCGCACCACACGCCAGAGTGGCTTTGATACCAAATTGTCACATCCCAGGATCGGCTTCGCCGTAGCATGATATTGTCCGCTTTGGGCCCCCCTCTCTGCCCTCACAGTTTTGTTTCTAAAAACTCACGAGAAACTTCTCAGTGGATCACCCATCCCGGGATTGCTTTAACCCCAACTCGCTTAACTTTGGAGTTCCCATGACTCCAAAGCCAGTGAACTAAAGGCCTCGTGCTAGATGGAGGCGGGCATGTACATATAAGGCACATCACCCTTTCTCCATTGGTCAATGTGGGATGTTACAAGTTATATATTGACGTTTGAAATCTAATATTACGTCGTGTTTTTCAAATAATAGAAAAGTTGATATAGATCCAAATTCCTATTGAGAAGTTGGGTTTAATCCTCGGAATTGGTGACTTTGATCCAAGTCCTTTGATTTTTGTGCCACATAAATTGCATTCTTTTAAAAATATTTTATGATGTAATATTTTAATTATTTTATTTTTAAAATAAATTTTCGTTCCAATGTTGCCTCTTATGACTTGAATAGGGTAATAGTCATTTATGTCATATTGCCTATTGCCTATTGCATAGGTATATATATGTTTTTTCATATTTTCGACAATGTGTAATTGTAATAACCCAAATCAAAATATCCTAAATTAATTAGTAATTTATTCTAGAAGAAAGACGATTTTGCCATCACATTATTTAATTGGGAAAAATTTAACTTTTTGACCGAGAAGGAATTTGACAATTCCACTTACGCCGTTGCGTAGAGCACGACAAATCGAGTCCGTAGACACGGAGTGGACTCGAATCGGAGTTGTAACGAAGAAAATACGGTCAAAATACCGCGAAGGGCAAAACGGTAATTTGGACAAAAGTCATATTTTTATCTCTTCTCTCTCTCTCTCTCTCTCTCTCTCTCTCCCCTCAGTTTTCTCTCTCCCCTCTCTCTCCTCCCTCCCGCGACGCCCGTGCCCCCTCTCCCCTTCCGATCAGCCCAGCCACCACCACAGGCCATCCCAATCTACGGCGCCGGTACCGATGGGACCGCCTCGACCTCGCCGTCACGCCACGACCAATCTCATCCCACGAGCCGACCGGAATTGGCTGGAAAACCTAGAAAACCGACCAGTTTTGGCCTAAACTTCCAACCCTTCATTCTCCTTCAATTCTCAACCAAATCTTTCGAGTAAGGTATGGATTCTCACCTATTTTTCGTGCTCTAGCTGATGGTTGGATAGGTTTTCATCGATTTTAGCCGTAGATCACTCAACTTTTGACTTGAAATTCGGCCAAGATTTGGCCTCCGTGATCGGCAGTTTTCGGCCACTTTTTGGGGTATGTCCAAGAACAAAAGTGGCTCCAAATGTGGTGTTATACCTAGGATAGGAGTTTGGAGCCGTGGTTTTGAGTTTTTCCGGCGAGTCGTTATCGCTTTGGACACCCAAGCTGCCGGCGCGTGTGGCGGCGCATGGGTGAGGGTAGTGTAGTGACTCTGTGTATTTTTGCGATCCTCGTGTTGTCACGAGTGCGTAGGATTTCACGGATCTCGATTTAGAGTCCGTTTGAGCCCCGAACGGATTTTCCATATTGTGCGATTCCCGGGTGCAGTACTGTCGAGCCATTGGATCGCACTCAATTTCAGATATGTCGTTGTACATGATTTCAGGATCGTGTAGGATTCAACGGATTGTAAATCGGAGTCCCGGATACTCCGAAATCGCGAACCCTGGGGCTAGGGTTTGGAAATTAAGCGATTACACGATTGTGGCCAATCCGACCGTCCAATTTGAGCCAAACTCGCAGGATATGGGTTTTTCTCTGTGAGGGACTTTTAGGGAATCCCAGATCGGCCATTGGAGGTAGTGGACCCCACGGGGTTCCGGATCGACCGGTCTGACCGTTTATCGCTTCATGCGGTCTCAAGTCTTTTAAGACCGTTTTAAATGTCTGAAATGCTAAAGTGGGCATAGATTTAACTTTCAAGTGAGTGCACGCAATTCTAGGAGCCGGGGGTCAGGGTTTTTGATTTAATACTTTTATTGAGCGGGTTTATTAATTTAATATTCATGGTTAATCAGGCACCAGGGCCAAGACAGACCCACAGGAGGGACCTTCAAGAGGTCTAGCTAGCTCGGACCAGAAGTGAGTGGACTTTTCTTTTCTAAATGATTTTATAAATGAATTTCATTATTTGATTTTGAATAAGTGTTATTGACTGTTTTTCCGAGCATGATCTGTGCAGTAAAATATCTTATTTATATGCTGCTTAATTAATTATGTTAATGTGATATAAAAAGGAGAGTTTGAGATTTATATCAGAAGAAATAGCAGTTTAGTTTCAGATTTATTAAATACAGTTATTCAGCAGACTTTTCTAAGATATTGTATTTTAAACCACCATGTACCCAATTATGGTTATTACCCTCAGTTTTGTCGATGTCTACAGACATACAATTACCCTCAGTTTTGTCAGTGCACTTGACATTTGCCTCACGAGTTTCGGGGATGCTCGGACCATGAGTGCCAGGATTTGCGGCTCGGATTGACTTGGTGTCCCGAGACCTGCCAGGATTTGCGGCTCGAGTTGACTGTGTGTCACCGAGACCTGCCAGGATTTGCGGATCAGGCTGACTACGGTCCCCTGAATCCTGCCAGTGCGGCGCGGATTGACTTTGTGTCACCGAGACCTCCCAGCGGATCAGGTTGACTGCGGTCCCCTGAATCCTGCCAGTTTGCGGCTCGGATAGACTGTGTGTCGCCGAGACCTGCCAGGGGAGTTGACGGATTTACAGGGGTACACTTAGGTGGTAGTTTTAAAGAGATTTCAGTGCTTTTATGTGAATGTTGATTACAGTAATTTTATGCAAGCTTTCTCGACATTTGAGCATTTTTGCATCTGCATAGAAATATATATACATTTGTGTGAATGCTTTATATTTGAATACAATTTTCATATCTATTTTTCTACAGTGGGGGTTATTAGGTTCACTTTTGTTTTTCTGGAACCTTATTATTTGTCCACTCACACTTTCAAATGTTTTGCGCCCCCAGGCAGTAACCGTGCACAGGAATCCACCACCGGGCCTTCTCCTAGCTCCCGCGCCACCCACGAAACGTAGGATTTTGTTGTAAAATACTTATATTCTTGTAAATAGTTAGTAACTGCTCTGATATCTGGTTAGAGTTGAAAATCAGAATTGGTGAATGTTTTATTTACCTATTCTGGCAGTTGGTGTGAATATTACTGCTTGTTTAACAGGTGAAAATTTTTTTGGGTTTGGACAAATTACAGGGGAGACTCTGCCGAATTTTTGGTAGGAGTCTAGGGAAGTTTTAAATCGTAGTTTGTAACAGGAAGGGTAAAAAGGTCTTTTGTGCCCGACATTCGTCAGGTGTCGGACACGCACAGGGTCCGGCCCGAATTCCAAAGTGGAATTAGGATCGGGTCCTGTCAGTAATAGTATTTTATGTATTTTTTTTTTATAGGTAATATACAATTTTATTTTGTCTATTTTTGTATATGACTTATATGTAGTCTTCTAATTTATGTTCCTAACTTATAGGTAACACGATTTATCATTAAGTATTTTTCGTTGCTAATAATAACACTATTTACCTATATGTCAGGTACATAATTTAATGTGGGTGCTTGTCTGGTCGATTGGTATAATATGTGGGTCTTTACTTCTTATTGATTAAATTTTATCCATATGTTAGGAATATTATCAAGGAAAGAATTCAAAATTTAAATTATGGAATTCAATTATAATGAAATAATGCATTAAATTTAGATTTTCAATGTGTTTTCCTTATTTGTAAAATTGACAAAACAAAAAAAAGTAATAAATGTCAAAGGACCTACATCTAAAACCAAAAACGCGAGGATTAAACCCAATGACAGCTAATCGTATTGGACCTAGATCTAAGAAGCCCTTCAAATAACCATCGTTGTTTTCACTTGCAGATTATATTCTCCCTAAACATGATTTCTAAATCTAAAAGTAAGGAGGCTCAAATTTCTAAGCTCAAAGTAAGAACCTTGCATTGCGTGATTCTCTTAGCTCTTAAGCTAACTTGACTGTGCGGCTAAGTAGTGGCGCATGACATCTTTTTGTACCTTATTTATTAACTTTAAACCACATTTGTTCGTATCTTGTATTCATTCATATGTACAAATTAGGAGTAGGGTATAAACAAATTTAACGATATGAATGAATAATGGTTTTCAAACTTGATTATTTTACGATATTACGTAAGTACCAAAAGAATAATGGTTTTCAAACTTGAATCAAATGGTCCATAAGAAATCATTAATGTATAAGATTTTGAGAGATTATTAGTGTTTGATAATAAATGTCATCGTATCTAACATAGCAACATATATAGATAGGTGGATGTGATGTATACTTGTAATTTCATGGCATTATTAACAATATGTGTGAATAGGACTGACATTGATATACCCTTTTTGAGCTTTGATAACCCAATATATCACAAGAAATTGCTTACAAGCAAGGTGTTTGGGCCTAATTTGACACGCCCAGTCCAACGCGGAAAAAGCTCAGAATAAAGACACAGGGGCCAAGTAGTCTGGGCTTCGCAAAATAAACAAGAAAACAGAGCCCAAAATCCAACAAAGCCCAGCCCATGATTTGTTAAAACCAACGACAACACGAACTTGAGCTTCAAAAAAAGAGAAGAAAAGAAAGATCAACCCATGGCCCAAACTTGAAACTGGGCTTGGAATGATTAAAAAAAGGAAAAGACCCAAGAGAGGAATAGGCCCACGTGTTGTTCTCTGACTTTGAAAAGTCAACAATTTCAATTATCACAGAGATGATTGGGAATTAAATAAAAGCAGGTCAGTGGCTGGCAACTAGGAGAAAACTTCTCTGAAACTCTGCCATCAGAAAGATCAAATCCCTTTTATATATTTGGAAATAATGTTTCTACTCCAAAGAGGGAGATCCTTCCAAGAGATAAGAAGTCTATGTTCTCAAAAAGAGATAAGCAAAAGGACAGAAAGTTGTTCAAATAGGGAAATCAAACTAACCATCACGGTTTTGAGTTCTCACAAGGGGCAATTGGAATTAAAGAGGGGTTAGGTTCTCTTCCAAAAAAACCAAAGAAGTGATTGGTCTTAAATAGAACTGACTATTGAGAGCCTATCTGCCAAAATTGATAAAAACCCCTTCTTCTTTGTATTTAAAAATGAAAGATCTTTTGAGAATTTTGCCGCCCATTATTAAAAGAAAGAAACCCTACTCCAGAACATTTCTTATAAATATAAAGAGAGGGTGAACAGAGCGACACAAAAAAAAAAAAAAAAAAAAATTGAACAACCAATCAAACAATCAAAAAAATCAACCAAAGGCAAAAAACTCAAAATGATCACTTGATCACTGAGAACCTTCAAACAAACTGGAGCAACCAAAAGCTAATTTGAGCCATAAAAGAAGCCAGCTATAGATCAGAACTTCCAAAGTTCAGACTTAGAGAAACAAGTCATTCAAAGCGAGACTTCTCTCGTTATAAATTTGGTTCAGCAAAAGCCAAGACAAGCAGAGTTTGAGTTTTCACAAATATGAAAACCTCAACAAATTTTATAGTGCAGTTCCAGTTTATTAAGTCCTCAAGTCCAGCCACTTCTGCTCCTTCAGACTGAAGAAGCTGCAGTTCTGCCCGCTCAAAAGCCTCCCAAGGCTTGAAGTAGATTAAAGCTCTGCTAAAATTGAACTTTGGTATCGATTTACAGCTGAAGCTAAGCAGTTGAAGTTGTTAACCGCTTAGTCCAACACAGGCATACTCAGTCTAGCCAGGATCAGAAGATTCTACCCAGGTAGAAATGGGATTCCAGCCATCGTTTTGTCTTTGTAGAGTTGATTTCTCCCTTTTTAATTTTGTAAAAGGGAGTTCTGCCTAAAACAGTCCACTTTATTATCATCTATTCTGGCCAGAACTACCAATTCTATACTGTGATAAATTATGAAGTCCTCACCAGTCTAAGGCAGGAAAAGAACTTACTTGGGAGATATTCCTCAACCAAATTCACAATCACTTGTTTAGAAATCAGTAACTTGGGGCGCAAGTTATCTGTTTCAAAGAAGTCTGTTAGGATTTTTTATTCCTAACAGTGGTACGCTCGCACACCAAAGAAAGTTGGCGTGTTGACCAGTCAATGGTTTTCAAGGTAATGGGGAACTTTGCCCTTCCATCACAGGAGTAAAAAACAAAATGGGTGAACAATTTGGCACTCCCAGTAAGACTTCTCAGTATACATACTCTAACATAATTCTTCTCAAGTTTATGAATATTGGAAGCTCTAGCCAGAACCCGCACCACCCCATGGAGATAAATCAAGTAGCTCTCAGGGAAGGTTTGGAGTCAGAAGAAAGTGACGCCAGGCAATCAGTCCATGACAGTACCGGAAGCAGACGTTCCAGGACCAGCTCCAGGAAGATAAATCAAATATAGGAATTTGTGTTTCGACAGGAGGTTACAACACAAAGGAGCCAGGATACTCTCAATAACATGACAGCCATGATGCAATGGCAGTGTAACAGGCAGTTCAGGAAGGACCGTGAAGCTGCCATGGCCAGAATTCCAAATTCGGATGCTGTTATCCAACAACTAGACCTTCCTTAGGGCCCTCCACCAGGATTAGCATGGCCATACCTGGAGAACCCTCTCATTGCACAAATAGCTGGAATACCAGGGCATGGAGAGATCCAGGCTGGACAGAGAGGAGGAGCCCTTCCCGTCCAAGAACATGAGGCCCCAGTCCGGCCATAAGGCCCTACACCAGTTCAGATCCAGCAGAATCAACCAGAACCTCAGCGTATTCCACAACCTGTGGCCCCACATGATCAACCTTTGGCACTTCTGCCTGAGCTCAGCTGTGTTGCCCTACAGACCCAAAAGGATGGATCCCAATCCCTTCCCTCCACCTGCAAGAGACAGAAGAGGCAGAGGGGGAAACAACCCTTTTGCTAACAATGACAGGAATAGGCCAGGGGCAAACTGGAGGAATCATCCAGAGCCAGAAGAAGAGGAAGAACACAGGAGGAAGCTCTGCCCAGGCCATACAGAGTGGAGCCTAGGATTGATCATGTCCAGCTAGAACAGGGATGAAATCGGTACCCTGCCAATGCTTTGAATGACATGAGGGCATTACAAAGAATGATCAGAGAGATGATGGAGCGTGAAGCCAGAACAGGAGAGAGGCCCACCTATAGAAAGCCATATCCGGCTTATATCGATCAGATACCTCCATCACCAGGCTTTAAGGTGCCAAACTTCACCTTGTTCAACGGAGAGGATCCCCATGCTTCATCAGTTGAGCATATAGACAGGTTCTCTGTCCAGTGCATAGCCATAGAAAATAACCCTCTGTTAAAACTAAGGCTTTTTGGGAATTCTCTCTTTGGACAAGCTATCACCTGGTACACCAGTCTGCCAGCTAATTCTGTTCAAACTTGGGAGCAGATAGAAAGTGTTTTCCATGACTATTATTATAGGATTCAGCCAGAAGTCACCATCAGTGATCTTACTGCCCTCAAACAGAGTGAAGATGAACCTGCCCAAGACTTCATAACCAGGTTCAGGAAGCTCAAAATGAAGTGCCGAATCCCTATGGAAGAAAGGCACTTCATCCAGATGGCTCAAGTTGCCCTTAAAATCTCTCTGAGAAAAAGATTTGATGGGATGCTGTTTGGAGATCTGGCAGAACTGGCAGATAAAGCATCTAAATATGAGGAGCTGCTTAGGGAAGAACAACAGAAGAGGAACTCTTCCAAAGGCACGTATTACAAGTCACCTTCTGCTTTAATACATCTAATTGAAGTAGAATCAGAAGAAGATGCAGGAGGCTTGGAGGAAAGAGAAATTGCAGTAGTAGAGATGGCAAAATTGAAACATCCTATCAGCTGCAAGGCTCTTACAAGGCCACCAAAGGACCAAAAGCCGCCACCATTCACAAAAGGATTTGCTCCAAACAAACCAACATAGAATAAGATTTATTCCTTTGATCTAACCAAGGTGGATGCTTTATTTGATGAGATGTTGCTACATAAAGCAATAGAGACACCCCACAGGATGCCGAAGCCGGAAGAGCTCAAGGGCAAGCAGTATTGCAGGTGGCACAACTCTTGGAACCATTCTACCAGTAGTTGTGTTATTTTCAGGGATGTCATACAAGAAGGAATAACAGCAGGAAGGCTGAAACTGGCGAAGAAACCTCCATCAATTACAACAGATCCCTTTCCTCAGCCACAAGTCAATTGGCTAGAACAGCGACAGAAGCCAGCTCCAGCAAAGGCAGAAAAGTCATAAGGGAAACTAGTCAGAAGCCAAGAGCAACTATCTCAGCTGGAGTAGTGCTTTGCAGCAAGTGCAAGTGTGAGACAGAGTTAGAGGTGGTTTTGGATAGGCAGAATCAGCCCACACCTAGTGTTTTTGATAGAATTGGGATGTCATGCCATTGGCAAGGCCGAGTTCTGGGTCTATCTCAAGATAGAGCCAGACAGAAGGACCATTTTAGATCTGCTCAGCACAGCAGAAGAATAACCGAGCAGCCCAAGAAGGAAATAGCCATTAAGATGACTGGGAGTGAGAAACCCTTGGCAGCTATGATAGAGGGCAGATGGTATTCTATAGGGAAAAGTGGTAGACCAACTCTGGAGCTAACCAGAACTCAGAAGAGGAGGGTTCAAAGGCAATACTGCACTTTCCTAAAAAACAGGGACAACACACAGGTACTTCCAGAAACCAGTTCTGCCAGAAAAGGAATGAAACCAGAAGTACCTCCTCCGGCAGAACAAACAGCTTGCCAGCCACAAAAGCTAGAAAAAGCAGAATCTCCAGGCAAAACTACTATCAATCTTGCCTCATCCTCAGGCAGTCAGCTTGAGCCTTCACAAGCACAAGGAGAATTCAAATCTATTCCAGTAGAAGGGAAAGAGGACTGGATTGAAGAGTATGAAGAAGAGCAGTTGGACTATGAACCATCTGCAGATGACCAGAATGGACTCCTTGAAACAGGAGAACAGGAAGACTGGACAGAAGAATATGGGGAAGAACAGATGAAGTATGATGGAGAATTGGATGAAGAAACTGAGGCTTTTGGTGCAGAACTAGAAAGCCTGTTACAAGGTGATCTAGGCATTAACATGGTGTTCATTCTGCCAAAGAAGTTCAGGGCAGCAGAAGGGCAAGAAAGCACTTTGGAAGGAGACGTGTTCTCTCAGGAAAGTTTTGAGTGCAGGCTGGCAGAAGCAGAGGAGGCACCAGAACAGCAAACAGGCACTCCCAAAACAGGCAGAACTGTTAACAAACCGTTGCAAAATAGCTTTGCTTCTCCAAACCAACCAAGGAAATGGCCAATCACCTCAGACCTTTATTCATAACAGCAAACTTTGGGGGTATTCCCATTTCCAAAGTCATGGTAGATGGAGGTGCAGCCATTTATCTTTTGCCTCACAGGTTGCTAACTAAGATGGGCAGAACAGAGAAGGATTTGATTCCAACACGCTTAACTGTCACCAACTTTGCTGGGAGCATCACCAAAACTCATGGAATCTTGGATGTGGATGTCATAGTTGGAAGCAAAGAACTGAAGATTGCATTTTTTGTGGTAGACACCACTTCTGCCACTTACAATGCACTGCTTGGCAGGGACTGGATTCACCAAAGCTTATGTGTTCCTTCCACTCTGCACCAGTAGTTAGCCCTTTGGAATGAAGAAGGTCACATGGAGATAGTAGAGGCCGATCCACGGCTATTTCTGCCTTCTGCCATGTGTTTTGAGGCGAGGTATTATCATGATGACCTTGGACCTTTCACTTTCTGTGGAGTCAACCAGAATGGCCGCCCCCATGGTGTCACGACCCAGAGACTCATTGAAGATGGTCTAGCCAGTTCTCTAGAGGACTGGAATAGACTTTTTGTTCTAAAACTCCAGAACTCTGATGTTTAGTCTCAATCAACAAGAGAAGGATCGAGCTGCAACAATCCGATCCATTACAAAAAGATTGTTGATATATTGGGAAGAGAGAGGGCTCTCTAGGCAGGATCCAGCCATCAATATGGCAGAATTCACCCATGAGAGCACTGAAGAACAGGAAGAGACCTTACAGGAGGAGGTACTAGACTTTGCACCAACAACACTAGATGATTCTTTACCAGAAGTGGAAGATCCATTGCAGGAGATAAACTTTGGGACAGAAGAGGATCCAAGACCCACTTTCATTAGTGCACTATTGAAAGAAAACCTTAAGAGTGAAATCATTGCACTTTTGCATGATTTCAGAGATTGTTTTGCTTGGCATTATCATGAAATGCCGGGATTAGACATAAAATTGGTAGAACACAACCTGCCAATTAAGGAGGGCTACCTTCCAGTCAAGCAGGCCAGAAGAAGAATGTACTAAAGGTCAAGGAAGAAATAGAAAGGTTGCTCAAAGCAGGATTCATCAGACCAGCCGTTTATGCTGATTGGCTAGCCAATATTGTGCCAGTTCTGAAAAGAATAACAGGGGCAGTTAGAATCTGTGTGGACTACAGGAATCTGAATGAAGCATCTCCCAAGGATGAGTACCCTATGCTAATGGCAGACATGCTAGTGGATGGAGCTGCTCATAACCAAATGCTATCTTTTATGGATGGCAATGCAGGATATAACCAGATTATGTGCCCAGGACATATAGGTGCTTTTGAATATACTGTAAAGCCTTTTGGCTTAAGAAATGCAGGAGCCCCTTATCAAAGAGCAATGAATTCTGTTTTCCATAATAGGATAGGGCATTCTCTGGAAGAATATACAGATGATGTGGTGATTAAATGCCCAGAGGAGGGAAACCATGCATCGAATATGAGAAAGGCATTCCTAAGGATGAGACAACATAAACTGAAAATGAACCCCAAGAAATGTGTTTTTGGAGTTCAAGCAGGAAATTTCTTAGGATTCTTGGTCCACCAAAGAGGCATACAGATTGACAAGAACAAAGCAAAATCCATTATAGAAGCTCTACCACCCTGGAACAAGAAAGAACTACAGAGTCTCCTAGGAAAAATTAACTTTCTAAGGAGATTCATATCCAATTCTCCAGGAAAGATCCAACATTTTTCCTCCTTGTTAAGATTGAAACAGGAACAAATGTTCAAATGGGAAGAACAGCACCAACAAGCTTTTGAGGAAATCAAGCATTACCTTTCAAATCCACTAGTTCTGTCCCCACCAAAGAGAGGAAGACTACTCAAACTCTATGTTTTTGCATCAGAACTGTCCATAGGGAGTCTGTTGGTTGAAGATAACAAGGAAGGGAAGGAACATGCAATTTACTATCTGAGCAGAACTCTGACAGAAGTAGAAATGAAATATTCTGCAATTGAAAGGCTTTGTCTAGCCTTATACTTCATTGCTGTGAAACTCAGACACTATATGCTGCCTTTCACAATCTACATCATTGCCAAGACAGACGTAATCAATTACATGCTAACGAGGCCAATGTTGAGAGGCAGAATTGGAAAATGGACTCTGGCTTTGACAGAATTTGCTTTCAGATATGTTCCTCAGAAAGCTGTCAAAGGACAAGCTGTAGCAGATTTGCTAGCTGATCACCCAGGAGAAGAGATGAAAATATGGACTCTTTGGACATGGCAAATGCAGATCTATTGACTAGAGTTCATACTTGCCTCAACAATCCCATCTATTCAGTTCACCTTACACCTTGGAAACTGTACTTTGATGGATCAAAGACTGATGTAGCTTCCGGAGCAGGGATTGTTTTAGAGGAACCACTAAGGATTAGACATTGTTATTCTTTCCAGTTAGATTTCCAGTGCACCAACAACAGGGCTGAATATGAAGCTTTAATCATTGGCCTAGAAATGCTGGTGGAATTAGGGATCCAATCTGTGGAAATCCTGGGAGATTCTATGCTTGTGTTGAAACAGATTGCTGGAGAATACAAGTGTCTGAGTCCTTCTTTAGCTGTTTATTTAGTTGCAGCTAGAAACCTGCTGACAGAATTCAGAGAAGCTACTTGGGAACATATCCCAAGAGAAGAAAATTTGCAGCCAATGAATTGGCTCAGATAGCAACAGGTATACAAATGCCTGAAGACTGTGTGCAAAGAATCATCAAGGTAGGAAAGAAAAGTCTACCATCTGTTTTGACCAGAGGAATGGAGATAGATGTTAATTCTGCCATAATCACTGAAGATGATTGGAGAAATCCTATCATAAATTACTTGCAATACCCAACCCTGCCGTCTGAAAAGAGAGTCAGAATCATGGCTTTAAACTACCTTATGTGGAATGGAGATTTGGTTCGAAAAAGCAAGGATGAGGTGCTCCTGAGGTGCCTTGGAAAGAAAGAATACATGAAAATCATGGGAGAAACTCATGAAGGAATCTGTAGAGCTCACCAAGGAGGAAGAAAGATGTGCTGGTTAATCAGAAGATATGGCTACTTCTGGCCAACTATGATAGAAGATTGCATTGATTATTCCAAGGGGTGTGAGGCTTGTCAAAGGCACGGCCCAATCCAGCAGGCTCCTTCAGTTCCCATGAATCCAGTAGTAAAACCATGGCCTTTCAGAGGATGGGCAATGGATCTCATTGGTAAGATTTATCCAGCCAGTAGCAAACAACACTGTTTTATCATTGTAGCTACAGACTATTTCACCAAATGGGTGGAAGCCAAGCCTGTTAAGTCCACAACATCTCAAGAAATCATCACTTTCATAGAAGAGCAGAATATACAAAGGTTTGGCATTCCAGAATCAATCACAACTGATAGGAGATCTTCTTTCATATATTGAGAAATGCTGGATATGGAGAAGCATTTAAATTCAAACTGCTTCAATCCACCCCTTATTATGCCCAAGCTAATGGGCAGGCAGAATCAAGTAACAAGGTGATCATCAACATTATCAGAAAATGCTTAAGAGAAATCCAAAACAGTGGCATGAGAAGTTGTTAGAAACTCTGTGGGCATATAGAACTTCAAAAAGAGAAGCAACTGGCATGACCCCCTACGCTCTAAGCTATGGCCATGATGCAATTCTCCCTATGGAGATAGCAGTCCAATCCCTCAGAATTGCTCACCAGCACAGTCTGGTTGGAGAAGACTACTCTCAAGCCATGCTACTAGAACTGGAAGGATTGGATACAAGCAGGATTAATACCCTCAATAAACTCTTAGCATGAAAGCAAGCTGTATCAAGGGCTTACAACAAAAGAGTAAGAACAAGAGTTTTGAAGAGGGGGAAATAGTCTGGAAAGCAATTCTGCCCCTTGGAACGCATATAGCTGGTTATGGAAAATGGTCACCTACATGGGAAGGTCCTTTCATAATTAATCAGATCCTTGGAATGGGGGCATACAGATTACAGGATTGAGATGGAGATGTCCATGCTGTACCAATTAATGGCAAATGGTTAAAGAAGTTTTATCCAACTATGTGGGATTCACAGGTTGTGCAGACAGATCCTGGAATAGAGAGACAGCAAGATGAAACTGTTGTTTGAATTTCTGATCACTTTCATTTTTGTTGTAATTTGTTAAGTATGCTTTAATTTACTTTTTCTCTCTCTTCTTTTTGTCAAAAGAAATCGGAATTCCCAAATAAACAAATAAATTTTTATTTAAATATATCCACTTTTTATGGCTAAATTGTTTATTGCATTTCTAAAAACTAGAATCTAAAACCCTAATTTCCTAAGGGTTTCTTGCAAGTTGGCCTTCTTGATGGAGAGTTCCTTCTGAAGCAACACCCCCTTGTGGATTGAAGCCTCTGCAATTTCCAAAGCTAGCCTGGAAGCTGAAATTGTGTTCATGGTCTTGGAACCCAGTCCAGCCTCAAGCCTGCTCTGTACCTCCCTGCACTCTACTAGCTGCTTTTGAAGCTCCTCAATCTACTTCTCTAGCCTGTCTACAGTGGCCTTGGCTTCCTTGTACCCTGCAACCATCTGATCCAGTTCTGCATTCTGTTTTGCATAATCAGCCAAGTTGGCTTCATGAGTGGCTTTGTAGAACTCAGAGGTCTTGAAGGTGGGCTTGAGATCCTCATAACGATCGTGGAGGTTGAGCACATCTCTTGCCAGGGCAAGGCTCATCTCAAGTATGGATTTGGGGGCCATGTTCTGTCTGTGCAGTAGGTCCAGATCCTTCATCAGTTGGTCAATAGCTTCCCTATCTTGACCCAACTCCAGCTCAGTAGATTGCCAGATCTTCAGCCTTTCCATGGCTTCCCCCACTGCCTTGGAGGCCTTGCCAGGAGTAGAGTTAAGTTTTTCCAGCTTGTCCAGCTGGGCATCCAGATCCATAGCTTCAAATTCTGCCAGCTCCGGATCAGCATATGAAGTTGTGGCACATGAACCTGGAAGGGAGTGGATAGGCATTTGCAGAAAAGAACGTAAGTCAGAACTAAGCAAAGATAGAAAAGAAAGAAGCCTAGGAATGCAGTAACACTTACAGCAACGATGGGAGGCTTCAAAGGACTGGTCACCACTGCCAGAACACTAGCGGTCCTAGGCACTCCTACTTAAAAAGACTAATAGTTAAAAAAAGCAAAGACAAAACAGAATTGCAGGAAACAGGTGGACAGAACTAGAATAAAAATTACCAAAACTTCAGGAACAGCAGCAGCCATTTCCACTCCAGGTTCTGGGACTGCAACAGGTAGTTCTGCCTGCTCCAGAGGCTATGATGCAGACTGCTCCGCCTGCTCCTCAGCTGATGGAACGGCAGTGGAGTGTTCTGCCTCTGCTTCTTCAAAAAGGCCCAGCTCCGAGCTAGTCATCTCTGCCCTTGGATTCTCCTGCTGCCTCTGCGCCAAAGCAATGCTCTCTGCAATCACTTCAGTGGGGATTTCCTCCTATAGATAGACAGACGTCAGAACAGAGGAAATGAAGAAACAAAAGAAAAGCTGACATAGCCAGAAAACAATACTCACCTCTTCTTCCATTTCTTTTACCTTTTCTTGAGGTCCTTCTTCTCCTTCTTCTAGCCCTTTCTCCTGCTCCACTGCCTCGAAGGCCTTTCTCAGCTCTTCATCAGTCCCAGAAGTGTTGGTGGGAGCTGTTGCAGATTCCTCCATGGCTACATATTCCACCACAGTCCTCTTTCTAAGTCTTTTTGACTTAGTAGGAGGAGAAGGGGGACTTTCAGCTACAGTAAGCAGACAATAAACCATTAGAACATAAGGTAGAACAGGACAGAACAGGACAAAATAGAATTATGAACAGCTTAAACTGTCAAAATTTACCTGAAGTCGCAGGCTAAGCAGCACTGTGCTGGGCAGAAGCAGTTTCCTTTCTCTTCCTTCTGCCAGAAGGAGCGGCCTCAGCAGCTGGTTGTTTCGCTAGATTTTCATCCTCTTCGTCTCCAGAGGGAGTTCCAAGTCCCCAGCAGCAATGATAGAAGTGACTGCACAAGAACAGACAAAAGTCAGAAGCAAATCCATGAGGAAAAGATAGAGGGAACAAAACGATAGAAAGCTTACCAGTCACTTATCTAGCTTGGACGGACTGCCTACCTATGTTTTCAGTCAAAGAGGGATTTGATACAGACAGAACAAAAATATTAGGCATCATCACTAAAGACAGAATAGGCAGAACAGACAGAATTGAAAGTTACCTTCTATAACTTGGGCATTAATGTCCTTGATGGTTTGCATCATGAATTTCTTGGCATCCACCTCTGCAAAGATAGTCCAGGAGTCCCAGCCGTGAAAGAGAACCTTGAGTGTAGTAATGGAGGTTGGTAGGCCACAAAATCTGGCCTTCCACTAAGCGTCAAACTCGCAGAACTGCAGGAATTTGGCTCTCACGATGGATAAAGGGCATTTGCACTATTGTTGATCTTGTTCACTGTTCATCTAGCATCCTTGTGCACCTCTAGATCGTCTGCATCTCTCCAGGAGGTGGCCCGATTGTAGCTCCTGTAGGATTTGAATGGGATAAGTTGAGGGCAGCCGTGCATAGAAGTTAGGATGGTAGACTTCTGCCCCCAAATGATAATTTGTAGGCTTTCCTCCTCCGTGGGGCAGGTCTCTTGGCAAAGTCACACTCAGAAACTTCTTCCTAAAATCAATTCTAGTAGATTCTTCTTCTGGCGCTTTCTCAACCAGCCGGCATCCAGGCTGGAACCAGGGATAGGTTCTTTTGATTACCACTTGCCACTGTGCTGCTGACCTCTTAGTATAGTGCCTGAAGAACATCAGGTACTCTTCAATGGAGCGCTTGGGCACATCTGCCGACATCAGAGGATGAGCCAGAACTTGGTCTTCAGGTAGAACTACGTCTGGAAACCTCAGTTTTAAGAAGTAGACCTGCAGCCAATTCTGGATCATCCAGAACACACCAGGAGCAGACAAATTCAAGGGATTTTATTGGGTGGTAGTGTGCAGGTTCTTGAACAAATGAGCGAGAACTGTAGGCCCAAGCCCACCATTCGTATGGTTGTGCAGTGTCTCTGCCAAGTGCCTGTACTCAAGTAGAACCACAGAGGAATGATTTGGGAACACAAACCTGTTCAGCCAGTACAGGAGGAATAACATGTGCTGCTGATCCTTGTCCTTCTCAGCACTAAACTTCTTCAAATAATTTGAAAATGAGCAGTTCTAGTTGATGATGGCAGGAGAAATGGTAAATGGCTGGGCTAATCTCTCTTGGTTCTTCCTCCTGTGGTACTCACCAACCGCATCCACAGGTCTTCCATAGGGTCTGAACCCAAAAATCTGAGCCATATCCAACAGAGTAGGAGTCATTGGGCCCAGGTGGAAGTAGAAAGCATTGCTGGCAGAATTCTAGAAACACAGGGCAGCAGCCAAAAGATTCTCATCCCTGTTGATGGATTGCTTGGACAGAAGTATGGCATCATATATGCCAGCCCTCCGCCAGTGAGCTCCATATCTTGGAAGAAGCCTGTCAATCCAGTCAGCCCACTTGACTGGACTGTTCCTCACCTCACTAGACGGGAACGAACGGCTCAAATTCTGGCTGTGGACACAGGGGAGCTTCAGTGTCATCTTTGAACAAGTCTGCCATTTTAGAAGGGACAGAACCGAACCAATGAGGACCTAAAACCAGAGTGTTCTGGAACAGATGAAGGACGTTCTCATCTAAGTTCTTCTTGGCAAAAGGATGGAGCTTGCTTCTAACCTCTATCGCATACTTATCAATCCCAGTCCCAGTGATGTAATCAGGAGGAATTAGGGAAGATGAACTCTTGGCACGAGTATTTGGAGAAGACATTTTTCAAAGGTTTTTGTTGAGCTAAAATAAGAAGACTAAAGGAAGGCAAGGTTGGGTCGAAGGGAAGAATGAAAATTCTGGGAAAACTGAGAAAGTCAAGGTATGAGGAAAACTAGGTTTCGAAGTGAACATGAACTTTGAGTTTGAAATTCTTTTAAAAGGGCTCGAAACCGAAGAAGAAGAAGACGATGCGACACCTGATGATGACTAGCTAGTAACTAGCTAGTAACAAGCCACTTCCCCATGAAGTCTAGTTCGTGGTAGGCAGACGTGGCAGACATGGGCTAATGGAAGAAAATTGGCGCGCAAATTAATGGCCAAGGCATTAAGTCTAGAACCGTTCCAAAATGATTCAAACTTAAGAGGGCATTGTTTGGGCCTAATTTGACATACCCAGCCCAACACGGAAAAAGCCCATAATAAAGACACAAGGGACAAGTAGTCTGGGCTTCGCAAAATAAACAAGAAAACAGAGCCCAAAATCCAACAAAGCCCAGCCCATGGCCCAAACTCAAAATTGGGCTTGGAATGATTAAAAAAAGGAAAAGACCCAAGAGAGGAACAGGCCCACGTGTTGTTCTCTGACTTTGAAAAGTCAACAATTTCAAATATGACAGAGATAATTGGGAATTAAATAAAAGCAGGTCAGTGGCTGGCAACTAGGAGAAAACTTCTCTGAAACTCTGCCATCAGAAAGATCAAATCCCTTTTATATATTTGGAAATAATGTTTCTACTCCAAAGAGGGCAATTCTTCCAAGAGATAAGCAGGCTATGTTCTCAAAAAGAGATAAGCAGAAGGACAGAGAGTTGTTCAAACAGGGAAATCAAACTAACCATCACAGTTTTGAGTTCTCACAAGGAGCAGTTGGAATTAAAGAGGGGCTAGGTTCTCTTCCAAAAAAAAAAAAACAGAGAAGTGATTGGTCTTCAAAAAAACTGACTATTGAGAGCCTATCTGCCAGAATTGATAAAAACCCCTTCTTCTTTGTATTTAAAAATGAAAGATTTTTTGAGAATTTTGCCGCCCATTATTAAAAGAAAGAAACCCTACTCCAGAACATTTCTTATAAATATAAAGAGAGGGTGAACAGAGCGACACACACACAAAATTGAACAACCAATCAAACAATCAAAAAAATCAACCAAAGGCAAAAAACTCAAAATGATCACTTGATCACTGAGAACCTTCAAACAAATTGGAGCAACCAAAAGCTCATTTGAGCCACAAAAGAAGCCAGCTATAGATCAGAACTTCCAAAGTTCAGACTTAGAGAAACAAGTCATTCAAAGCGAGACTTCTCTCGTTATAAATTTGGTTCAGCAAAAGCCAAGACAAGCAGAGTTTGAGTTTTCACACATATGAAAACCTCAACAAATTTTACAGTGCAGTTCCAGTTTATTAAGTCCTCAAGTCCAGCCAATTCTGCTCCTTCAGACTGAAGAAGCCGCAGTTCTGCCCGCTCAAAAGCCTCCCAAGGCTTGAAGTAGATTAAAGCTCTGCCAAAATTGAACTTTGGTATCGATTTACAGCTGAAGCTATGCAGTTGAAGTTGTTAACCGCTCAGTCCAGCACAGGCATACTCAGTCCAGCCAGGATCAAAAGTTTCTACCTAGGCAAAAATGGGGTTCCAGCCATCGTTTTGTCTTTCTAGAGTTGATTTCTCCAATTTTAATTTTGTAAAAAGGAGTTCTGCCTAAAATAGTCCACTTTATTATCATCTATTCTGGCCAGAACTACCAATTCTATACTGTGATAAATTATGAAGTCCTCACCAGTCTGAGGCAGGAAAAGAACTTACTTGGGAGATATTCCTCACCCAAATTCACAATCGCTTGTTTAGAAATCAGTAATTTGGGCCACAAGTTATCTGTTTCAAAGAAGTCTGTTAGGAATTTTTGTTGCTAGCAGTGGCACGCGTGCACACCAAAGAAAGTTGGCTTGTTGACCAGTGAATGGTTTTCAAGGCAATGGGGAACTTTGCCCTTCCATCACAAGGACTCAAGAAATTTTATAGGGGTGGACTAATATCTTTTAATGGAAGATTTACCTTTTTTTTCTTTTTTGAAAACATGTTTACATGGTTTTTTTGATAAGCGGTTTATATGGTTAATTGGCTATAGGCTATAGGTTATTATTATTATTTTATTATTTATTATTTTTAATTTTTAATTTTATGCAAAGAAAATGAGTGGTAGCAGCTATTCTTCAATTAACAATTTTTAAATTTTATGGGAGTACACATAGATGTAAGAAGTGCAGTCATATAAATCTACAGTTGCACAATCACAAGCTACAAGCATTCAACAAAACCAAGAGACAACTATACTATATAAAAGCAAATATCAAGTAATGTATAGATTAATCAGAAAAATGACAAGTCGTCAATAAAATCCTAGCAAATTGCATAAGAAAAAAATCCCCAAAATTTAACACCCAAACTCTAAATCATAAAAAACTAACAATAACAATTGAAATTGGAAATTAAACAAAAAGTAAGAGAGAAACTTACTAATATTAAAGAACCCATTGGATATAGGTTAATACAATTTTAAAGAGGAGGAGACCTATTACTTCTAAGCTCTGAAGTTCAAATATAAAGTTATAGCTGTAGAGGCTTTTTTCTTCCGGCAGCTACAAATGGGCTGGGCTGCCATACAGTGTAAAATGGCTGAAATTTCCGCCTTCTGTTTGAGTTCAAAGATCAGACCCAAAAATGTTTCGAAAGGATAGTAAAGCCTTAGGAAACACCCTGGTCACCTTCACTAACAAAAACAATGGCTGCTTACGAATGAATTCTTAGTGCTTACAGGTAGAATCTTAGCTTGGCATGAGAAGCTTGTGGCATGGGAGCAAAATTGTCATGAGTTTAGCCTTAAAGAGAAAGAGCTGTGAGTTTCCATGAAAAACAGGGGTTCTAAGGAAGAGGAGGAAAGAATTATCAGAGGTTTTGGCTGAGAGGAGGAAAAAGAGAGAAAATGGTGGCTTAAGTGTTTTTCCGGTAGCTTGACAGAGACTCTGTCAAGTGTTAGAGCAGCTTGCCAAGTGGAAAAACTAAGGGAAAAGGATGGGCTGAGCATGAAATTGCTGGATTTTGGGAGTAAGAGATCAAGCTTGCTCTCTAGATGTGGTTGATGCTTGTTGGGTAGAAGAGGCCTCTTTTATAGCTGCTGGAAGCTGACATTTTACAAGAAACCCTAATGGTTTCTATCCAATTTGGCCAAATCTCTCCTTCCTTTCTCCTCTCCTCCCTTGACTTTTCCCATCTTGGTGAAATTTCTTCAGTCTATTTGCACAAAATCAAGGATTTTTGGGAGCTCAAGGCCTTTTCCTGCAGCTGTTTTAGTAGGACACTCCTATTCTCAGCTATTTCCCTTTTTCTTTCCTTCCTCCTTCCATGGCTAGATCTGATCAAGGAAAGAAAATGGATATACATGCTGGTTCGAAGGGTGCCTATTCTCGTGGCAGCTTGCGCGCTAATATCCCTTGGTTCTTCGGATGTTTTGTGCTTGGAACTTGTTCCTTCCCACGTGTTGGAGCCTTCTAGCAGCTTTGCATATGTGGAAATCTTGCTCCCTTCATGGCTTCTGTTTTTTCAGCAAGGGGCTGAGGCTTTTGCTACTTCGCATTTCTAATTGTACGGGCCTTCTAAGATAGCAAGTCAAATTACCAAATAAATGGGCCAATTTCATCAAGACTTGGGCTATAGTGGTTAATTTAAAGGACCATTTTGGGCTAAGGTAATGGGCTATTTTTCTCCTTCGTGCTTACCCACATATTTGGGCCTAAGAAACGAGCTTGGGTTTCGAGGCTCCCAAGCAACCCGGGACCTCCATTTCTTGGCCCATCAATGGGCCTCATGACAACTTATTACCATCTATACCACAACCCACTCAAGCAAGCCCCGGGCATTTGAGTGGCTTGGGCCCACTTAGGCTTGTAGCGTGGTTGGGCGTGAAACAATAACTTCCTGCTTGGCGTGGCATGTTGCTTGGCACGCTCTAATTTTATTGTCCTTAGAGAGGGACACGGTGCTTATTTTAGCTTGGGCTTGTATTTTATAACCTTACCCCAGTTCCTGGCATGACAAATTATTTATTTAGCATGGCACGACTTGTATATGACTGGCCTTCATGTACTATGATATGTGACTTTTCTTAATAAATTATCGTATTTGGGCCAGAAATTTATTTGGGCCCAACCATGGACTTTTTTGGGCCTCAACAATAGCTTACATGGATGGGTAATAGAAAAAACATGATGTTTGATGTGCGTGGGTGCCTCTAGAGATGAAATCTTATGGTTGTGATAGGCTAATGTCAAAAAAGAGGGGTGGACTATTTTTAATTAACTTGGGTTTGACTTATAAAATTAATGTTAATTTTTTTTCATCTTCAAATTTAGCACTGGGCTAGAGCCCACTCTAGCCCATGCCTAGATCCATCCTTGCTTACAAGTTAAAAACTCCTCCACCACGTACGTTCTCTCAACTCAACTTTTTCTTGTCTGCATCCAAAGAGTCTATGTCCAAACATTGACCATAGGACTGCTAGTGTTTAGCCGCCGTTTAGGGATTTTAATTTGGTCCATTTTCGCTAGGCTTAGTTTGCCCTCTAATTAA
Organism: Prunus dulcis; assembly: GCF_902201215.1. NCBI lineage: Eukaryota > Viridiplantae > Streptophyta > Magnoliopsida > Rosales > Rosaceae > Prunus > Prunus dulcis. The sequence continues at coordinate 6,314,869 of NC_047657.1, forward strand.
TATCATGTATATGCATATTGGTTTCTTCGCTCGCGCATATACGCACGTCAGAAGTAATGGTGTGTAAAGGCCTTGTTTAGGTTATAATTCTAATGGGAGAATATGTGGATTGGCTTTGTTTTCAGTGTATTTACTTTCTTTGTTGGGGTGGGGGGGTGTGTGTTGGGCGGGGTGGATCCTACCAAGATTTAAGTAGAAAATAGCCCACCCTACTTTCCTCATTCATGCAAGTAGAATGAATTAAAATCAGTTCTCTAATCACAACTTAGCCAAAATAAGTCGAAATCAAGCAGAAATTAAGAAGGTATGGCACATTAGTTCATTTTTCAACTTTATTAGTTACTTTTTTCAACTTTTTTAATCATTAAAAAAACGTCGGTTTGTTTTTAGAGATAACGTTATATGTCTGAACGATGTCGGTTATTTACCGTCGTTGTTTTATGTATCAAAAGATAGCGATCGATTTAACGATAATTTAAAAACCGTTTAGATGACGGTAGATTCCCGTCGTCTATTTTGATTTTTGTAGTAGTGAGAACATGATAAATTGGCGACTACGACATAAGTTGGCGTAAATATAAATCATGAAAACCTAAAATATTAGGAACCTCTAATTGTTCCAAAGTTCATAAAACTTAATTGACAACAAAAAATGTTAAAATCTTAAACTTAATAAAAATAAATTTAATCTAGAAAATAATTTCCTAAAAACTATTTATTCCAAAATTAAAAAGAAAACAATAAACGAAATATGCATGTCATAAATCCAGATTTCTTTCTTGAAAACAAGAATTTATGACTTCTTCAGATTAGTGTTTGCACGTGCTGTTCTCTAATCCAGTTTAAAGTATATCTTTTCTTTTTTCCATTCTCCATTGATATCAATTTTCATTTTGATTTCTCCCTGAGCTTTGGTTATTTTGAAGCCAAGCCATGAGAGAATATGCCCAAGTGGTGGTTGGGAGGGGACCACCTCTCTCTTTCTCTCTCTCTCACTCTCATAACAGGCCAAAGAATCAACAGCTGTGATCAGACACAGACACGAGTGAAAAGCGATAGGAATAAAGGGGGAGATGGTTCCAAAAAGAGGGTCTTTTTACCTGTGGCAAAACATGTAGATGGCTCGCTACCAGCTGAGCACTCTCAACTGAATGCCTGTGAATTTGCCTCAATGTTGCCCGTGAATCTGAGAAGACAAATGTCAAGATGAAAAAAATAAACAAATAATTTTAATTTAACCCAAAATTAGTCTATAAAAGACCTCCCTCTTCTTTGAACCTTATCGTTTTAGGCACAAACAGAACACTTCACAAGATGAAGCTCTTCACCATTTTTCTTATCACCGTTCTTCTTCTGCAGGTACGTAAACAAAATTGATGTATGCAGTGATAACATTATGAATAATTAAATTGGTTAATCACGTAGCAAAGTAAGCTTAATTAAATATTCTTGGCAGGCTTTTGCAGAGGCTTCATCATTCAGTGATGCTGCAAATTCTACCACAAAGGTACGTCTTCTTTTCCTTAATTTTGTTCTTCATAATTTAAATATTATGGGTCTCTATATATGAGGTTTCTGAATTGCTCATTGAACCAAAGTAAGATATACAACTTGAAACAAAAAAAATACGCACATTTAGGATTCAAACGAGCAATTTTTTTAAAATTTAGTTAGGGTTTCGAATTTGAGACCTCTTCCAACATTGAGAAGATAAATACAACTGGGCTAAGAGTTAAATGGTTCAAACAAGCAAATAAATAAAGAATACTTTTGTGTAACTGATTTCCAGTTTCCCTTGCTGCCAATCGTGACATAATCTTTTCCTTTATTAATTTTTTTATAAAGACTATACATTTTAGATCTAGAGGAATTCAAAGCATTATTTTCAATGTAAGAGAAAACGTGATAATCAGCTCGAGCTCTCATTTGTTTACCTTTCGGAATTCAGATGGAGGAAGGAAATTACGCACTGGTAGCTCTTAGTAAGAAGGCGCATCATCTTCCCAAAATCAGTAAGTTGTTTAACACTAGATAGTGTTGCCGCGTTTCTTCAATTGAATGATTTAAGTGATTGTCTTATAGACTAGTATGGCCACGACAATTACAGTAGTTGATCATAAGTTATATGTCTTAATCTTATTTTCTGGGTTGATTTAGATTGCAACTATGCATGCTCGAGGAGATGCAGGAAGGCATCAAGAAAGAAGATATGCAAGCGAGCATGCAAATCTTGTTGCGAGAAATGCCACTGCGTTCCACCAGGCACCTATGGGAACAAGAAAGCATGCCCATGTTATGCAAAACTCAAGACACATGGAAACAAGCCTAAGTGCCCTTAATCATAAAAACATGCCGACGTAAGCATATTTGAATACAATAATACTATTTGTATCACTTTTATTGATGATTTTGCTGATCATCTCTCTAATATATAGTAGTGAGTCCCATTAATATATGTGGAACTCATCTTTATTATAGAAGTGGTTAGCAATATGTAATCCGTAAATGTAGTACAAATAGCGTCACTCATTTGAATATGTACACATGCTTAATTATGGAAGGATAAAGAGACAGCAGAACATTCAAATTTATTTGAATATATGCACCTGCTTAATCAATTGTAGTTGTTGCTGTTCGTTGATCATGAGTTTGTCTATGTATAAACTCACTATTGAATAATAATTAGTTGTATTTTTGTTAGTCATGGAATGCCCCCATGAAACTTCCCATTTTTGTATATAATTTTCATAATTTTCAGGGATATATGCATTTTTTGCGATAAGGACAAATAAGTTGATTAACTATGGAAAATTTATATGAAAATACTGAACACAAGAGTTATTAATTTTGTTACATCGACTTGGTAAGTGATCCACAATTTCAATTAGGGGTAGGTACGGTTTGGATTGAATCAGTTTCATCTTAAAATCACAGTTGAACTAATTATAATATAACAATTTGATTTGGTTTGATTTTAACAAAAATCATGAAAGAAACCGAACTAAACCAAACCAATTTAAGAGGGTTTGGTTCGGCCGTTTGGGCCTAAGCCCAATTCTCTTTTTTTTTGTTTGTATTTTTCAATATTATTAGCCAAATTACAAACAACAAATTCACAACTTGCTCCCTTAAATCATTTTATAGAATATGAAACCATCCTAAAGCTCAACATGCTATAAAACTTCAAATTTCAATAACTAATACAGCTCAATTAAAATATCCATATATAGTTATTACCTAATTTGAGTATTACACATGTAAAATATAATATAATATAAATATCTATACACATAAACGGTCTGTTTTGGTTTAGGCCGGTTTGACCAATTTCATCAGTTCGGCCGAATTGATGTCCACCCCTAATTTCAATTTTACCATTCCTACATGTGATAAAAATCCAACTGAACTTTGGTAACCAATGGTACCGTAAGTGCAAACCAAGATAAGTTGGAGATAAAGGAACAAACCAAACAACCATAAAAAATACTGAGATGTTTCTTATTGAGCTTTGTAGTCTACATCCAGTTTGAAAACGGCACAGTAATCCACTACAATCAAATAGTTTAGGGTTTAACTGTGAAGACCTGTATTTTAAACTGATAAGAGAAGATATTTATCATTTGGATAAACTTGGACAATATTATCTTTTTAAGATATTTATCTTTTGGATAAACTTGAATGATCTTATCTTGTTAGGATATTTATCTTTTGGGTAAACTTAGATGATCTTATCTTGTTAAGATATTTATTTTTTGGATAAATTTGGATGTTCTTATCCTTTTAATATTGAAGTTTATCCTATCCCTATAACCACTATAAATAGGAGCATAACCTTATAGTTTCAAAACATGAGAAATTAGAAAGAAATTTAGAGAGAAGAAAAATTATTAAGAAAAAGAGTGGGAGACTGAGTTTGTGGATACGATGGAAAATTGGGAAAACACCTTACATTTTTAGCAAAAGCTTTGTTGTCAAGGTAGGGGTTTCTTGGGGGCCTTTACAGGGATTGATCTAATTAAATTTCATGAGCACTATATTATGCATGATATTATTATTTGATTATTATTGATATTGGGTGTTTAAGTGTTGTTAATTATCATTATATTATTTTATGAATATTGACATGATCATATGTTATCAGTGATGGCTAGAATTCTTGGGTTGATAAAGAAAGTATGGAAAAGAGGGTAGTGGGAAGGATCTTTTGTGTAGTTGAGTCTAACTCTTGGCAGGTACCAAGTCTCAGGGATCCCACAGTGCACATGATTTTTATTGGGTGGTTCGGGACTTGCGACAGGGAGTTAGACAAGATGACTAACAAAAGGGGAATTATAGGATGATTGAGATGGGTGTTAGTTCATATAAACGGGCATTCGGGACCAAGTGGTATAAGTATGGTATGGGACGTGCAGTTATATGAATTAATGGGAGTAGATGAAGAGAATTTATGCATTAATATTATTAATGTGATATTTGTTTGTGTGATTGCACGTCGCTTAATTTAGTTATATCAATCTACTGTGGTAAGGTCTCATGTCCCTACTAAGCGGTGGTTGCTCATCCCTCACCCTGTTTAATTTTTCAAATGAATTAGTGGGCAAGAAAAGAACTAAACCAGTTGGGGCTGAATTAGATGAGAGTGATAGAGCTTTATTTATTTCTTGTAAAGATGTAAGATTCTGGAGCTATTTTTATAAGAGAAGTTTATTTTAAACCCATGTTTCAACTTCTTTTTATTTTATTTTACTTTTTCAAGCACCGGGCTCGAAGTTTCCACCGACCCCTGGGTCTGGAGCGTGACATTAATCATAAATCATGTTTAATCATAACAGAAGAAACCCTAAGCCCCAAATGCATGCAATCTCACACTCACAAATATACAAGAGAAAACAATGGAACCTTTGCAAATAAGAAAGAGAACAATGAATGTACTTACAAATAATACAGCAAAAGAAGTATACTGGCATTTAACACAATGAGAAAATATACAATGTTGTGCTTGAAGGCCAAGTACAACAAGAGATTGAAAAGGGAAGATAAAAATAAAAATAAAAAAATAAAAACTCAGGAGGGAGTATACAATTGAAAGATTATGGTTCTTAGCCAATTAACTACACTACACTACAACACTAACACATACAAAGTGACATTCAAAGAGTAAAAAACCTTAGAAAATTTAAAATTTTGATTTGTGTCCTCTCGAGCTCTGCTTGATGTAACTTAGAGCTATACTGCTAGGCAAGGGCCTGAAGCGTTCAACAAACTAATTGAGGTAACACCTAAGAAAAAAAACTACAAGCATATTGTTGATGTTGGCTCACCTTAAAGATGCGGAAGGAACAGAGAACATGCACAGTCAAAGAGCTGCAGTCGTTTTGCAGAAGCTGTAGGCGCTCCAACAGCAGAATTGTGGTTTCTCACCCAGGCACTGGCACTCAAGCAGAAGCTATAGGCGCTCGAGCGGGTAGATCGAGAATTCATACTCCGACCTAGGCGCTCGAGCAGACTCAAGGTGCTCGAGTGGGAGGAACGAATCCAGCACAGCTCCTTGGCGAATTATAAATAGGCACTTTAGCACTAAGGCACTTTAGCACTATGACACTTTAGCACTTTTGCGATAGATTTCTTCCTAGTTTCGGTGTCCTTTAAGTTTCCTATTCCTCGTATAATTGTACTAAAGCCCTATGACATATAAATAGGCACTTCAGCACTAGGTTATTATAACGTTAGAAAACTAAGGCATTAAATTGGATTTGAGAGAGCAAAGAGGGTTCTTCATTGTAACCAAAGGGTTTCTTTCTTACTAGTTAATTTCTCAGGGATCACCAAAAGGACATAGGAACAACGCTGAACCTCTATAAATTATTGTGTTCTTTGTGTGCTTGTTTTCTTTTTGGTTTGTGAATGCTTTATCTTTGTGTGGCGTGTGTGTGATAGTTGCATAGTCCAGTCAACGACAAGGTCTTGGAGTGTTTTAGCACAACAAGTGGTATCAAGGCGTAGTTGTGGAGGGTATTAGTTTATGCCCAAGTACTATTACAACTTTAAGAGCGGCGGTGTATTGACGATGATAGGTGACAAGAAGGGAGAAAGCTCTGGTATGAAATCACAACATGTGTTGAGTATAAAGGTGGAGTTGAAGCCGTTCACTGGCAAAGAGAACTTCACGCTTTGGCAACGAAGGATGAAGCATGTCCTTAAGCAGCAAGATTTTAGTAAAGTCTTGGCAGGCAAGGAAAAAAAGTCGGTAACCATGACAAGCTTGCTAGAGGATCCATTGAACAACATCTAGCTGACGAGGTGTAGTGTAATGCGATGGAAGACATCATGAGGCAAACATGGGAGAAACTTGAAGAGATGTTTGCAGCCAAATCATTGTCCAACAAGCTCTTTTTGAAGAAGGAGCTTCACTCTCTAAAGATTGAGAAAAGCGCAAGCATGATGGAGCACGTGGGCGCCTTTAATAGGTGTATTGCTCACTTGTAGAGGATGGATGCGGTTTATAAGTGAGAAGACAAGGCTGTGATATTGTTGACATCTCTACAGGAAGAGAACCTTGACATATGAAGAGGTCATGCAAGGCATCCTAACGCATGACAGAATGGTTCAACCTTCCAGAGGTGTCTCTTAAGGTGAAGGTCTTGTTGAGAAGTCAGAAGAGAGAGGTGGATCGAGCAAGCACGAAGGCAAGAAGAGCAATAAGGGAAGATCAAAATTCAGGGCGAAAGACGGTTGTTTTGAGTGTGGGTCAAAGGATCATTAGAAGAAGAATTGTCCTGCATGGAGTGAGAAGAGAAACAAAGGGAAGAAGCCGGATGAAGCTGGGGTTGCAGAAAGTGATGGTGAGCTTTTATTTACTGATAGCATTAATAATACTAATGCACTTGCTATCTCTTCCAGGGTTTCATCTTCTGATTGGATTTTGGATTCCGAGTGCTCATATCATATGTTCCAACAAATCTTGGTTTGACACATATGAGGTGGACTGTGGCGGTGAAGTTGTGATGGGGGATGGCTTGGTTTGTAGAGTCGAAGGAACAATTACAATCAAGGTGAATATGTATGACTTGTAGTTAGGAAATGGGTATGGTTAGTTACATACCAAAGTTGAAGAAGAATCTCATCTCCCTCAGCTCTTTTGACAAGAATGGCTATTCCTACAAAGTCATGGGAGGGATACTTACAATCTCAAAGGGTTCACGTGTGGTTATGAAGGGAGAGATTCAACATAGCTGCTTGTATCCATTATGCGGTACAACGGTGACTGGCGGAGCAGATATATTTACCAAGAAAGACTCAGAGAATGAGGCTCAATTTTAGCAGTTAAGGCTAAGGCACATGAGTGAGCGAGTCATGAAAGAGTTGCACAAACAGAAGCTTTTAAAAGGAGTGCACAATTTCACACTCGAGTTCTACAAATGTTGTACCCTGGGGAAGCAGTCCAAGGTGACATTCAAGCAGCAAGACAAAGATAATATGAGCACAGGAGTGCTTGATTACATTCACTCGGATGTGTGGACCGCACCGATTAAGTCAATGGGTGGAGTTCGCGACTGTGTCACATTCTTGGATGATTTTTCTAGGAAGGTTTGGGCCTATTTCATGAAGGAGAAATCTGCCGTCTTCACAAAATTCAAGGAGTGAAGGCGAAGTAGAGGACCTTACGGGAAGGAAGATCAAGATCCTAAGGAGTGACAACGAAGGATAATATAAAGATAAAAAATTTCTGGAGTTTTGTAAGAGCGAGGGTGTCAAGAGGCATTTCACCATGAAGAAGACTCCCCAACAAAATGAAGCCACAAAGAGGATGAATAGAACTCTCATTAAGCATGAGAGGTCCATGAGGATGATGTCGGCTTGCCTGAGGTATTTTGGGTGGAGGCAGTTAAACACGCTTCCTATTTGGTTAACCGGTGACCATCGAAGTATCTTGACTTCGAGTGTGTTGAAAAGGTATGGTCTAATAAATCTATTGAGTATACTAATCTTAAAGTATTTGGTTGTAGTGCCTATGCTCTCATACCTAGTGATGAGAGAACCAAGTTGAAACCAAAGTCTCTTGAGTACATATTCCTTGGCTTTGAGAGCGTTGTGAAAGGTTCCAAGTTATGGGATCTAGTGAACTAGAAGAAAATACTCAGTAGAGGCGTAGTGTTTGATGAGAAGACCAAGCCTATGAATAATTTCAAGAAACCAGAGGTGAAGGAATATGTTGTTAGAGTGAAGACAACCGTTACTATTTCACCAAGAAGGGTGCTCAGGAATACTCCAAAAGTCTGCCAACTGAAGACGTTCATGAGGTGGTGGAGTCCGACACTGCGGTGGAGGAATTTAGGCAACAACAACAAACTCAAGATGATGAAGAAGAAGAGGCTCAAGATCATATGGAACTGCCATCTATATCTACGTCCAGCTCCAAGAGAACCATCAAACCTCCTCAATGATTTGAATGGTTGACGGACGCAGTTCACTATACTCAAAACATGTGTGAAGGAGATCCAACCATGTTCCAAGAAGCAGGTAAGAGTTCACAGCAGGAAAGTTGGATCAGTGCTATGATGGATGAGATGGAATCTCTACACTGGAACTCCATTTGGGAGTTGGTTTCAAAACCCAAAGATCAAAAGGTGATTGTTTGCAAGTGGGTGTAAAGGGAGGTTGCACTGCCACGATTAAGTGGGAAGAAGAAGGATGCTCCGCTGGCCTTAGGGAACCTGCAACAAGTTTATTTCGTTATCCAAAAAAAAAGTGCACGGCCAAACATTGAGGTGATAGGTTCCACAAAACTTTTCTAGGCTGAAGGAATGTTTGTGAGGGCACAATATTTCTGGCGGGGGTGTCTCCTAAAAAGTTGGAGGTATAATCTCTTAGAGGTGCGCATCAACAATTCAGAAGGCTGGAAATGCAAATCTTTAAAAAGGGCAAAAATAATCATGGAGAGTAGCTTACCTTGGATGGGGGAGTTTGGGTTTTTCTCGCCCCGCCCAGAATTTGCATCGGCAGATTTGGCCGAGCTCTCTCTCAAAAAAATGTCAGTGGGAGGATTTTCCTTCTCGGTGGTGTCAGCTATGAGATTTGAAAGGTTAGGAAAAAAAAATAGCCAAAATTAAAATAGGAAAAAAGTATAAATATTTTACCTTTTGCTTGGACTTTCTTCTTCTCTTTCTCTTGCTGAAAGACCAATGAGAATGGGCAATGCCGATGGATAAAAATGTTAGAGTCACCAAACCGAGGATCTCTAATCGGAATATTGAAGGATTTCACCAAGTCTTGGTTGAAATTCGTCAAGGTGGTGACTTCTTTTGCATCCTTAAATTCCACCTGCCAAGAGGAAAGCAGGTTGACGGAATCCATGGGTGGTATTGGGATGCTTTGTATAAAACCAAGCTGGTAGCCGGCGACAATAGGATAATAAAGCTCACCACCATAATGATAGTTATTACCTTTATTCACCATTAGGCCGTATGGAAGATCTCGACTGATGAGGGTGCTCGCCCACATATCATGTCTTTCCTCTTTTGTCTCCACCGTAGGATATGAGGAAAGATCCAGGGCTAGATAATTTGGGAAACGATGATCTAGGCAAATGGACAGGTGCTCCCTAGTCCTCTCTTGGCACTCATAGAAAAATCAGAAGGAATCCTCAATATAATGCTTCCTGCGTGGGGCATTGCGTAATAACCCGGTCCTTAAATAATATTTAATTATTAAATTATTAGAGGAAAAGACAATTTTGCCTATAGAATAAATTATTAAAGGAAAGGAAAATTTGACTTTTGACCGGGAAGGAATTTGAAAATTCAGCTTGCACTGTTGCATTGAGTGTGACGAAACAAGTTTATAGACATATAGTGGGCTCAGATCCGAGTCGTATTGAAGAAAATACGATCGAAATAAAGTGAGGGGCAAAATGGTAATTATGCAAGTCGGATTTTTTTTAAAAGAACTGTTTCCTCTCTCTCTCTCTCTCTCTCTCTCTCTCTCGCGCGCGCGATACCCCTCCCCAGTCTGGTTTTTCTCGACTACCACCAAACCTCCCAGCCACTGTCACTCTTCACCAGACCAGACACAACCGCACCGGCCAGGTCTTGGCGTCAAACCCAATGCCTTCCCCGCCCTTCCGCCGCCACGATTTCACGATCGGTTTCAGTCGCAATTTCACGGGCATCATACGCTGTCTTCCGGCCACCAATCTTGACGTGGTAGGTATGCTTTTCCACCTATTTTCCATGCTCTAGCTGATGGTTGGGTGGGATTTGAGAAATTTCTAGGGTTAGTTTAGGGTTTAGAGAATGCTCAAATTACAGGAGAAACTCTGTCGAATTTTCGACAGGAGCCAAACCTAAAATGGATTTAAGTTTCTAGTAGAAAAGGCAATTAGGTCATTTGTGCCAGGCACCGCCAGGTGTCGGACACGTACAGGGTTTAGCTTAGATTCCAAAGTGGAATTTGGATCGGATCCTGTCACATTGAGTAAGGGCGGACCCAGAAGTGCTTTATAGTTTGAGCAAACGGTGTAGGGACTTAATTTCATAAAATAGAGCTAGAGCCACAATTGAAAAATCCATATAGCGCCAGAAGCATGATAATCCATGGGTTTAGTGGTTAGCTCGCGGAGCCCTCTATAAAGATAGGCAAGAAAGATTGGGCCCATGGCCACTTGATGGCCATCCGCAAGCACCTCCGCCAAGGCTTCGAATTCCTTAGTAATCCAGCCGAATTTTGCGCATGCCAAGAACTTGCACAACCACATCACAAGAAATGCCACATGCTCAGTGTAGGATACGCCATTGATGGAAGGAGGGTCGGTGGGCTCTCCGCCATAGCCACGATACATCTTCACCCAACTCCCGCAGGTCTTGTTTGACTTGTGAAAATCTAAGCCCACCTTCGCTTCCGGAAGATTGGTGGCAGAGAAATCATCTCCACGAGGGAGAAGGCCGGTGATGGTGGCCAAGTCCAGCAAATTGGGTATCATCATTCCAAAACGAAGCCTCATGCAATTGGTGGAGGAAGACCAAAAGCATAGGGCCCCTATGACGAGAGATTGGTCTCAAGGAAATGGGCTTCCCGCACATAGGAGCAATGTATCATATATTCCGATATTCTTCCAATGGCCCTTCAATTTTGGTTCTAATGCCTTGAACCAATGATACCAATCAAATTTACCTTCTGCCGAGCTTGAGGGGTCGAATTTCCCTGCAGCAGATGATGCTTTCTTTGATGCGGCCTCTTTAGTTGCGGCGGGATCCATTTTGAGGGGGGTTCCCGTCGGCCAAACTTTGAATGGCATGGAGCTCTCCTAAACGGTTGCCCATGTGAAGTCGGAGGAATAAGTTGGGCCATTTCTCAGTTGCATCACCCATACCTTCGCTATCTCGTCCGGATAGGTGGAGAAAAATGGGCCAAGAATATATTAGGCGGAGTTTGGAAAGGCATTGAGGAAGTAGGCGAATACTTGCTTGCCCAAGTCTTTGCCCAAGTCTTTGTCCATGGCTGGGACAGCTGGAGGAGATCTTGGAAAATCTCGGCTGGATGTTCAAATAGGAAATGCGGCCGAAATCTTGAAGTTTTCGTAGTCGGGCTACGGGATTGAAGGCGGCCGAATTGCTAGAGTCTTGGAGGCCGAGAATTGGGTGCAGTTGGAACTCATGAGACGCAGCTGCTGAGAAGCTGGCTGGGCAGGACTGGAACTACCGGAAAATCTAGGCCGGATCTTAGAATGGTTGTTGAGGCCGGTTTCTTTGGGTAAGGATCTTTGGGTTTCCTTGCAAAAATGCTGCTGGCCTGAAGTTCATTTAGGTTGAAACATCTTTGCTTTATATATATATAAATGAGTAAAAATAAATTATGCGGCTGAAGTCTTTGTTGGTCTCTAAAATTAAGGCTGAAGGGTTTGCAAGACAAAACAATTGATTTTATATATATATATATATATGCAATTGGCACTCTAGGAACTTTTGCAAAATGGGCAAGTGGTGGCATATTGCCTTTGAGCCCTTCTCGTTTGAGTCTTGCTCAAAGGTACCGGCGGGAGTTTTAGGCCTCTGCTTCTATACCACTGGCCCGCCTTTGTGTTCGGCACCTTGAAAGTTGGGACACCACTATCGTCCACAAGGCGGGGTCTTGACACCAGTTTTGAGTTTGAAATTCCGGCCACTTCCGGCCAGATTTTGGGGTAAGTCCAAGAACAAAAGTGGTTCCAAATAGGTTTTTTTACATGGGAAAGGAGTTTGGGCTAGCGGTTTGGAGATTTTCCAACCGCCAGAAATTTATCAAGCCACCCACGCGTGTGGTGGAGAGTGGGCAGCTTAGTGGAGCTCACTTTCAGTCCTAGAATGATCCTCGTATTGTCACGAGCGCGTAGGAATTCGCGATCTCAATTTGGATACCGTTTGAGCCTCGAACGGATTTGAACATATTGTGCGATTTTCGGGTTTAATACTGTTGAGCCGTTGGATCATAATCTTTTTCAGATATGTTACTCTAGACAATTCCAGAATAGTTTAGGATTTGACAGATCATGAATCGGAGTCCCGGATACTCCGAAATCGCGAATCCTAGGGCTAGGGTTTAGAAATCGTGCGATTCTACGATCGTGATCAACTTGACTATCCGATCAAGATCAAACCCTCGGGACAACTTCTAAAGGCTTCCGGATCATATGTGAGGGCGTGGACCCGCTAAGTCCCAGGTTGACTTTTTGGGACTTTAGCGCTTTTTGAGTCCCAAGATACTGCTAAACTATTCCAAGTGGAAGGAAAGCTTTTATGGGCATAGGAACAACTTTAATCTGATGCACGTATTTTTAGGAGCCTAGGGTCAAGATTTTTAAATGAATACTATATTGAGTATTGTATTAATAGAATATTATGGTCATTGAATCAGGCACCCGGGCACCAGTTGACCCGCAGGAGGGACCTTCAAGAGGTCCAGCGAGCACGGACTATCAGTGAGTGGACTCTTTGTTTTATAAATGAATTTAAGCAGTTCAGTTATAGTATTTGATCTTGAATAAGTTTTACTCAAAGATTAGTATTTTATAAGCTGTTACATGCTTTTAAATATTTTGTTTTGCATGTTGTCGAGTGGAACATCCTTAAAGGATATAGGAAATTCAAATCTCATTCCAAAAGATAATGCCCAATGTTTTGAAGATTTGAAAGTGGCCATGGACAAAGACTTGGGCACCTTATACTTTACCGCTACGAAGTTAAGGCATTACATGTTGCCCTCCGTGGTGCATATAATCGCCAAGACTGATTTTATAAAATACATGCTCACTTGGCTAACCATTAGAGGGCGAATAGGAAAATGGATGATGGCATTGGTGAAGTTCACTTTTTGATAAGTGCCTCAGTAGGCAGTCAAGGGGTAAGCTTTGGCAGATTTCTTCGCGGCCCACCCTTGTGTTTTAATAGAGGAGATGGATTTCCTCAAGGTGGGCACGTTGAGTTTATTTTCATGGCGCCTTTATTTTGGCAGGTCTCCAACATCTAACATGGGCAGGGTAGGTGTCATCATTTAATCACACAAAGGATTCTGAACTCGTTATTCATTTCAATTAGACTTTGATTGTACCAACAATCAAGTTGAATATGAGGCCCTGATCATAGGGTTGGAAATTTTAAAAGAGCTTGGGGTAAATAGTGTGTCAGTTATGGGAGATTCAGTGTTGGTCTTAAAACAATTGTTTGGCAACTACAAGGTGACTAGCCAAGCTTTGCTTGGATATCATGCCTTAGCCAGCCACTTGATGGAAGATTTTGATGATGTGAGACTTGGGGTCAATGATTTTCACAAGGTGTTTAAGGCTCGCCAAGGTGGAGATTGTGGATGTTGGCTCACCTTGAAGATGCAGAAGGAACGGAAGAAATGGACAGTCAAAGAGCTGTAGTCAACTGATCGTTATGCCAAGTGATCAGTCGCCTGGAGAAGTCGCAATTCGCTGTTCTTGGCAAAAAACTACTGGTTGCCTACATAGTAGCTTCCTTTCCTTGCCACTTCATCTCTTTATCTTGCTGCCTTGTAGTTCCTCTTCTCATGCATCCAATCACTCATGGAGTTTGCCTATAATAACAGTTATCAGGCGAGTATCAGGATGTCTCCATTTGATGCCTTGTATGGGAAGCAGCGTCGAACCCCGTTTTACTGGAATGAAGTGGGTGAGAACAGATTGGAAGTATCTGAGGATGTCGAACAGATAAAGAAACAAGTAAGAATAATTAGAGAGCAACTCAAGGCAGCCCAGGACTGACAAAAGAATTACGCGGACGTTAGAAGGAAAGACCTTCAGTTCGAAGTTGGTGATTGGGTATTTCTGAAATTATCGCCTTGGAAGGGCGTAGTGAGATTTGGGAAGTGGGGAAAACTATCCTCTCTACATTGGACCATATCAAATTGTGGAGTGTGTGGGCCCAGTAGCTTACAAGCTTGCTTTGCCTTCAGATCTTTCTCGGTTGCATGATGTATTCCATGTTTCTATGCTCTAAAAATATATCTCTGATCCTTCCCATGTGTTAGAGGAACAACCAACATAATTACAAGAAGATCTAACTTATGTGGAGCAACCAGTTCAGATTTTGGATTGGAAGACGCAAGTATTGCGATTGAGAGAGATCCCACTTGTGAAGGTTCTATGGACGAGTCATAATGTGGAAAAGGCTACATGGGAACCCGAGGACCAAATGTGCGAGTAGTACCCTTACCACTTCCAGTGACAAGTATGAAATTTCGAGGATGAAATTTTTATAAGAGGGGTAGATTGTAATAACCCAAACCATAATTAATATTTAATTATTAAACTATTAAGAGGAAAGGACAATTTTGCCCTTGGAATAATTTATTAAAGAAAAGTTGACTTTTTTACTAGGAAGGAATTTGGAAATTTTATTTGCATCGTTACGTAGAGCGCGAGGAAATGAGTCCTTAGACATGTAGTGGACTCGAATCGGAGTTATAGCGAAGGAAATGCAATTAAATTACGTCGAGGGGCAAAACTGTAATTTGTCAAAAATCTGATTTTAAAATCTGATTTTTTTTTTTTTTTTTTTTTTTTTCACTCTTCACTCTCTCTTTCCTTCAGCTCGTGAAACCCCTCCCCCTGGTTCGAAAACCCCTCCAGCCGTGACCTCCATAACCACCTAGTCGCCGTCACACTCCTTCGATCCAGACCCAACTACGTCGGCCAGCTCCCGCCGTCGCAGCCGATGCTTTCCGCCGACACCACAGTCATCGAAACTGAAGGTTTTGGCCGAATTTTTCTATGAACTTCAGATCACTCGTTCTCTCTCATTTAGCCACCAAATTGAATGTGTGAGGTATGGATTTCTAGCTATTTTTCGTGCTCTAGCTGTTGGTTGGGTAGGATCTCAGAAATTTCTAGCGTAGATACCTTCATTTTTTATTTGGGTTTTAGTCTGTTTAGAGAGCACGATTTCAGCTACTTCCAGCCACTTTTTCGGGTAGATTGAAGAACAAAAGTGGTTCCAATAGGGTGTTTTACATAGGGTACGAGTTTGGGCCTACGATTTGGAGTTTTTTCGACCGCTAGAAATTTATCAAGCCACTCATGCACTGCCGGCGCATGTGGTCTAGAATGATCCTCGTGTTATCACGAGCGCGTAGGAATCTGCGGATCTCAATTCGGACAACGTCTGAACCCCAAACGAATCTCGCATAATGTGTGATTTCCAGGTTTGATACATTTGAGCCATTGGATCGTAATCATTTTCAAACATGTTGATCTAGAGAATTTCAGGATCGTTTAGGATTCAACGGATCGTGAATCGAAGTTCCGAATACTCCGAAAAAGCCAACCCTAGGGTTAAGGTTATAGGAACCGTTCGATCGTGCGATCATGATCAATCATATCGTCCTATCGAGACCAAACTCACAGGACATGCGTTCTAGGTATATTGGGACATCTAAGAGCTTCTGGATTATAATTTAGAAGTCGTGGATCCGCGGGGTCTCGGGTTGACTTTTTGGGACTTTAGCGCTTTTTGAGTCTTGAGGCACTTCTAAACCATTCCAAATGGAAAGAACGTTAATGTGGGCATAAGAACAACTTTAATTTGATGCACGCACTTCTAGGAGCCGGGGGTCAGGATTTTTAACTTAATATTATATTGAGTAATTATATTAATAAAATATTATGGTATTTGAATCAGGCACCAGGGCACCAGTTGACCGCAGGAGGGACCTTCAAAAGGTCTAGCGAGCATGGACCAGTAGTGAGTGGTCTTTTTGGTCTTAAATAAGTTTTATTCAAAGATTAGTGCTTTCATAATTTGATATGTACTTTAAAATATTTTAAGTTATATGCTGTCGAGTGGGATATCCTTTAAGGATATAGGAAAAGGAAATTCGAGCTAAATATCAGATAAATGGCAGCAGAGTTTTAGATTTAACAGAAATTCAGTTATTCATCAGATTTTTCAAAAAATTT
Organism: Prunus dulcis; assembly: GCF_902201215.1. Taxonomy (NCBI): domain Eukaryota; kingdom Viridiplantae; phylum Streptophyta; class Magnoliopsida; order Rosales; family Rosaceae; genus Prunus; species Prunus dulcis. The sequence continues at coordinate 6,331,319 of NC_047657.1, forward strand.
ATATTTTCTTAAGCCATCTTAGGTACCCGGATATAAATATGTTGCCTTCGGTATTTAAGTTGCCTTCAGATAAATTTGTTGCCATTAGTAAATATGTTCTCTTCGGATTTTATTGGTTGCCTTCAGCTTAGTCAGCATGGTTGACAGTTGCCCCACGAGGAATGCAGATCAGGCTGACTAATGTCTCCTAAATCCTGCTAATTTGCAGCTCGGGTTGACCTTGTGTCACCGAGACCTGCGAGGACGTGTCACCAATGGTGATACGAGGAATTGACGGATATCAAGAATTGACGAAAATAAGAGGGTACACCTAGGTGGTAGTTTTAAATTGATTTCAATGCTTTTAACAGATTAATGTTGACCATGAGTATGATGGCATATATATATATACATATATATATATATATATAAATATATGAATGCATTGATTTCAGTACGAATATAATGAAGAGAATGATTTAGTTTTTGCATAACTGTTTTTACAGTGGGGTAAGTATGTTCTTATGTATTTTCTAAACTTTGGTTTTGGTCCACTCACATTTTTCAATGTTTTGCGCCCTCTGGCAGTAGGCGTGCACAGTGATCCACCACAGGACCATTTTCCACCTTCCACGCTTTCCCTTTCTAATGTAGGACTCTTCTGTAAATGAATTGACTCCTTTTGTAAATTCTTAGTGGTTGCTCTGATAACTTGCCCTAGAATTAGGATTTAACTGTTGGAATGTATATATATATATATATACGCATGCTGGTAGTTGGATTGTGTATATATGCTTGTTTGACAGGTGTAAGTTTTGGGAGTTGATCAAATTACAGGGGAGACTCTGCCGAATTTTCAGTATGAGTAAAGCTTGATATTTTATTGAACATTGAAGGGAAGGGCAATTAGGTCATTTGTGCCCGGCACCTGACATGTAACAACCCGGTCCTTAATTCAATTTTAATTATTAAATTATTAGAGAAAAAGATAATTTTGCCCCTAGAATAAATTATTAGGGAAAAAGTTGACTTTTTGACCAAGAAAGAATTTGGAAATTTCAGTTGTTCCGTTGCATAGAGCACGTCGAGATAAGTCCGTAGACACGTAGTGGCATAACCGTAAATATTTCAAAGATCAGTTTTAAAACCCATATTTCTTCTCCTCCCCTAGAAGCTTCACGACCAGCCAACTTCTCTCCTCCACCACTGCCACCACACACCTCCATTCTTGGCGGCACCTGTCCCGTTAGAACCCCCTCACTTACCTCTTCGATTCCTGACCAGTCCTAGCCTTGATCAGCGATCGTGGTTTCCGAGATCGGCCATGAAACAGGCTGTGTTGGACAGTTTTTTAGTAAACTTTCGGGAGCTCATTCGGATGCCTTCGGCCACCAAATCTTTCAAATTTGGCATGCTTTTCTATCCTTTAAACGTGTCCTAGCTCCTGGTTGTGTTAGTTTTGAGAAATTTTGGCGTTTAATTGGTTCATTAAGCGATTGAAGTTTTGGCCTATTTCGGCCTTCAATTCCGGCAACTCCCAGTTACTTTTTGGGGTAGGTCCAAGAACAAAAGTGGTTCCAAATAGGGTGTTTTACCTAGGGTAGGAAGCTTGGCCTTCAACCTTGAAGTTTTCTGGCCACCGAAATTTATCTAGACACCCACGCACTGCCGGCGCGTGGGCAGGGAGGTGGTCTGACATTATGTTCTAAAATTATCCTTGTATTGTCACTGGCGCGTAGGAGTTCACGGATCTCAATTCAGATAACGTTTGAACCATGAACGGATCTCACCTATTGTGCAATTTTCGGGTTCGATACGCTTGAACCGTTGAATCGTAATCAATTTCGTATATGTTAATTTAGATAATTCCAAAATCGTATAGGATTCAATGGATCGTGAATCGATGTCCCGGATACTCCGAAAAGGCCAACCCTAGAGTTAGGTTTATAGTAACTATCCGATTGTGCGATCGTGAGCAATCCGACCGTCCGATCGAGACTGAACTCTCGGGACATGTGTCCTAGGCTTATTGGGACCTTTGGGGACTCCTGGATTTGTGATAGGAGGTAGTGGAACCCACGCAAGCCCCGTTGACCCAATTTGGGAAGTCTGACCACTTTGTTGACTAGGAGTCTTCTGAGGTAGTTTATTCTTCAAGAAGTATTAGAACGATCATATACTTGAGAAGTGACTATTATGTTAAGTGTTTTGTTTATGTTTGGTTTATGAGTTTACGTTATAACGTTTCATGTTGATATTGGATATTATTTTGATATTGGAAGTTATTTATGTATTGTGTTGATTATTATTATTGTATCTAGCTGAGTGTTGTTGGATAATTTAATGTTCTTGAGTTGCTGTATAATCGAATTACTTTTTAAGGATATTATATTGTGTTCAGTTGTGAAGAGTTGGAAATTTTTTGTTTCGGATTCCGAAAGGAACAAGGAATTAAGCGAATGTCCAACTACATGTTATTTATGGTATATATATGTGTGATGTAAATTCAAAGGTAGTTGAGAACTGAGGTTTGGAAAGATGAGAACATATTTAAAATAAGGATTTGTAGAATTAAAGGAAGGTTTTAGATAAGTTTTGATATATGATTTTCAACCCATCACGAGGGTACCCCTTAGTTGCCTTTGAAACAGTTTTGTTATTATTGATAATGCCCCACAAGTTTCAGAGACGCCCGAAACGTGTTGTTCGAGGATTGTGGCTCAGATTGAAGTATTATATCTCAGACCTGCGAGGATTGGGGCTCGGATTGAAGTGGTATCTCTGAGACCTGCGAGGAATGTAGCTTGGATTGAAGTGGTATCTTCGAGACCTGCGAGGATTGCGGCTCAGATTGAAGTGTTATCTCTGAGACCTATGAGGAATGCGGCTTGGTTAACTTTATGTTTCCGAGACCTGCGAGGATGGAATTGACGGTATTAAAGGAAATGACGGATTAGAAATGGGGGTACGCCTGAGTGTAGAGGATTTAAGCTTTAAGACGCTTTTAAATTAAATTTGACGAATGTTATACGGTTACTATTATTTTCTTAATCGATATATTTTTGTCACAAGAAAAAGATGGATATATATATATATATATAATTATTTATTTATTTATTTATGAACCTAACACGAGTTCGATACAAGGGTAGTCAGAGCTTGTTTATTTTATTTTAATCCATTTTGCTTTAATTTATCTTATTTTATTTTATCTAAGTTGTTTGCCTTTATCTTTTTGTTATTGGATATGTTATTAAATAGCTTAAGTATTTCTAGCATACTTTGCCCCACAAGTCTTAGAGATATCCGAACCGTGGGAGCGAGGATTGCGGATCAGGTTGACCAGATGTCTCCAGAGTCTAGCAAGGATTATAGGGCAGGACGTGTCACCAATGGTGTCATGAGGAAATTATAGTTATGGCTTTGCAAGAGTGATTACTTGAATTTAAATGCTTTTATTCCTTCATTTAAATATAGATATTGCCATGTGAGTAATGCCAGGAAGCTTGGAACAGGAATAGAGAACTACGTGTGGCTTGATCCCTCAATAAGGGTACGAAGGCAGCCTATGGTTACAGGTGCAGCCATGAGTTAGAATGTTTGAGATTGCCAATGTATTATTGTTGTTCTTAAAGTTGAGATGAATTTTATTAGCAAATTGATTTAGTTGATTTGTTGAGGCCTAAGGCCAGAGTGATATGTTGCATGATTGCTTGGATATGGGTTAATGTATGCTGGCAGATGGGTTATATGAACATATATGCTTGTTTTATAGGAGGAAATTTTTGGGAAATGTTCAATATAGAGGAGAGACTCTGTCTAATTTTCGGCAGAAGTCGTACTTGAATTCCTTTGGATTTTGGTTAGAAGGGCAATTTGGTCTTTCATGCCCGGCATTAGCCAGGTGTCAGACATGTACAGGGTTCAGCTCAGATTCCAAAGTGGAATTTGGGTCGGGTCCTGTCATATTTAGTTTAATTGCATTACTTTCACATAAAACTCTAAAAATTACAAAAACATCCGTACGAAACCTAACCATCCTCGAACCCGAGGAAGTGAAAGAATCTAGGCTAAGAGGAGGTCCCTTGCTTAGCCACTCAATCATTTGGTCAAAAGTTAGAAGCGCAACATATTCATTTATTCACATTCCATTCAAGCCCAAATTCGAGGCTTGGTGGTGGCACGCCCCGCACTCAAAAGAAGAATGACCAAAAGTTCCTTCCATTGGCCGCCTCGGCCGAAAAGAGGGAAACACCACTTGTAGGGGCTTTCTTATTCTGACAGCTCCAAATGGGCCTAGGCTGCTGTAAAGATAGTGGATGATGTCACCCCTTTTGCTTGAGTTCCAAAATCAAACCCCAAAGCACTCTGAAAGTTTGTGGATCCTTAGGAAGTGTCTTGGTCTCTTTCACCAACTAGAGTGGCATGGGAGCTAAGAATTCATGAGTTTAGCAATAGAAAGAGAGAGAGAGAGAGAGAGAGAGAGAGAGAGAGAGAGAGAGAGAGAGAGAGAGAGAGAGAGAGAAAGAAAAGCCTAAATTTCTTAGGGAAACAGAGACTTAGAAAAATGGTAAAGGAAAATATGGGGAGTTTTTTTTTTTTTTTTTTTATATAAAGGAATAGAGATAGAGCAAAGGGATTAGGAGGCTTGAGTTGGTTTTCCAGTAGTTTGAGGGATTGCTAGCTCGCTCTGGATGGGTTGAGTTGATGGTTAGTAGGTGCCTCCTTTTGTGGGCACTGGAAGCTCCTTATTTCCAGAAAACCCTAGCTAGTTCTCCTTAATTTTGCCAAGTCTTCTTCTCCCTTTTCCCTTCACTTCCTCCAATTTAACCCTTTTAAGTGAAACTTGCTTAATCCAATCACACTGGGACAAGGTTTTTTGGGCCTTCGAAGTCTTCCTGCAGCTGGCCTCTGCAACACTTTCCATCCTTGGCTATGCTTTCTCCCCCTTTCCTGCCTTGTTCTTTACACGAGCTTGTAGAGGAAAAAATTGATAAAGTTGCTGGTCTAAAGGGTGCTTCACTTCCAGTGGCTCATGTGTCAATAAGAACATGCTCCTTGGAGCCTAGTTTGGTTTCTGTTGAGGCCTAAAAATTCATGGTTCGGCCCAAATAAATTCTCGGCCCAATGCAATACTTTACCAAGAAGAAACCGATTTGGGCACGCGAAAGTTCATCATATGCACTTGCACACATGCCACGCCAAGCAAATAAGCAATACGCCACGCTACAAACGGGCCCAAGCCACTCAAATGCTCGGGGCTTGCTTGAGTGGGTTGTGGTATGGATGGTAATAAATCGACATGAGGCCCATTGATGGGCCGAGAAATGGAAGTCTCGGGTTACTTGGGAGCCTCGGGACTCAAGCCCATTTCTTAGGCCCAAACATATGGGTGAGCAAAAAAGAGGAAATAGCCCATTAGCTTAACCAAATTAGCCCAACACCCCAACAAAAATAGCCCAACACTTGCTAAGGTTAGCCCATTTATTTTGACAAACCAACCCATTATCTTAGAAAGCCCATACAATTAAAAATGAGAAGCAACAAAAGCATCAGCCCCTTGCTGAAAAAACAGAAGCCACGAAGGGAGCAAGATGTCCACATATACATAGCTACTGGAAGGCTCCAGTACATGGGAAGGAACAATTTCCAAGCACAAAACACCCGAAGAACGAAGGGATATTAACATGCAATCTGCTAGGAAGAGAAGCACCCTTCGAACCAGCATACATATCCCAATTCCTTCCCTCATCAGACTTGGCCATGGAAAAAGGAAAGAAAGAAAGGAAGGAGATGGCTGGGAATGGAAGTCTCCCACTGAAACAGCAGCAAGTAAAGGGGCCTTAAGCTCCCAAAAATCTCTGCTAGGCAGAGGAAATTTCATCAAGATAGGAAAAGTCAAGGGAGGAGATGAGAAAAGAAGGGAAAAGCTTGGCCAAAATAGGTAGAAGCCATTAGGGTTTCTTGGGAAGTGATGGTTTCCAACGGCTATAAAATGAGGCCTCTTCTACCCAACGAAATCAACCCACACCTAGAGAGCAAGCTTCCTCTCTTACCTACAAAAACCCAGCAATCTCGTGCACTATTCACCATCCTTCTCCATTTTCTTCTTCTGGCAGACTACTTGCACATCTGACAAGCTGCCTGAAGAACATGGTTCTTTCTTTCTCTCTTCTTAGCCAAATCACTTGCAAACCTCTTCTTCCTCACCTTAAACACTCCCTTTTTGGTGCTAAACTCATGTTGATTTTGCTACCATGCCACAAGCCTCTCATGCCAAGCTAGAAAATTTATCTGTAAGCATCAAGAAATCATCTGTAAGTTGTTGTTCTTTTCATTGGAGGTAACCAAGGTGTTTCCTAAGGCATCTTTGTCCTTTCGAAGCATTCTTGGGGCTTGATCTTCGAACTCAAGCACAAGGGATAATTTCATCCATATGCCCTTTATGGCAGCCCAGCCCGTTTGTCGTTGCTGGAAGAAAAAAAGCTCCTACAGTTTCAAAGGGCTAGTTTGATTTTAGTTTGGTTTTAACAGGGGTGTTTGGATTTATTCTCTCTCTAGCATGCTTACCTATGTGATTGGGCTCAAGAAATGGGCCTGGATTTTGGTGCTCCTAAGCAGCCCAAAATCTCCATTCCTTGAACCATCACTAGGCCTCATGGATACTCGTAATCATCCATACCACAACCCGCTCAGCAAGCCCCAGGCGTTCATGTGGCTTGGGCTCACTTAAGCTTGTCGCGTGGTTTGGCACCAAAATAAGGGTTTTTGGCCTGGCGTTGCGTGTTATTTGGTGTGTTTGTGCTCGAGCTTAGCCGTTTTGCAATGGGCTATAGCTGGGCTAAATGGTGCTTGACGAGACAATGGACGCAGGTTCACAGAACTGGTACATCTTTACAAGCTTCTTGCAACCTCCCTACATGCCGGGTTGCATATTTGCTTGGCGTGTCACGTGGACCGTAGCTTATGTAAGCACATATGACAAATCCTTGCATACCCCAATCGGGCTTATTTTTCGATGAAGTGTTGCATTGGGCTTGAAAAACATTTGGGCCTTCCTTTGCATTTTATGGTCCTCAACATTAGCCCCATTGATTATTGGGGCCATAGAGGGTTACTGAAATGAGGCGAATAATCAAACCCCAACCCAAAAATCAAATCCATGGTAGTGACGCAACCTTTCTTCTCCCGCGTGTATGATGACAGCATGTCATGATGATCTTCTAGCAATCGTTTATTCTTCCCAAGTATTCCTGTGATTGCAGACTTCTCTCTCCCTTTTTTCCTGATTTTTCTTTTCATTTTTCACCTTTTTTTTTTGTGCGTGTGAAGGAGATAAAACCTTTTCTTCCTTTTCTTTTTTAAAAAAAAATCTCAGCCCTCCTCTCTCATTTCCTTCTCCGAGCGACTTAGAGCGAGAGAAAACAAAAGCAAGGAGAAACACTCATCTACAACTGCTGGAAGGGAACCTAAGCCAAACTCCAGCTCCGCCGTTCCACGCACACACCTACGGCTGCTGGAAGGGATCCCCTCTGCGGACTTCTCTTCCAAAATTCCCAATTTCTACCATCTTCGTCCATTTGAAGCCAGCTCATGAAACAAGGGATTGCCCTCTTCCTTCCCTATTTTTTAATCTATTGAGGGATAGCGAGCTTTGATTGATTCCTTATCCTCAAATGGGGGTTTTCTATTCCTTATCCTCATCCACCTTACATCGCCGTGGTAACAAGGGTGTATACGTCGTAGCTGCTGGAATTGCATGAGTTTTTTTTTTTTTTTATTCTATAAGTTGTTGGAAGGGTGCCCTTACTGAAATTATAAGGAGTTGCTGGTATGGGTCGCTTCCTCCCTCTTTTTTTTTTTTTTTTTTTTTTTTTTTTTTTTTTTTTCTGTGTGCTTGGCATTCTTATTCTAGCAAGGAAAGCTAAACTTTGCACAATACACCTTTCCCATGACTGTAGGCTTATAAGTCCTTGGAATAGGAAGGGTGGTGCTGGAACTCTGTTGAATTTCTTGCTGTTGTAAGTTTTGAGCATGTCCAACTCTACAGTTTAGGTGTTTGAACTCTTGCCTTAGTCTTTTGGTAAGTAGTTCCTCCTGATTGCTGAGGTTATGGATTTTTCTTTGTAGGGCTAGATGTGTCCTGATGTTTTGGCCTAGGCTTATTTTTTAAGACGCTTCCTTGATTCTTAGCCTCTTTTTCTCTTGCAAGAAAAATGCTACTAGGAAATAGACAAGATGCATGGTCTGTAATGCTTGATTTTTTTTTTAATGTGCTGCTGGAATTGTCGGCCGAGCATTGAATGAGAAATTTGCTTGCCATGGGCTTGAGTAATAAATAGCATGATGCTCCATATTTTGTTTAGGCATTTCCCTTGGTGTGGGATAGCTTGCTCTTGTTGGTACATAGAGTTTTCACTTATTCGCATGCTATATTAGGATTATTTTATTATTATTTTTTGCGTGCCTGTCTCTTACCTTTTTCCCCCCCTTTTTTTTTTCTTTGCAGGGGTTTACGATTCAATGAGCTCTGTCACGGCACCAATCGATCCTCCACCCATGATGGTAGATCACCTATACTCCTTATACGGCAGATTGAATAAGGGAAAGCCACCCTCATTGGTTAAGAACTCTTGTGAAAACCTCATCATACGTGAGGAGCCAACACCAGAAACTACCCCTGTAGTTGACCCTTCGTCTGTTTCCAGATGCTATATAGAGAAGGGCATGTTTTCGGCGGTCCCCTTAATTGTTTTATGTATTTTTTTCATGTGCCATTACTAAGGGTTGGTCGGAATGGTTGTGCGTGAGTTGATAGAGCAAACTACTTGAGATCTTTTGTGAAGAATTGAGGCACCATTTTCTCAGGGCTTTGCGTGGTCTTCTTACTTGATTCATTGAGAAAATTAGGACGTACTGTATTTGGGATACGGGGTGCTCGTAGCATAGAAATATCTCTTTAGTCCCTGAAAGTAAAAGTTGCAATTGATGCTTTGAGCCTCAAACAAAATGAATTAAAAAGCCAGTGGCGTAAGCTACGAGACCTTCTCCTCGACAAATGAACTACTAATGACGCCATTGGGTGCACGGTGGAAACAGTGAAAGGATCATCTTGCAGTGCCTCCTTTGCTCTATTTGGTCATGCGCTGTGATCTAGTTGAGGTGCTTTGTTTTCTTGCTTTGCGCCTCCTTTGTTTTACCTTCTAGCACTGTCTCGTTCTAACATTTATCTTTACTCTATCTTGCAGATTGTATTTCTTTGGCGTGAGGACTGATTAGCTTCCCGCATAGTTTTTTTGAGTGCTGCTAAACAAACCATAAAATTAACTGAGTACACCCTATGATCTAAGTACACCCTAATATTTTAATTAAAATATAAAATTAACTAAGTACACCCTATTAAACTACCAAAAATACCCTTGGTACACCCTAATATTTGTAGCATTATTTTATAGTTGATTTTCAGCTTGATTTTTTTAATAGTGTTAATAAATCTTTGACTTTTCATATGGATTTGTGCTTCTACTAAAACTGTTGTCACTTTTTTTGCAATTCCAAGTTCATGCAATCACCACCTCTTTCGTTAAAAACACATGGACAAGCAATCTCTTGATTATGGTTGAATATGGTTAGTAGGGTGTACTTACTAAAATTATATTTGTTTCACAATTCCATATATCCTTTTGGTCATTTTATATTAGGGTAAATCAGTAATTCAATATATACTTTTATAGTAGGGTGTACTTACTAAAATTATATTTGTTTCACAATTCCATATATCCTTTTGGTCATTTTATATATTAGGGTAAATCAGTAATTCAATATATACTTTTATAGTAGGGTGTACTCAGTTAATTTTAGGGTTCGTTTAGCACCACTCTTTTTTTATTATTATTTATTTTTGAAACCATAGGGTGCATTGATCTTTGGCATATACAACTTTGTTTTGCTTGAGTTGTATTTATTTTGGATAGCTTAAAACTTATGTTATCAGGACCTTGCAATGTAGTATTATTATGTATGAACTGCTACAACCTAGATTAATTTCTAGAATGCTTGAGGCATGTTGTAATCGTGCTTGTCTTATATATTTTGCTTGGTTGGAGATATTTATTTGAAACTTTGATAGGTTGGGTAGTCCTAAAACAAGGCACATGCTGCCGAAATTTCAGCAGGATCTTTGAACAAAATCTCTAATGCATTGCTTTAACACTTTTTGCAAGGCTTCCTTAGTTATTTGATCTAAAATACACCATTTTATCATGCTTCAGAGAAGACAGATCAGTATGTGCATGCTTTTGAAAAGGTTCTTGTGAAATCCAAAACTTTAGCTGTCGTGAAGTCTTGAACGTCTTAATCACCTTAGCTGTTAATGGAAGCTAACGGTTCCCTTGTTCCAGGACCTCAAAACATACACATTTTTTCCATACCTTGCAAGTAACTAGCATGATTCTTCCTAATAGCTTGGCTTGGCTTGGCTTTTATTTTATTTATTTTTATAAAGAACATATGATTTTGCTTATGTATGGTGCTTGTTAAAAGTTTGGGATTCCTGTATAAGTGGCTTTGCTTGGTATACCTAGTGCTGAGAGGCATAATTCTTTAAAGAAAATTTGCTTATTTGTTTGCTTTTCATCATTTGTTAAGGAAATTCTTTTGCTAAAAAAGCTATTGTAATAAAATCATATCAAGTAAGGAAAGAATTTTATAGGCACTCTTTATTTTTCAAAATACTCCTTTATTCTCATTGCAAAGATCATTTTTACACCTTGGCATGATAGTGCATTCTACAAAAGAATATGCTGAAAATAAAGAAGAGTTCATGTTTGAAATAAAATTTGAAAAGGAAAAACATAAGGGTAGATGCAAGAGCGACTCAGAAGTAGTAAGCCTAGAACCACTTTGCATTGATGGATAGCTCCAATCAGCAGTAGTAAGGTGGGTTGATAGCTAAAATCAAATCAAGCTCCCAAGTATTAAAGGGCTACGGAGTGTGCATGTCTTACAATAGCGTGAAGGTTTGTGACTTAGATTGGCATAAATTTGGCATGTGTTGTATTGGGGCTACCCTGCTCTGCAGAGATATTTAATAGAGCCACAGCGGCTGCTTTCCTTACATGTTGTTCATAACCCAGTTAATCAAAGAGTTATTTGAATTTCGGGTTTCTATGGAGAACTTGTGAGGCAATAGACCCCTGGTTTAGACTCAGGCATCGTTCCATTACACTTGCTTCAACCTCTATGAGGTTATGAGAGGTTATGGCAACTGTCTCTCAATAATCTTGTTCACCAAATTAAGCCCCCAAGTGGTGTTCCTCCGGCATATCTATTGTGAACACTCCACTGCTGGACCCTTCTTCGCATTTATTAGTAAACATTGCATCAAGAATGACATGAGATTCTTCGTCCTTGCACGGCAATAGTGGATACGATTTTCTATCCCTTCGTCTGTGTGGATTAACATCATTGGATGATTTATCATCCTCTGACAATGCTTGGTGATCGTCATCCTCTTCATTTCTTTGTCCACTAACTAGTTTGACAGACATGCTCGTTCTTCTGACTGCTTCTAGGATCCGAGAAAACTGGTTCATAGCAATGTTCTCAAAGTAAACTCTGTAATTTGCCACAATTTGAAGTTCTAAATATTCCATGAAGTTCAAATATATTAGAACCTGGAGTTCTAATTATGTGTAATCCAAATTGTAAGTTTCGGCTGCATGTGCTTTAAATTAAAATAGGGAAATTTTAGAACCTGTAGTTTTAATTATGAATTATAATTTTTGGCTGAAAAATATACATCATTTTAAGAACTTGAAGTTCCTACATTATTTGGATTTCATGTTTTCTATTATCTATTTATTTTTTACCTTGAACAATATCATATTACTACAAATTTAGATATGAAGTTCAAAATCAAATATTCTTTTCAATTTGATATAGGCGCCTAAACTTGAAGTTTCAAATATGTGTTAATATATCCAAAATTCATAATTGTTTATTGAGATATGTAATATATTAATATGAACCCGCAATTCATATCATGTCAACAACCTGCAGTTCTGGCATAACGTATATAAAATGTTAATTAAACTTGAAGTTGAGAATCAAAGTTTTTTTTTTTTATAAATAGAACCTTCAAGTTAATTAGTTCTTAGTTTTTATTATTCTTATATTTGTTTAGAACCTATAGTTCTATCACATAATCTAATTGGAACCCGAAGTTCTTCAATTATCATATCTATGCTATTGCTATCAAATTGAGCTGGAAGACCCTTGATTCATCATTTAGTTTTGAACCTATTGTTCTTAAAATCAATACTTTTATGTGATCTTTTTTAACATGACTTTCATGATCAAATACAATCTATAAGCAGAAGTTTTATTTACGTGGCTCATTAGAACTTGAAGTTCGAGAGATTATTGTATTAGAAATTTGCGAATATTTTCATACTAGAACACAGTTTTATAAATTAAATTTATCTTCAAATTTGATGTTCTAAATATTGAATTTATCTTATAACCTTTTATTTTATATTTTATATTCTTATCATTTTTATTTATTTATTATAACACGCAACTGTTATTATTACTGGATTTTTTTTTCTTTAATTAGTGTGACTATATTTTCTTTGTGAATGATATATTATCTTATTTGGACCAAAAGTTCCATGTTAAGAAATTAGCTGAAACTAGAAGTTTCATGATACATATTTGAAATACAAAATTTAATTTGAGATTATAAAAATATGAAATGTTTGCATTAATTAACATTCTTAATTCAAAACGTGAGGTTTTGAATCTTGAAGTTTTCGTTACATAATTTGTAATCCAAATTAAAACATGTGGACTTTTAAATTGTAAGAATTATGTTAAGCATATTCTATGAACCATAAGTTAAATGGAAAAATTTCTCCATTTTCATAGATCCTAATTGCTTACATTCATTTTGATGTCAGGGCTTTAAAACTGCATTTGGGAAAGTAAATAAAGATCCTTACAAGATTGTATTGTGGAAGATCAAATAGATAAAAAGAAAGTATCGATCTTTTTATGTTTTGGTTGCCCCAACAGTAGCTGTTGAGAATTAAGCTACTTACTGAGCTTAATACAAACTGCAGATGACAATCCTACAGATTGTTGCTTAGAAGAATGAAGAAACGAAGAACTTTCGTTTTTAGGAAGTAGCCGTTAGCTACTCTATTCTATTTTGGGATAATTCCTACAGCTGTTTTTTTTGTCTTTTCTTAGCTGTACTGAGATAACCGATTCTAGCCAAGGTGTAAGAATCGTAGCCTCCAATGATCATGTATGGTAGGAGATGAGTCCTTGTATCCTAAAATTTAGGATCCTGGTTTTGGTAGTATATGTCATGTATATGAGCATGGTTTTGCTAAGTCTTCAATATAGAAAAATACAAAACATTCTCATTCTCTATGAGTATTCTATTTCCTTCCTCTGTATAAACGTTTTCATACCAAAAATCAACATGGTATCAGAGCTCCTGGTCTGAATCCAGAGAGGGGCGTGAGCTGTGAGAGAGAGGGCCTTCCTGAAAAATTCCCAAAAAGGATTAAGGTTGCTCTTTTATTGTTTGGTTCACTGAGACGCACTAGGAAAATGGTGGGATCAAGTTCTTCAGGTGGAGATTTACGAACTTCACAGTTTGATGGTGCAAACTATGATTTTTGGGCTGTCAAAATGGAGACCATCCTCATAGCACATGATCTATGGGATGTAGTTGAGGTCGGAGTACAACCTCAGCCAGTTCTTGAGGAGGAAGAAGACTCTAGAGGTGAAGGAAGTGAGGCTGAGCAAGTTCCAGTGGAAGCATCTACCATCTCTAGAGAAGACAGAATCAAAAACGCCAAGGCACTGAGTCTCATTCAAGGAGCTTTAACCGATGAGCTCTTCCCTTGCATCAGAATTGAAAAGACTGTAAAAGGAGCTTGGGATACTCTGAGAAGAGAGTTCAGAGGAGATAAAAAGGTAAGAGCTGTAAAACTTCAAGCAGTTATAGCAGATTTTGAGTATATGAGAATGACTGATGGTGAAAGCTTTGATAGTAATTTGGCTAGATTTTTTGGAACTGTGAATAATCTGAAATCTCTTGGTGAAGATGTGTTTGAAACAAGAATTGTGCAAAAGCTTTTGATGAGTCTAAGTAGAAGATATAAGTCCATTGTGTCTATTGTTGAAGAAACTCTTGACCTTGATGTTCTTAGAGTTGAAGAGGTCATTGCATCTATCAAAGTCTATGATAAAAAGGAGGGCTTGCATGATGAAAGAGATAAATTGGTTGGGACTGAGAGAGCTTTCAGTAGCCTCAAGGTTGGAAATAACGAAGTCCATGGTACTCATAAGGGCTCACAAAGTAGACCAAATCAAAAGTGGAAGGGACAAGACAAAAAGGGATCAAATTGGTCTCAAAATGGAAGCTTGAACAACAATAATGGCTCAAGCTGGAATAATAGTGATGGAGGAAATTAGAACAATAGCTTCAATTCACAGAACAAGCAAGGTAGTATCAGTCAAGGAAGTGTGAAACCACAGTGCCAATTATGTCAGAAGTATCATTTTGGTGTGTGCAGGCACAAAGGACCTAGATGTGGAAAATGCAATAGGTTTGTTCATACTGCAAAGGACTATGAAGGTCATAGTCACAAACAAGTAGCCAACTATGCAAAGGAAGAAGAAGTAACCACAGGAACTATGTTCTATGCTTGTCACTCTGCAAGTTTGCAAGATAAAAGTGTATGGTTTGTGGACAGCGCCTGCAGAAACCACATGACCTCTCAAGAGTCTGTGTTACTAAACATTGATAGGATCGTGACTTGCAAAGTTAAAATGGGCACTGGAGATCTTGTACAAGCAACTGGAAAAGGCACTCTAGTGGTTGAAACTCAGCATGGGAGAAGGTATATACATGAAGTGTTGCTTGTTCTGGGCTTGGATGAGAATCTATTGAGTGTAGGCCAAATGATGGAGCATGGTTACTATGTCCTATTTGGGGGTAACATGGCAGTTATCTTTGTTGATGGCAGCCTCAACAATGTTGTAACAAAAGTGGTCATGGGAGGAAATCGATGTTTGCCTCTCTCACTAGAATCTATGACACCTGCAGCAAGGAAGGCATCAGTGATTGAAGACTCTTGGATCTGGCATAGAAGACTTGGACATTTGAATTTTGTTAGCATGAAAAAGATGTAGCGGATGGAAATGGTGACTGGACTACCTGAGTTAACCGAAATGAAGGATGTGTGTGAAGGTTGTGTTTCAGGAAAACATCACAGAGAGAAGCTTGATAAAGAGGAAACATGGAGAGCAAGCTATCCACTGGAATTAGTGCACACAGACTTGTGTGGACCAATACAAAATGAGTCAATTAGTGGAAATAGATACTTCATCACATTCATTGATTACTTCTCAAGAATGTGTTGGATATATTTCCTGAGAAATAAATCTGATACCTTTAATGTGTTCAAGAAATTCAAAGCCTTTGTTGAATTGCAAAGTGGATTTAGTTTGAAAAAGCTAAGGAGTGATAGAGGTGGTGAATATACCTCACATGAATTTCAAGATTTCTGTGTAAGCATGGGAATGGAGAGGCAACTAACCATTGCCTACTCTCCTTAGAAAAATGGAGTTGCTGAGAGGAGAAATAGAACAATCTGTGAGATGGCAAGATCCATGATGACAGAGAAAGGAATTCCAGTGAATTTTTGGGTAGAAGCTATAAGTACAGTTGTGTATCTCCAAAATAGATGTTTTACAACATCTGTGTCAAACAAAACACCATTTGAAGCATTCACAGGTAGAAAACCAGGAATCAAGCATCAGAAAGTCTTCGGTTGCATCTGTTACACTCATGTTCCATCACCCTTGAGGCAGAAATTTGATGACAAGGCTAGAAAGGGAGTCTTTATGGGGTATGGAAGCGGTGAAAAGGGTTATAGAGTGTATGACCTGCAATCTAAGAAGATTGTGCTATCAATGACTGTAATTTTCAGTGAGAACAAGACATGGAGTTGGGAAAGAAATCAAGAAGAGCCTATTCCTATACCTTTCAATCTTGAAGGGAATGGAATAGAAGTTGAAGTTGGTGAAGATCAAACTGATGCAATCCAGTTTGATCATGGTGGAAGCTCTCACTCAAACACAACTGTTGATGTTTCAGATGGAAATAACAGTCAAGCTTCTACACCTAGCTCTAGTCTAGTGAAGTTGAGAACTCTGGAAGGTATATATGCGAGATGTCACATGTGTATCATAGAACCAGAGAACTATCAAGAAGTAGCTAGTGATTTAGCTTGGCAAGAAGCTATGAATGCAGAGTTGGAAATGATATAGAAAAACAATACTTGGGAATTGTTAGAGACACCATCAGATAAACCTGTTATAGGTGTGAAGTGGGTGTTTAAGACTAAGCTTAATTTGGATGGAACTGTTCAGAAACACAAAGCTAGGCTTGTAGCAAAAGGGTATGCACAGAAACCCGGGATTGACTACAATGAAACCTTTGCACCAGTGGCAAGGTTAGATACAATTCGAACTTTTATTGCACTTGCAGCACAAAAGGGTTGGAAACTATTTCAGCTTGATGTTAAGTTAGCATTCCTAAATGGTGTGCTCGATGAGGAAGTATATGTAGAATAGCCCGAAGGTTTTGAACTGAAAAATGCATGTCACAAGGTTTACAAGTTGAGAAAAGCCTTGTATGGATTTAAGCAGGCTCCTAGAGCCTGGTACAGCGAGATTGATGCATATTTATCTATGTGCAAGTTCAAAAGAAGCATTAGTGAAGCTACTTTGTACACTAGATCTGATAATGAAGGAGGTTTGATCATTGTCTCAATCTATGTTGATGACAGTGTTTATACTGGAAACAGTGAGAGGATGCTTAGGGAGATGATGCAGAGATATGAAATGTCATATCTTGGACTCCTTCATCACTTCTTGGGCATGGGAATACTACAAACTGATCAAGGGGTTTTCATTCATCAAAGCAAGTATGCCAAATCCTTGCTTGTGAAGTTTGGGCTTGAAGATAGCAAACCAGTATCTATTCCATTGCCTACTGGTGAGAGACACAAGAAAGTGGATGGGAGTGAGTTAGCTGATGAAGGACTCAACAGGAAAATAGTAGGAAGTCTACTATACTTAACAGCAACAAGACCTGATTTAATGTATGCTACCAGTTTGCTGTCAAGGTTTATGACTAGTCCTACAAAGAAGCATATGGGATTGCAAGAGGGGTTCTAAGATATGTGCAAGGAACTCTTAACTATGGCATTCAGTATGTGAGAAATCATTCAGCAACTCTCATTGGATTCTGTGATGCAGATTGGGCAGGCAGTGAGGATGATAGCAGAAGCACATCTGTTTATGCATTTAACTTTGGAAGTGGAGCATTCTCTTGGGCCTCTATGAAACAAAACATAGTGGCACTATCAACAGCTGAAGCTGAGTATGTCTCAGCAGCTGAGGCAACAGCACAAGCTATTTGGTTAAGGTTTGTTCTTGATGATTTTGGTGAAATGCAAACTGAGGCAACACCTCTGTTCTGTGACAATATGTTAGCAATTTCGATGGCCAAGAACCCAGTGTTTTATCAAAGAACTAGGCACATAAACAGAAGGTATCATTTCATAAGAGAAGCTTTGCAACAAGGTGTGATCAACATGCAATTCTGCAGAAGTGAAGAACAGCTCGCAGATATTTTTACCAAAGCACTGCCCAAAGACAGATTCAAGCATCTAAGGTCGAAACTTGGAGTTAAGCCAGTAAGTAGCTTAGGAGAGGCTATTGAGAATTAAGCTACTTACTGAGCTTAATACAAACTGCATATGACAATCCTGCAAATTGTTGCTGAGAAGAATGAAGAAACAAAGAACTTTCCTTTTTAGGAAGTAGCCGTTAGCTACTCTATTCTATTTTGGGATAATTCCTACAGCTGGTTTTTTTGTCTTTTCTTAGCTGTACTGAGATAACCGACTCTAGCCTAGGTGTAAGAATCGTAGCCTCCAATGATCATGTATGGCAGGAGATGAGTCCTTGTATCCTAAAATTTAGGATCCTGGTTTTGGCAGAATATGTCATGTATATGAGCATGGTTTTGCTAAGTCTTCAATATAGAAAAATACAGAACATTCTCATTCTCTCTGAGTATTCTATTTCCTTCCTCTGTATAAACATTTTCATACCAAAAATCAATAGTAGCAATATGAAACATATAATTTGAAAAATACTTAGTGACATTGACGCATTACCTTGTTGCACTTGGGTGTGCATTCATGAGGAATTGTTTTTAAAGTCAATAATCAAGGGGACTTTTTTTAAAGGCCTCCAATAATAATTGATAGTGTAAAATGTATACAACAATTTGATATGGGAATCATTTTGAAGTTTACTTTCCCCTCGTGTTGGTAAATATTATATTAGGTTTTGTAAACCTGACCAAAAGCTATTGAAAGGCCAAATTATATGCTTATGATGCTTGATATTGAGTCAATTCTTGAAGAAACAGAAATAGCTTTTATGTACACGTCATATTGGAATACATTTTGAGATTATGAATGAGATGAATATTACTCACTATCGCATGTTAGAAGTATAGTAATTTTCTTCTTATGATCATAAAAAAATTCGAACCCCTTGTTCTTGAGATCCACTCATTCTATGGTCTATAATGTTTTATCACATGACATGAAAATTTTATTTTTGATTGAATAGTTTTAGAGACCATCGTATATGTGTTGCTATAAAACGAATCTGAAGACTTTGCTCTATGTTATCACATTTATATTATATACACTTGGGTCATTGAACACATAATATTATTTTGGTGAAACCGATTCTAGTCGTTAGAGGAAGAAAAGGTTGTTCCTGAAGAACGACATAAATTATTATGTAATGCACCACTATCTTCTTATCAAGATTTTTATATCACCTAATGTAAAAATAAGGTATGCAAGAAATTAAAATCCAAAAGATATATTGCAAGTCAAATGTTACACAACCAAAGTGACAAAGTAGTTACAAATGATTTATCTAGTTGTATGCCTGAATATAGTTGCATATCTATAATACCCAATGTTAGAGCATCTCCAACTGCATCGCTACTCCTTTATTCCTAGCCATTTTAGCAAAAAAGAAGGAAAAACCGCCCTCCAACAGCCTCGCTAACTCTCTCGCTATTTTAGCTTTCGCTATTTTAGCTTTCGCTATTTTGGATCGCTACATGTAGCGATGGGGAGAGAGAAATTCAGGCTCGCCAACTGAAAGCTGTGCAAGAGAGAGAGAGAGAGAGAGAGAGAGAGAATAAAAAGCTGGAAGAGAGAGAGGGAAAGAGAGAAAAGAAAACAAAAAGGTTCGGTGGGGCCTAGAAAAAATTAGCTTTTGGGTTCTTTCTTTTAATTTTTTAATAAATTTAAAATAATAAAATATTTGAGGTTATCTAAAATAGAGAGCATTGCTGGAGAAACCAACTTTTAAGTTGTTAGCTATTTTAGCTAGAATTATGGTAAAATTTGAAGAGTCTCCTGGAGATGCTCTTAGTTCCCTTGAAGTGGAGAATATATTAAAAGGTCCATACAACCCGTAATACTATGAAATATCCACATTCTCTATACAATTTATATCGGAGGGGATGAAAGTCTTATAAGAAGACAAAAATTCATTAGAAAATAAGGAAAGCCCTTGAAGAGGCATGAGTACCCAATGACAATGAAAATGTCTAAATCTTATGTATGCATAACGAGATATGTGGGTTTGCAAATTAATGATATTGTTTAAAATATGTACTAAAGTTATCAAGGGTTATGATGATATTGATCTACTTTTTATTGTAATTTTCGACATTATATATTAAAATTAGCCAAATTGGAAATGGAAGAGGCAATACAATAAAATTGAATATTTTTGGAAAACGTGGAAGAAATGGACCTAGAATTCAAACACCAAAAGATATGAAATTGTATAGGTTACAAATCGCGTTTGTGATGCATTGAAATAAATCACTGAATCTGGCACAATGTATCAATGTAAAGACATGGAATTTTGATCATATTCTCCCGTCATATTATATAAATGCAGCCATGTTCCTATTTATGAAGCATGTTTACTGTATATTTATAAAGACTTACATCTATTTGAAAATCTATAAAGATTATGAATTCTGAAGCATAAGAAGCCATTTTTGAAGAATACAAAAGAATAAATTCTTAGAGATGTAAAGTGCCATACATTATATCAATTGTTGAAAGAAAATCTCTAAGAAGTTAAGGAGCCTGAAGCTCAATGTCTATACTCAATTTTCATGAAATGAAAATGATCTAATTGCCTCAAGGGAGTACATTGATTGAGTTATGAAATCGAATTCAATTTCAACATCGTTGCAACATATTCAAATTTTTAAGGAAGTTATCAGAATATTTAGGTCTCTTAAAGAGCCATGCTAGCATAGTATATGAATGGCTTATACTCTTGTCCTTGTAACTGTAACGTATGAGTTTTATTATATTATTGTTTTGATGATATTATAGAATATGATGTTATTTTGAGAATTGTTAATGTGAAAGGATTTGTGAAAATAGTCTAGAATTGTTTGCTATTACTCTAACCTCAACATGGATTCAAAGGAATTACACATATACATCCTCCAATGATGATATTGAATAAAATTTTATACAAGCATTACCAAGGCTCGCTATGTAAGAGGAAAATGAGATATCAATATCATTTGTGTTGCATCTTCAAATAATTCAAGTTTGTCATCATCAGGGGAAGCATTCAATAATTTTCTACATACAGGACATATGCGCACTATACTCTTTTCCCTTCAACTAGGTTTTTGTCCCATTACGTTTTTCCTAGTAAGGTTTTAAGGAGGCAGCATAAGCGCATCCAACAACATATCAATAATTCATAAGAATGTTGCACTCTTTTTTCCTTTATTTAAGTTTTGTCTCACTGGGTTTTCCGAGCAAGGTTTTTAATAAGGCAAGTATGTCATTATATGGTGGACATCCAAAGAGAGTGTTGTAAATTCACCCTTTTAAATTCTATGTAATGTACTAAATATCATAGTTATAGACTTGTAATTTATAAATTGTTAATGTTTACAAATTGTTAATGTATTCATATAATTGTAAGCCTATAAATAAGAGGTTTTACGAGAAGAAAAATATAAGTTTTAGAGCCCAAATTCCATTGTCTTTATTTACATCTCTCTACAGTTTTCCTCTCAGTTGTATAACTTTCATTATTTTCAAATCCATATGCATTTTTTTATTTGTTTTAGATTATGACCGTACCAAATTCTGAAGGCGAGCATGAGCAAATAAGTTGATTATAACTCTCTAAAATTTTAGATGATAATTCTGAACACAGGAGTTGTTAATTTTTTTTACATCGACTTGGTAAGTGATCCACAATTTCAATTTTACCATTCCTACATGTGATATAAATCCAATTTTACTTTGGTAACCATTGCTATCGTAAGTGCAAACCAAGAGAAGCTGGAGATAAAGGAGCAAACCAAACAACCTACAAAAACACCTAGATTTTTCTGATTTCTACGTTTAATTTGAAAACCACGCAATCAAGGAGCATACAAATAGTGCTTAATCATAAGAAACTCTTAAGGCCCAAATACACTCAATCTCACTCACAAATATACAAGAGAAAACAAAAGGAATCTTTGCAAATAAGATCGAGAAAAATGAAAGCATATACTTGCAAATAATACAACAAAAGAAGTATACTGGCATTTAACCCAATGGAAAAAATATACAATGTTGTGCTCCACGTTCAAGTACAACAAGAAATTGAAAAGGAAAGGAAAAAAAATACAAATAAAAAGCTCAGAGTGTAAACAATGGAAAGAATATGGTTCTCAGCCTATTAACTACATTACAACACTAGCACATACAAAGTGACGTTCAGAGAGTCAAAACCTTTGGAAATTTACAAATTCATCGACGCCTATTCCGGGAGTAGCTTGGGGATCCTGTGTTGCCTTTGTAGTTTCTGCTGGGTGAATCTAGTGAGCCCCTAAATGAAGCATAAGCGCGCTTAGCTGATTCGGGTACTGAGTCTAATGGAATTGGCTCCACAAAACATGCTGTGTTGATTTGAGTCCTCTCGAGCTCTGCTTGAAGTAACTCAGAGCTATACTGCTGAGCAAGGGCCTGAAACATTCAACAAACTAATTGAGTTGACACCTAAGAAAAAAACCTACAAGCATACAACTTTAACAAAATGTCATACATGAAAACCAATAGATGACATAATAAGAAAAGCATACAACTTTAATGAAGGTAATATGTGAGAAACAATTGCTGAGGTATAAGAAAATTTACATTTATATTTTTTTTCATTCTATATACTATCCAATGTCACTAGTTTGGGTGATTTTGCAAACGCATATGCACACAATACTATAACCAACTAGTCAACTGCTTCATTGGAATTGAAACAGTATACAAGAAGGATTACTAGAGAAACTAAGGTTCTTACAATCAGGTCATCTGGTGACACACTTGTCCCCTGCTGTCTATCATCTGAAACCGCATCTTCACTTCCGCGTGTTGCTCGTCGGTTATGCCCTGGATTCTCCACATTTTCTGTCACACTCTCAGTGGCTTTATCCAGAAGTATCCCTTGTAACGACTTCAGAGACTCCCTTGCAGCCGAAGTAAAATATGGATTCAATATAGTCTCGAAGTACTCAAGCTGCATTATACACCACATAATGCAAATGTCTAAGATACATATAATATATTTATAACATGATTAATGATGGTAATGACTCATTCACAGTGAAGGAGAAATCAAATGAAAGCTCACTCTCTAATTTTTAAATTCTGATCAGCCTTCTAATTTTTCTTTATCTTTTATCTGTTTTTTTTTTTTTTTGGGGGGGGGGGGGGGGGGGGGCGGCGGGGGGAGGGGAGAGATAGGCAGTGCTAACAACTTTCCTATATGCATAAAGCAGATGCATTAATATCTAATCAAGAATCAAAATCAGGTGCATTATTATTATTTTTTCTGGGGGGGGGGGGGGGGGGGGTTGGAGAGAGGGGAGAGATAGGCAGTGTTAACAACTTTCCTATATGCATTAAGATCTAATCAAGAATCAAAATCAGGTGCATTTTGACCAAATATTTACTCAGAGAATTTCATTCATCCAACACACAAAGGAATATGGAGCAACTGCAATTGACTATCGCACCAGCACAGCAATATGCAAATTCAAAACCATCAACTTGATACAAGATTTCCAGTTCAAAGATCTTTTACCTCAAGCATTAGCTGACAGAAACC
Organism: Prunus dulcis; assembly: GCF_902201215.1. Lineage (NCBI taxonomy): Eukaryota > Viridiplantae > Streptophyta > Magnoliopsida > Rosales > Rosaceae > Prunus > Prunus dulcis. Next base: position 6,354,623 of record NC_047657.1, read on the forward strand.
ATTTGCATCAAGTGATCTAAGCTCCTTCGCTTGATTTTCATGAAACAAGCTGATAAAAGTATCAATTAGACCTTCCACCAGAATGCCAAGTGTCTTGTCCAACAGGGGCTTAGCACCAGAAAATACCTGGAAAGAGGAAATTGCTTTAAGTTTATTGAGAAAATGAACCAAAATCTAGAGCTTGGGAGATGATAAATTATAAATGCACAACCATTTAACTGAAAAAAAAAAAGTTAGCTATGTGCTTATTGAAGCAAACAACGAACCATCTGACATTATAACCTAAAGAATAATGTCAACATCAAATCTAAGCTAAAAAGCAGAAGTTAAAAACTGCAACTACTAAAATCCTTTTAAAAGATAATAATCTTTGTAATAGCACCAGGCTTCCACTAAGTACCTCTGCATGCACAGCTACCAAAGTGTGCAGTAACTCCACAGCAGCATCACGCACACCCTGCAAGACTAGGTCGCATTATATGACTCCATAGAGGACAGGAATGCTTGCCAGTTAATTTTTTAATTGAAATAAATAAATAAAAATACAACTACAAATGCCAAATTCATTAGTGTCTGACTTTTAAAGCAGGTGCTGCTCCCCATTGTACACCAGAGTCCAACAAATAGTTGAAGGCAGCAGTTCTGATCAAATTTGCCTGAGATTAAAATAGATCTGTTAAGGTAACAGCCAAACTTTCACACAAAGGACCATAGAGAAGTACATCATAACTTCAATCAATGGCCGCGTAATTTTGTGAACAAATAATTGGAGCAACAAAAAGCTCAGCTGTGACCTTTTATTTGGAGCCTCCTGGTAAACAGAATCAAGATATACTTAATGCAAGTAAAATAGGACCTGCCAACTCCATCTATTTTAATAGGTAAGAAAAAGGAGAAAATCTAATAACTGATCCTTTGGTGTTATGGTGACTTTTTTTCTTAGCAGGCCATCTTGCCGCATATATGCAACCACGGTATGCTAAATTTCTATGAAGGCCGCTAGACTACATTGGGTCAAGGATGCAAATGTTGGCTGTGCAGATAGTATCGGCTATTCAATTTACGGATATTTCGTGGGATATACAGATCTCTATTTTGGTATCAATATATTGATGTTGATTTTATTTGTAGAATAATCATTACATTAATTGGAAATTTAGTTTGGCCGCCTACTGGGTTAGTAGAGGACTGTGGTAGTGCAGAAGCCTACTAAAGAAATGCAAAAACTAAATCTCTATCAGGATCTTCATATGAGTGCACTATTGATGCTATGAAGCTTCAACAATTGATCCATTTCAACTCTATCACCACAAAAACCTTAGTTCATACAAGTCCCCTAATTATTTTTTCATGGGACATATATGTCAATTAATTCGTCCTAATAATTTTCCGTTGACAAATTGACTCACACACCAAACATGTATTGAACCGGCAAACTCACCCTTAATCCCATAATCATGGGGAGAGGAGACGCCATTTGGCACAAAAGTTGTTTGGCCTTAGTCAATAATAACTAGAAAGAGTTGCTTTCAGAAAGGTCCTTCCAATGCCCTTATATGAACACATCAACTAAAGTGGACCTATAGCCTAACTATATTGTCTGAGCAAAGAAGGTATCAAGTGTAGCATAGTGCCAACAAGAAAATATAAGGATAAACACTGACAAAAAGAAAGGAATATAATACAGTAGAAATAACAGGAGCGCCATGAATTTCTGCGGGTGTGGGTGTGTGTCGGGGTGTTCAACCATACCTTAGCAAAAGTATATTGCTCCAGGACCTTCTCTTCAAGCACAGAAAAAGACATCACCAAGTCTTGTATATCACTATCATCTTCCTCTCTTTCCCTGTAAAGAATGAATAGATAGAGAAGACAGCAGGTAATTAGGCATCAGCAAACAGATCATAGAAGTGCACAAAAGTTATAATTCATCAATAATTTGGCATGAGGCAACCTAACAGTTGGCTCAGGATTATCACCCACTGGCTAGTTTTATGTTTTTATTTATTTATTTATTTATTTTTATTTTTTTTGTGGTTAACCTGGGGAATCTGGATCTTTGACCCAACTAATACCCGTGGACACACATATAGACCCTCCAATTCATACGGCTGGAACAAAACTCATTTGTCCATTTATTTTATGCTAAATTCAACACAACATACATTATTCTTATCACAGATAGAGCTAGATTTCATGCGAACTAGAACTGCACAAATGACTCTTTAAACAAAAAAATGTCATTCAGCCAAATATTACTCATATACAAATCCTATGACTATTGACCCAACTAAACAACTAATACATTGACTTAGGCCAGTTGAGAGTAGAAGATAGTAACCAACATGGCTTTCTGGTTCTCTCCGATTTCTGCTTTAGTGACTTACATACACCATTTCAAATATCAGATATCCTGTCTTATCCAGTTGCTCCTAATAACGAGGGCAAGAAACAAGGTGAAAGAAGGGACAAATAGTGGGCCACTTACCTAGACTGTAGCCAGATATGCTTGTAATTGTTGTACAACTCATAAGAAAGTTCTTCTTTGCAATAGCCAACATTACTCAACACTATCAACAACTGTTGATGTGGACCAACACTTCCTGGGAGATCAGACATTAGCTTTTCTTCTAGGTTAGGAGAATAACCATTGTGCACAAGTGAACTTCCTTTGATTGATTTGTTTTGGGCAAGCTCACTTCCAATACGCTCTAGATGACCTGATTAATATATACAAAAATGGAAACATTATAACTGGACACAATGAATACTTAACAACATGAAATTTAGTAAGCTACTCATCCATCATACCTGCAAAATCAAGAATACAGTTCAAAAATGCAAGTCTGACAGAGTCTTGAATTTCTTGGAGTTGCTTATACACTTCCTCTGACCTCGTTGCCTCACTTCTTAAAGACTGAACCATCCTTAAAAAAATATAACAATATTAATTTATAAATAAACAATGAGGCCAACTATAAAAAATAAGTTCTCACGATGATTTCTAACACAACTACCAACAACTCAAACCAAATCCAATATAAAATTAGCAGGTCTTTGTTGAGATTGGAACTAGTTCAACTACGAGCAATTAAAAGGTGAAGTATAATTAACATGACAAAGTAGACAGGCTTCCACTGTCAAAGTTTCAATCAAAATACCAAAGAAAGTAAACTATATGTCACATGTTAAGAAAATTGCTGTTCTGGGTTATAGATGTATCAAATTCATAGGATTTAATATTCAGTTCAAGCTTGTCTTTGAAATTTTTTCATGAATTAAACAACAGATAAATACCTGTAACCAAGTACCTACATGTGGACACAAATTTATGACCCACAAACCTAACCTTCATCCTTCCCTACATATACTAGTTAGTTTGCCTTTTGATTGCATAAAAGTTAAATAGCTCCATTCCTGGGAATATACAAAGTTTGGAATAAGAAAAAATACAACGAAAATAAAATTATATGCATCAAATAGATACAAATTGAATAAGATTACTTATTACAAAAGCTATTGATTCCTCTCCTTAAATCCGACCTTTACTGACACTGTTCTTAAAAGCAACGTCCTTTAAAATACTAAAGAAAGCTAATTAAAAATAAAACCATGATTTTAAAATACGCTATTAGTTCTAGCACAGCACACTTGTCAATCACTATCTAAAATAGACAATATATGCCAAGGATATTTTGGTCTCGTCTTTGGAAGAAATCTATACCGATACTTATGTAACATTATTTTGTTAAGCTGAGCAATGAATTCCTGGTTTAGAATCCCTTATTTCTCATGATCAAGCTCTACAACATTTCTCCCTCTTTCAATAAAACTTATATATGGACTCTTAAGCATGAAAAAAGTCTTTTGAAGTCTGATAAATGATAACACACTAACAATGTTCTGAACTTCTGCAGAGAAAGAGGTAATGAGTGACTAGAAAATCTTGAGCTTGTCTATCACTTGCAATGAATTCAGAAAACACAGTGAAAGTAACCTTTAGATACTTACAACTTGATCTGATCCATTGCTGACGTCATAACATTGCGGAATGCTAAAGGCAAGAAAGAGATTGTGTAGGGAGATTTATTCCTTTCAAGAACTGATACTGGAACCCATGTCTCATCTTTTGAGATATCAGCAGTTGATGCCCGCATCCATGAGCAAAGCCTTAGGATGTAAATCTTTGTAATCTCCGACTGAAGTGTTCGAATTGCAGTTACTGTTGCAAAAATATGACCGACCTTCAGAATATTTTGAGAAATCAGCAGATTGCAGGTTAAGAGACAGCTAACATACCAGCAATCGAAGGAGCTGATTCCTTCGCTTGAAAAGCTTCGCATGCTTTAGATATTTCTGTTATGGCATCGCTCATATATGGTTGCAGAATATTTGATTCCTCAAGATCATGAAATGTAGTACGAACCTGCATCAAGAGTAAAAAAGTTTATAACCACCTGCTGAACCTGCGGTCTGAACTGAAGATATGCAAGGATGACCATTCAACACAATTTGGCATGTACCCTGCTAAATTTAAATTTGAACCATATTAATACAGCAGATAACCACAAAATATAATTCAATATTTATATCCCAGCAATAATTTGTATGGCTCCCTATATTTGATAAAGATGAAACATATGAACTTAAATTCAGAGCTCCAAAATCTGCAGTTCTCTTTAAACTCTCCTAATCTCTGAATATGGTGAATGTCTCAAGTAGTGATGATGAAAGTTGGGTTAATTGCATATGCATTAACTATGGTTAGAACCTGTGTTGCACGGATACCGGTATAGGCACGAGGATACGATACAGAAAATCTCCAAAAACTATGATACGAGTACGGCAAAGATACGGCAATTAAAAGAATATATTTCATTTATTTATATGAATTATTATTCAATTAACACATTAGTTCTTTAAGTCAAATATATCACATTTGGAGGGTATGGTTAAAAGGTCAAAAATGTTTTATTACTTATATATATTACGTTTTTTAAGTATGGGCTAGGGCAACATCATCTTCTTCACCACCTGTGCAACTCAAAAGCAAATTCAAGAATGACCAGCTTTCACTAAAAGGAGGCCAACAACATTATAGAACTGTGCATATTGGCCGTATCCATCACGTATCCCAGCAGTATTCCGGCTGTATCGGACAGTGAACAATTCAAAAAGCCAATGCATACTCCAATTTCCGGATCTGATATGTATTGAGCCGTATCAAGCTTTTATCATGTCTGTATCTGTACCGGAGACAGGCATAACCCCCAAAAGATGTGCATACGTACAACATCAGTTAGAACTTAGGCCAACCTTGTGAAGCTTTCTTTAATTTTTTATTTTTCCTTTTGGTGACACTTGTATCCCTTTTATTCTTAATAACAGGCATTACAAATGGCTACAAAATTATTTCCAACAAAGTACCATCCGTAATTTTCACCCTGTTTCACCCTTTTCTTCAAGAAAACTCACTTATATCAGGTCCTAAATCTAATGTTTTCAAAGAGCAGGCTTTATATCCCCCAAAACTTTTTTAATTTATAAGATCATAATTAAAGTTTACACATACCATTCTATTTGACCTTTCTTCAACCACGAGGGGTATTGTCACCAAAAGTTAAAAAATATGTACAAAACCAAGGGCTGTAAGCACAGTTATGTGGCAAGGTCGACACACCCTCCCCCTCCCTTTTTGTCGTTGACTATAATCTATGGGTCTTCAACAACTATATTTTTACTTCGCCTTTTTTTTTTTTTTTTTTTTTTTAGGAAACAAGAAATTTTATGAACAAGAGAAAAGAGAAGTACATAACATGAACAAGAAGTCCATCAAGAACACTTCAACTAACAAAGACACACTAAAACCACACAAAAACCAGAACAAACCACGCTTAATCCGTAACAGCATACGTATCCAACTATATCCAACTAAAGGGTACATCCTTAAAATTCTTAGAGAAGGATGCCCAAAGAGGAGCAGGGAATTTAATTATCCTACTGTCCCACAGTGAAGTCAAAGCTAAAAATCAGAACAAATTGAAGATGACAATGACAACTAATGACAGATTTTGGGCTCAACTTCCTCCCTGCTAGAATCTTAAAAATCCTCTTAGTTCATTCCATCTGCACTACTAAACATAAAATAGCCAGCACACAGGACCTCCAAAAGGCTATTGCCCCTAAACACATAATTTTTCTTTAACAAGCATAGAAAAGCGTAACACAGGAATCGCCAAAATCAAATTAGCTTCCAAAAACATGTTATGTCGAAAATTCAAAATTATAGGACCCCGAAGAAATAGGTGATCAATACTCAGTCTCCTCTACACAAAATGCACAAACCGAAAATAAACAAACATTGGGCTGCTGTAGGGTTTAAGAGTTTTGACTTAATGATGTGAAAGGTGAAACTTCAATTTGTTTGTTATAAGAGTTGTATCAAATTGTTGGTCGATTATTTTTATGAAAATTCTCATGAAAAATAATAAAAAAAATAAAAACATTGGGCATCCTTTCAATACTATCACAAGCATCTCCTTATTCAAAGAGTGTACCACTGTTTTTCTTTCCAAAAATTGCACACACACACAGACAGACAGACAAAGAGGACCAAGGAAAAGAAACCAACTGCATTTGTGTAGTGGTGCACTGCTATCGTAAATGGGTGGACGAGCTTTTGTAAAATGGGCTTTACTGGCTACAAAATACAAGGTTTTTCCTTTTCTACTTTTACTTTAAATCGAAAAGCTGCAGTGTATTAGAATGTTATTATTAGGTTTATTGGGGACTATTTTGGGTTGATTTGTTCTGTATTGGCTTAGATTTTGTGGCTTGTGGCTTTTGAAGAAAAGAAAAGAAAGTGACTACATAAAGGAAAATTAGATGTGAGTTTTTTGTCTGCTTGCCCATTGCTCTAGTAAAGGGGCGGACAAGCTATTGTAAAATGTCAGATTTTAATCTTCTTTATGGGCTTGGTGGCTACAAAATTAAAATGTTATTTTTAGGTTCTTTTGGGGGCTGTTTGGGTTGGTATTGTTCTGTATTGGCTAAGATTTTGTTGCTTGTATTGAAGCAGATTCCTTCTCCACCACTGTTGTACTTCTTTGTCGATTTTCAAAAAAATGTACTTGTCTTCTAAAAAATAAAGAAAATAAAGCATCCAAGAATGAAGAACTCAGTAGATGAAGACAACTTCACATTCTACAAAGACTGTTAATAAGCACTTTTACTAAAGAAAATAAATTAATTCGGTAAAATTTGTGCGCAAACCATTATCTGCGGCTATTTATGTACTCTAGTTTAATTAACTGGCTTCCATCTATGTAATGGTAATAAGTTGGTTCAGCCAGTATACTCACCTTATCTGCATACGCAGTTAATGTAATTTGTATCATTCCAGCAACTTCATCTAGAGAATGAGTTGAATACTTCCCATCTCCAACTTTTTCATCCGTTTTATTTGCTGGAGTGCTAGCATTTGATTCAGTAGAAACTTGGGACGACTGAAAGATTAAGATTGAGTATAAGAAGAAAGTGAAATTGTCTATCATAGAACAATAAATGAGTAGATAAATCAGATCATACTTGAGTATAACAACACAAACATAAAAAAATGTAACGCAAAATCAATAAAAGGTTTGTCATCACTGAATATGCATATCTATGCATTGATCGGTATTGAACATGCAATAGTCTTAACTTTTTCCATAAATATTTACACATGAAAACAGCTCAGAAAAACATGTATCAGTTCAAATACGCCGAAACTCATATTTTGATAGTTGAGAAAACATGACTGTAAGAGCTATAAATATTAAACTCTCCAGCATTAGAAATGTTGATACCAAAAGGAGCAAAACCACGTAGAAACTAGGGAACCCAATTTTTCCATTTGGGATTTAATAATAGAACAGTAACCCAGAGTGCACCCATCTTCAAGCACTTTGGACATTTTCAATTTTTTTTTTTTCTCTAGTGATATATGTTAGTAAGTGATGTTACTTGGATGCCCATGAATATAGCTCCAAAACCTCTGACCTATTCACTACATCTTTACCAATGCGTTGCGTTTTCCAGCCCATGATGAGTTTCATAAGCATATTAGGACTAACAGTCTCGGAGGATAAGAATCCTATTCCCAATTGAAGAGGGGTTTAATATACTTGCTAATATACTCGGGTTTCCTTTCTCTGCCTTTCTTATTGTTAAACGATATCACAACAGAATGAACTTAATTAAGGTGACTACATTGATTTGCAATATAGATAACATGGAAGAGTAGGAGATAAACATGTAGTAGAAGAACTTTGTAAGTTACCAGATTAACCTATGGACTATTGTAATTTTACCAAATTACACTGGCTACTTGTTGGTAAGATAAACCAGGAGGTCATTCATATTGATGGTCTTTTTTAAATAAATGATGTTAGTGAAAGCTAACAGCCTACATCTACAGTTCACATCATATGGTAGTATGGATGTGTGATGAAGTGCATAATAACAGAACTATTTTTCATACGAAATTGTATCAGTATTCAGTTCAATGAAACTGTCTTAGCATATCTACCGCATTGGCACACCAAATTTATACATGTACACATGCATATCTGGAACTGTAAATGAACTGACCCACAAAAATATTAAGAGTATAGAAGAAATGCATGAGCACCATAAGAAGACATATCGTATAGATTATTATAGGTAGATCTTACATTTACACCAAAAAGCTTATGATTAAGTGTCCACCATACCTTTGCGAATTTCCCACTGAAAACAGAAAGTGCTACTTTCCAGAAAGCTGGTATGTGATAAATCAGTACAGCAGTTAATCTGCGAATATACCTCCCTCTAAGAGCATCAACTTCTTCACCTGTCAAGTCTACTGGAAGAGAATCTACTGGAAGGTGGTTGTCGCCAAGAGTAAGAGAATAGTTGACATCTGACTGACAGTAGTAAAAAGGAACAAATTGTTAAGCACTGACCCATTGTTTAACTGTCATTCTGTGTAAGATGATCCTTCCAGTGTCACACTTACAGATTGATTTATATCTCCTTGAATCTGCCTCCATCGTGCATCAGACACAGCCCTTTCACGTAACTCATTATGTAAAGTCTCCATCCTAGTTTCATGATCTAATGTGCATTTCTCAAGCAAACCTCGAATTCTGTTATTCTGGAAAAGAAACAAACTTTTAAGTCAGTAAGTGGACACCCGACCCCTCTCTAGTTTGTTTGTGTGCAGTAACATTAGGGTGATTTCTTTCCCTTAAAAGTAACTTCAGACAAACTGTGGCCCCTCCTTTCATTTGTTGATGTTTGCATAAAAAAATATAAATATATTTGTTGATGATTGCTTCTCTTTCCAGACTTTGGATCTGTACCCAAATCAGGTTGATTGTTTGCCTGAATATGTGGTCAAAATTCAGTCTGGCAACGGAAGCATTTGTTTTTTCAAGCGAACATTACCCTTATAGGAGCTTCAGTTCATGGATCCCCCAAATAAGCTTATTTGAGGAACACCCTTGTATGGCCCACTGTGTATTGTACTTTTATGATCTAAACTGTCAATTATCTAGATCCCTTAATAGAATGGGACTAATATATATATATATATATATTATAGAGTCCCCTTCTGTTGAGGGACACCATTTAGGATCTCCTACGAATTTTTTTCAACAATCCAAACCATCTATTATTTAAGTCTACATTCATAATGCAAAAAAATTGACAAATCAGAAATCGTTTCGACATCCAATTGTCCTACAAAATCAATGATCTCTCTCTCTCTCTCTCTCTCTCTCTCTCTCTCTCTCTTGGAAATTGAAATTGCAAAGAATCAAATTCAAGACTTCGTACTTGGATACCATGATAAATTTAACTAGTTTTATAATTATTTCCCAAAGCTAAAGCTATTCGGATGTTGCACAACAATTATTTCTCTAAGATACTGGCCTCACCGACCAAACCAACTGCATTTTCACATCCTAATAAGTTGTATATTAAACTATACCAAGGATTTAAAAAGAGGAAAATAAGTAAATCCCAAGGATAGTTCTGAATTTACCAACCTGTATATTTAAATAGTGCCAAACCGGATCTGACTCAGGCTCCAGCTCCAATAACAGCCTCACTGTGTTTTCAACCTACATTAAGCATAAAATCGTTAATGTAGAAAACTATTAAAGCAAAAAATAATAATAATTGCCATTTCCTACAAGCATGAAATCAATACATTGGTAATACAAGATACGATCAGGCTCAAGCCACAACTCACATTAATGCAAGTGTATCATCTTGTTTAGCAAAATCACACTATAACTTCTCGACTAAGTCATAGGTGGAGATGGGGTTTATTCCCTACTATGTAATGGAATCTTCCTCAATACTACTCATAAAAGCATCTCCTATTAAGTTTTACTAATGCCTTCAAGAACAGGATAGCTCAAAGATAACTGAGATCCTTTACCCTGAACTTGGATACCCTTAAAGACTCCACTCCAGATCTATTAACTAAGATGGTTACCAAAAAAAAAAAACCATCATTCAGAAGATCTTAAAATGTTCAGCTATAAATAAAAGAAAGAACCAACTTAGCAACCCTACAAAGATTTTTATTCAATCACCGCTTCCTTAACCCTACCAACTATCACGTGTGCTTTATTTGGCAATGACTTTTTTATTTGCAATAAATTTATTACTTTTATCGAATTGAAGTGGACCATGGAAAGAAAAAGAAAAGAAAAAAACCCCTGAGAAATGGTAATATGGTGAGAACCTGTATTTTGGAATTAACCACTGCAAAATAAGAAACTGAGGACAGAACACCACATGCTACTTTCATTAGCCCCTTTAGCCCAGGGGGCATCGTAGGAGAACAATGTCAGGGGCAGGTGAGAACCTTCTAAAGATTAAAACATTACCAATATCTAAATAATGAGCTTACATTTGTTAAATCTATTTGTGGATCTTCCATAGACTTGTAAAGCATGCCTTTAAACTCATGCATCACTTTCTCAACCTCTTCGAGAACACGTTTCAGTATGCCCACCTGCAATTGGATAATAGAAAAAGTAAATAGAAGATTAGCTGCCTTCTGTACAAACATAATATACCGGACAATGGAAAGAGGATCAAAATTCTTTGCCTTTGAAAATTGATGTCAACAATTAAACCATCCACACAATAAAACTACAACATAAATGTGATATATTTCATAAATTAAAGAATAATAGCTAATAATGAATCATGATAAGCAATTAGAAGGAATCAAATTAGTTGATGCGTAGATACAGCTCATGTGATTTGAAATTATCCAATTTTACCGCAAAAGAAAGTTAAAACTAATACAGATTGTTTTATACATGAGAAGGCAGAGCAATCGACTTGGCCTTCTTGTACTCCCTAACTGCCAAGTCATATTCTCCCTTGCTTATGCTACCACGAATTGTACTGGGCAAGTTGAACAATGTCCGGAACCTCTGTAGCATTCCTTGGACGGACCTGATCTTCTCAGCTTGAGCCTAGAATCAGTCAGAAACTAGATGAAACTTATATCATCCCAGTTGCATAAACAGACATAAACCTCGAACCACATCGAAAACTTAAGTCTGACCAACCTGTCTCTCAAATAGAGGCTGGAATGCCCGATTAGCCAACGAACTCACTCCTTGCATACAATTAAACAAATGAGAAGTGCCTGAACCTTCAGGGTCTTCTTCAATCCGTTTCAACTTTGACTCAATATCTGTGCAAGAATCAATATCTTCAGCATCAAAAATCAAGAAGCACCCAACAAGCAGCTATGATTGCAATGAACTTTTAAAATTTTATACAAAAGAAAGAAATAAAGAAAGGCATTGAGAAGTTGACTATTCATCCAATAGAACAAATCTCACAAGCGAATATTAAACAGAAAAGTAAACCAACTGCCTTTTATTGATGTGCTTTCGACAAGGGTGCTCCAGATAACAAATTCGTAGTATGTGAGCACATAAGTATTTTGATCGCCGAAGCTATTACATCCCTCAAATAAATAGGACTGCAGATATGCTGGTTGAAAGTCTAATCTTTTCATGTTAAACAAGATGGAGAACTTAAAAGGGGAGAAAAGCAATCCAATGAACAAGATGAACTTTAAACGGGAGCAAAAGAACGAGAAAGAGTTTAGTCGTTTATGACTAGGGCTACTAGCGGTGAGAGATTCCACAAGAAGGCAATAGAATAAGACTAAGAGGATTGCAGGTGGGGATAATTTTCTTGTTGGTTAATGGACAAAATAGCTGTAAAGATGCAACATTTCTGGGTGTGACAGAAATAGCACGAGCATGTACGAGCATCCAATATGGGGGTATGGACGTAATTGATAGTTAGTTTGATAGATGAGGATTATGATGCCGTCACTGGTTAACCCACCAGAAGTGCACGACAGCACTAATAATTTTCAGCTAGATGCTACTGGATAGTTTTCCCAAGACCGTGATGTAGCTAAGAGATGCACACGATGGTGATGGACAAGGGCTTATGTCTAGTTGTCACACATGGCACAGGTTCTTGTAATTTCCAACTTTTGAAATGTAAAACATATCTAAAATCAAGCAGCTCTAAAAAAACCCAGAGCTGAATGTAAAGACGATTGTATACCATCAATTGTTGTTTTGCAAGAGACAAAGCAGTCAAAATTGTCTTTGACCAATTGTTTTCTCTGCAGAGTTCGTCCTTTAAGATCACTTTTTAGAGCCAAAGCACCAGCCTCCAACTCTGCTGCAGCAGTGTCTTGGTGAATCCGCGATATAAAGAGCTTGGCATCAAATTTCTCAGAGAAATATAACAACTTCTCTGCAAATATCAACATAAAAAATAAATGAGCGACAACCGTGAATGAAGGAAAAACGAACAAATTCGGGTTATGAGATCAAGGTGTATAAAGTATAACATTCAAAAAGATTTTCTGAAACTAGAAAGATTTTCTGCTGTTCCTACCATTTTTATTAGTACTACATTGTGTATCTCAAAAAGAAAGAAAATGAAATTTTTTGTCCAAAGACATAACGACATTTAAGCAATCCAATATTTTGGGAATTGCAGCCTTTTAAACATTTTGAAAAGTAGAACCTCAACTCCCAGAGAGGTGTTCATTTGTTATATACACAGACGAGAGAAAAAAAAATAGTCATCTCTAGGTGCGTCCATTTTAATTTTATAAACAAAAGAATAGTATTAAAAAGGGAAGAAAAATAACTGCTAGGTGGGGATGAAATTACAGATAATCCAATTCAAGGATTAGTCCTTGTTATGCAAAAGTGCAAGGTGGTAGTAGAAAGTCACTTAAGTAGAACTAATACGAACATAATGGGGAAAAGCAAAAGAGAAAATGCTACATTACCCCGAAGGTTATTATCCAATTTGTCATCCTTGGATGGCGAATAGTCTGAGGATTCAGTAATCAATCTTAAGGTTTTGTTGTCTATGATCCTGCCAGAAAACACAAATGCAAATGAGACTAAGAGTGAGGCTCAAGTCCCAAATAAATTTGGAAAAGAAAATAGACAAATCTGAAGATAGAAGCAGATGCTAACCCCAAGCCTAGGGGATCAATACATTCCATGCCCCGAGGGAAGGACTGTAAATTGTTAAGGCCCTTTCGTACCAAGCCTGCCGACGACACTTTGCGCTCTACCTTTTGGGCCACCGGTGCTGTTCTCGTCTCTCGCATTTCACGAACCCTACGAGCAAGCTGCCATACCGCCACACAAACCCAAAAATTGAAAAATCAAGCATTCAATTCTTCAAAATGTGAACATATATGTATATATTTACCTCAGCCTCGTCGACGTGCTTCCAGCAGTCAGGCTCACCGCCGTCCCAAGGGTCATCGTCGTCCCGGGCTCCAGCTCTGGCGGTAGCAGCAGAAGCAGCACCGCCGCCTCGGAAGCGGACACGCTGCTGATCCCTGGCGGTGGAGTCTTCATCGCCGCTGGAGATGCTGAGCATGTCCACATCGGACTCCTCGTCGTCGTCCACCACCCGCCGCTTCGGGTTGTTGGCGTTGCTTCTGGTAGTGGTGTTGTTTTTGGGGCTCGGAGAAGCCGCGGCTTTTCGTGGCTGCTGGGACGGAGGAGGCTGCGGCTGCTGAACGTAATTGGCGACGGGGGCAGTGCGGGAGTTGCTGGAGGGTGGCTTTTTGTAATTCACATCGCGCTGGGCTTGCTCCTTTAGAGCCATCTGGAGGAGATCGTCCTCGTCTAGGTCGCTGTCGCTTGCCATTTTCTGATTCTTCTGCTCTCTCTCTCAATTTTTTAATTTCGAGTTTGATTTCAATGTGATTTCCTTCATGACAAGTTTCAAGTTTCAACACAGCTTTTAGATCTCAATTCTGAGACTGGAACTCTTTCAAGCTAGCTGGTAATGAGAACGAATTTTGATCCTTTTTTCTTTCTTTCTTTCTTTTTTTTTTTTTTTTTTGTTAAAATAATGAATTTGATCTTTTATACAAAGAAAAGTCGGAGTCCTGCAAATCGTGGGAGCAGGAAAAAATAAAAATAAAAAAGCTGAATTACATTTTTCATATTATATTTTGACTTATTTTTCATTTTGATCCCTGTCATTGTCTTTTTTTTTAGGGGAATAGCGCTCAATGCCACCATTTTTTTAATTTTAACTGGAAATACCACTTTTTCCTATAAATTTTACAAATATCACTTATAAATATATACTTATTGCCGATTTATTAGCTAGATAACACTTTTGGTCAGTTTTTGGTTTCTCTCTTAGCTCTCTCTTGGCTCTCTCTCTCTCAACACTTTTGGTCAGTTTTGAGTTTTTGTAGCTTGAGTTGGCGCTATAATTTAGGTTCGCTTTTTGCATGTGTGTGTTTTAATGGATTGGATCTTCTACCTGTATGTCAAATCTCAATCATATTTCTTAGATGAGTTGTGCAATAGAATTGGTTGAAATTAATATGTTATTTATTCATTGAAAACATATTGTTTCCCGACAATGAATACTTGACCAAATTATAATTTGCTGCAGTTTTAGCTTGACAATTTATGTTTCTTTCTCTTTTTCTTTTCAAATTGCACAAGGAAAATAAAAGCCACACCCAACTAGTTTCCCTGTCAAGAACAAATTTGAAGTTAACGGCTACACAATGTGTTTTAGCTGGTTTGTGCAGGCATTGATGTGCAAGTCATACACTAACGTTGGAGACCATTTTGTGCATAATGTAATGTGTAGACAAGGAGTTCTTTGAGATGCCTTCTAAAGACAAAAGCAAAACTTCTATTATGAAAATTCTAACCAAACTTGCAGCAAACTATATACATCATTGATTATGCTTGTTATTATTAGACCTCAAGAATTAGTAAGGACATCTAAGACATTATGTATTCTTCTTGTGGAGCTGTATGTTTCTAATATTTGTGTAATGTACTTGATACTATTTTTGAGGTCATTATTATAATGATATGAAATGTTCATACATGGTTATTATTTTTTATGTACTATTTATTATCTGTAGCAACTGAATATTGTAATAGTTCAACAATTAGAACATTATATAATATGGGAAAGAGAGTACAAAGACATCCATAAGGTGCCTTTTTATTGCCATTTTATTGCTTTCGCATTGGTTGTCTATTGCCACTTTATTGCTTGTTTATTGCTTTCATATTGCTTTCGTATTACATGTCCATTGCCACTTTATAATCTACATGACATTATAATGAAGTGGAAGCAACTATGGATATCGTCAAAATTAACCATTCTTACATTGTCGTCTTGTAT
The DNA here is from genome assembly GCF_902201215.1 of Prunus dulcis. Classification (NCBI taxonomy): domain Eukaryota; kingdom Viridiplantae; phylum Streptophyta; class Magnoliopsida; order Rosales; family Rosaceae; genus Prunus; species Prunus dulcis. The sequence goes on from NC_047657.1 coordinate 6,370,406, forward strand.
GTTTCAAAACTGTCGTATACGTGACTGTCGTACCTTGCTCAAGATCCCAAAGTTTTCAAGTAAATTGAACTAAAATTTTTCATTTAATGTTATCAAAATAATTACATGGTCTCGTATACAATAATATTCAATACATGTTTTTTATTTCACATAATCTTAAAAAATGACCAAGTATCTCAAGAATTAACAAATTGAAAACAAAAATCTCCTATTTAATTGTTGAATTTACATGAAGCATACATTTTACTCTTGCAGTTGCTCAAGCCAAACCAACCAAAACAAACCCAATAATATGAAATGAAACCAAGCAAGCCCTCAAGTTAAATTCACAACCTGCAAACATAACTAAAACTGAACCATGCTTAAATTTACAACTAGAACATAAAACCTCTAGTGTAAATTCTTTTAGTTCACAAATATAATCTCCATATCAAAATGAAGTTTTTTTTTTTTAGAATGAGAATTCATTCATAAAACCACAGACGTACAAAGAGCAGCATGATATAGTGGCCTCGTTAAAACCTTCCTAGGACAACCTCATGGGACAAATCTCAGGGGAGGAAAGAGTACCACACACGTCATGGACTAACAGGAGAGTCCAATTCAAGTCACTTTGGACCATTACAATAAAAGAACAAGTCAAAAACAAAACTTAACACAAAGACCTCTGACGAGAACCGCAACTAGAAACCAACACAGTAGACCCACATGAGAGGACCGTAGATAACCCAAATAGTAAACCCACAAGAGAGAACCGTAGAACATCCCAATTGTCAAAAGAAGCCTTCTATGAGCAAAATCATAGTCCTTTGACACCCATACACACTGTAAGTCATATCGTAGCAGAAATCAGGAGAGAACACGAAGGACGAACACATAAACCACAGTAAAACGACCCATGAGAAGTACTCCACTTCAACTCAGAACCTAACAAAGAAAACCTCCTATGACCAAGCACTGTTCTTCGGTCGACGCAAAGTAAAGAAGAGCACCACATCCCAACAACTATCACCAGCGTCGCTGCTGCCGCCGTCGTTAAAACAGAGACAAAACATCAACCACCCGGTATCACAACTCTCCCAATGAGAGACATAATCCAGCATCACTACTGTCGCCGCTATCGAGACAAAGACAAAACCAATCACCTGGAATACTACAAAAACAACCAAGCAAAACAAACAGACAAACATACCTAGATCCAAATAGATCTAGACTATCTAGGGAGGGGAAGGGAAGGAGAAGAGGGAATAAGAGGAAATGAAAATAAGGGAGAAAAATAAGGGGGGATGAGGAGAGGAAGGGGAAGACGGGCGGAGGGGAGGAGGTTGGTTGTCAGCAAGGAGAAAGAGGATCATAGTGCGGCTAGGATTTCTTAGTTAAAAAAATTATTAAGAGGGAAGAGAGTTCACCATGACTAAGAGTGGAGTTAACTGTCTACCACAAAGCAATAAAATGGCAACATAATACAATAAAGAAGCAATAAAATGGAAATAAACAAGCAATAAAAAAACAAATTTGAATTTCAAAGGCCTAAATAATTTCCACTTCTTAGACACCTTAAGAAGATGACTATTGCATGCTACTAAGTACAAGCTAACTGCAAGCAATGAGTTCACCTACAGCTCATAGAATTGCTATAAGAAGAATACACAAGAACCAATGAAATAAAGCATCGTGTCATAAGGCTCCACAAGAAGAATACATAATGTCTTAAATGTCCTCACAAATTACTAATTCTTGGGGCCTAATAATAACAAGCATAAGCCAAACTTATTTGCTAGTTCTCCTCAAAAGTCATGATCCAAAATCCACTAGTTGACTAGTCTCTCCAATCTACCAAAATATTTCATTCATTTATAGAATATAAGATACTTGATAAAACAAATCAAAAGACATGAAGCTCTCGAAGGCAAATATTTCATTCATTGATAAAATATAAGATATTTAATGAGTATACTTCCATACAAAGCCATCAATTATTTTCATCAAATGCAGAATGGCATGTCAACCATTGTGCTTTCACCCCACAAATTTGCTAATTTGAAGCACAATGACATCTTCGTAGATAAACACTCTAGCTATGTTCAACTGTATGGGTGTTATGTATAAGCTTTTCATAATTTCTTATCATTTAAAAATTTTTGTTGGCATTGAACTCAAGACAGCAATGAAAATATTTTGAGGTAGTTTGAATACGTACAACAAAGCAAACTATTACAATTGAAGAACACCTCTTACCCAAGATGTGTGACATAGATACACTGCTGGCATACAAGACTTTTCAAATTTTAGACAGCCAAAGTTTAAGTGCAAAAGTAGTAAACTGACATACATAAAGTCTGGATCTTGCAGATCAGAAAACACTCACCAAGAGTACCTAGTCTTTTAGATTACAAAAACAGAGTTCTTTTTCTCCAAAAAAAAAAAATCTTAAAACAAAGGAAAGAAGAAAATGGAGTAACAATTTCACAGCAATCTTTTAAAGAAACAATGAGATTGACAATGATTATGGTTCCAAAACAATGCCAGACATTAAATTAACACATAAATGTTGAGAAAAATACAAAGAGCTGAGAGAGAGAGAGAGAAAGAGAGAGATCGTAAATAATACTTCAGCCAAGAATAATCTCAACTCCTACTCAAATCACAAGCAGATAAAGAAAAATGATATCAACATATATTCCTATTAAATTACAGTAACATATCAATAAAACACCAAAAAAAATCAATATAACAGCAATACCATAGCAATACAAAAGCAATATCACTACAATACAACTGCAACAAAATCACAATACAATTGCAATAGCAAATCGACAATGCTACCTCACTATGATATAATCATAACAAGTTCATAGAAAATCCCAATACCAAATGCAAGAATCAATTGACAAAGAACAAACAAATTTGTTGTAATAACCCAATCCTAAATTAATATTTAATTATTAAAGTATTTAAGAAAAAGACAATTTTACCCTTGGGAATATTTTTAAAGCTTTACAAGTTGACTTTTTGTCCGGAAAAGAATTTGGGAATTTCAGTTGTACCTTTGAGTAGAGCACGTCAAGATAAGTCTGTAGACACGTAGTGGGCTTAAATCGGAGTTGTAACGAATAAGTTACAATAAAAAATAGTCCAGTGGCAAAATTGTAAATTTTTCAAAAAGGTTTTTTTTAATTTAAAAAAACCTGATTTAACTCTCTCTCTCTCTCTCTCTCTCTCTCTCTCTCTCTCTCTCTCTCTCTCTCTCTCTCTCCCCGTGCTTAGTTCCCCCCCCACCCCTCCCTTCGATTTTTCTTCATAGCTGGTGGCTCCAAGAGCCACCACCGCCACCATCGGAGGCCATTCTTGGCGGCACGGGTCCCAAAAGGACCGCACCACTCTCCCCTTCTAGTCCCAGCCTATCCCAACTATCACTGTCGCCAATTTTGGCATGAAAATCGAGAAAAAATGGCTGGTGTTAACTAATTTTTTTCTCATGTTCGTTCGAAAGATTTCGAGCACCAAATCTTGCAAACCAGGTATGCTTTCTCATCTTTTCGAGGTGTTCTAGTTGCTGGTTGTGGTATTTAGGAGAAATTTCTACTTTTTCGGGGTTAAATAAGCTACAGAAGTTTTGGCCAGTTTCGGCCTCCGATTCCGGCCACTACTGTCGACTTTTTGGGATAGGTCCAAGAACGAAAATTGCTACACTCTACGTGCTGATCATGTAGGTATAGGTCTTGACTGGCGGTTTGGAGATTTTTCGATTGCCGGAATTGCTTCGGCACCTACGCAGTACCGGCGCGTGGGCATTGTTTGGGTGTTCTTCTTGGTCCAAAAATGATTCTCATGTCGTCCCGAGCACCACGGTATGCTTGGATTTCAATTTGGTTATCGTTTGATCGCCGATCGAATATCGCATATTGGGCATTATCCGAGTTTGATATGTTCGGACCTTTGGATCGACTCCCTTTTAATATATGTTGATCTAGGCATTCCTAGGATCGTGTAGGATTTCACGGATAGTGAATCGGACCCCAGATGTTCTGATTTAATAACTTAAAGTTTACGTTAAACAATAACCGTCCGTTCATGCGATCTCGAGCGATCTGACTGTTCGATTCGGATCAAACTTGCAAAACGTGTTTTCTAAAGCTTGTGAAATCCATAGGAACTTTCGGATCATAAAACAGAGGTTGTGGGTCCCATGGACCGGTTGACCCAATGTAGAAAGTTTGACCCTATGTAGAAAGTTTGACCCTCGGTTAAACGTGAGTCTTCCGAGGTAGTTCACCCTTCGAGAAGTACTAGAACGACCGTGTAAATGAGGCTTGACTGTTTGTGATCTATTTTGATTATGTTTGGACGGTGAGTTTATGTCATAGTGTTCTTCTATTATTCGAAGTTTATCTCGTTATTTATTTATTTGTTATTATTATGAGTATTATTATTAGAGTGAATGATTGGGTGATATTGGATTATGCAAATGTTTAGAAGTTATTGGGCAATCGATTTTCTTTTCTAATGGTATTAAACTATGTTGGGTTGTGTAAAATTAGGAACGGCTTATTAATTGGATTTTGGTGTGGACGAGAAATTTATTAAATGTTTATTATATGTTTAAATTAATATATATACTCAGTAGTTTAAAGATGATGAATCATGGACATTAGTTCTTATCAGGATGTGGTGTATATTTTAAGTGTAGTTGAGAACTAATTCTTGGAAAGTTGATATAAAGGTCGGATAATGGATTGTGAAATAAGGGAAAATTTATGATGAGTTTCAAACAATAGTTTTCAAACCCACCACGGGAGTACCTCCAGTTGCATTGAAACAGTTTTCTCATTTATGATAATGTCCCACGAGTTTCGGGGATGCCTGAACCGTGTGATGGGAGGATATGCGTTCTCAGGCCGACTACATGTCCCCTAAGTTCTGCGAGGAATGCGGCTCAGGTTGACTTTGTGTTCCCGAGTCTTGGGAGGAATGTGGCTAGGGTTGACTTTGTGTTTCGGAGGCCTTGCGAGGATGTAACAGACAGAATACTTGGAATTGACGGAATATGATTGGGGTACGCCTAAGTGGAGAGTATTTAAGTTTTGAGATGTTTTAAACTAAAAATTGAGGATATTATCTTGGTATTTATGGGCAAAGGTTTTAATATATGTTTTCCTACTTAAGAGACAAGGATTAAGAGTGTTCTAAGTTATAAGGATTCTGTATAATTCACGAATATTTTCTTAAGTGAAGTTTTATTTTACCATGTTGTTACTTGATTTTATATACCCGTTTTGTTCTCCTTGTGTTTCTTTTCCAATTTAAAAGTTATTCCCCTCTCATTAATTTCTTTTTTTTAAAATTTCTTTTCATATTTGATTTTGCAAAACAGGTGGTAAACATAAAAGTTGAATACTTAACTTGTCAATAAAAGAAAGAGAAAGAACTACGTATGACTTGATACCTTATTAAGGGTACGTAGGCAACCTAGAGTTTCTAGGTGCAGCCACGAGACCAAGTGATTGAAAAGCTATTCAATTAAGTTATTTTGAAATCTGTTAACGTACTCATGTTGTTCCAAAAGTTGGGATCAGTTTCAGTTAGCAGAACGATTTATTTGATTTAAAGAGGCCTGAGGCCATAAAGATTTGATGTTTGGTTGCGTGAATTCTATTATTGTGCATGTTGAACAGTTGTGGATATTTATATTGCTTGTTGTCTATAGGTAAATTTTTGGGAAAAGAGCGAATTACAAGGGAGACTTTGCTGAATTTTCTTAAGAAATCAAACTTGAAGAAAAAGAATTTTGGAAACTTAGAAGGGCATTTTGATCAAGAGTGCCCGACACCTGCTAGGTGTCGGTTACGCACAGGGTTCGGCTCATATTCCAAAGTGGAATTTGGGTCGGGTCCTGTCATTTGTTGTTTAAGACAAACAAAATCAATCTCAATACTTCACTTTCTACACAAAATACAAACGAAATCAATCACAATTCCAATTTTAGTAATCAAATTCAATTTAACATCAAAACTTACATATTCCCAACAATTCATTTTCTGGAGAAGCTGTTCTTGAAGAGGGCATGTAAACCCTGACTTCAAAACCCCCCAAAATTGGACCAAAAAGCTTAAATAATGGCCACCTAATGCCCATACATGCTATTATATTCAGAAAAATGGTTTTGTTTGGGTTTGTTTAGGTTGCAGGAGGGATTTGTATTTGGGTAGAGAAGAAAACATAGAGGAAGAGGAAGAACTGGGTTTTGAGGGCAAAGCTGTGGGCGAACCTAAATTATAACGCCAACTCAAGCTACAAAAACCCAAAACTGACCAAAAGTGTTGAGAGAGAGAGCGAAGAGAGAGCTGAGAGAGAAACCAAAAACTAACCAAAAGTGTTATCTGGCCAATAAGTGGGCAATAAGTATATATTTATAGGTGATATTTGCAAAATATATGGGGAAATGTGGTATTTCCAGTTAAAATTAAAAAAAATGGTGCCATTAAGCACTATTTCCCTTTTTTTTTTCTTTTTTTCTTTTTGGGTAAAGATAAGTTTCATTACTTGGAAAAAAAAATGCAAAACATAATCTGCAAATACCATTCTCAAGCTACACAATTTGCCAATACCATCTATAAATACAACCTTATTGCGTACTTCACACATTTTCACATCTTTTTTTTTTCTCTCTTCGCTCTTCCTCCCCATCTCTCAAGTTCTCTCTTTTCCTCTCAACTCTTTCTCTATCTCAGTTCTCTTCTGCTGTCAGCTATCTCTCAATTCTCTCTTCACTCTTTGTCTCCATCGTCGCTCTGCAACCACCACCACTCTGTCTCAGCTCTCTCTCTCGCAAAACCCATCTCATCCTTTTCTTCTCTTCTCTCTCGTCTCATACTCAAGAAAACCTATCTCACGCTTCTCTTTCAGCCCCAAATCGAAACCATTCTCTTTTCCATCTCCTCTCTCTGTTTATCTCTATTCCAGACCCAAACCCTAAAACTCCCACACGCACTCTTGTTCAGCCTTCTCTCGCATCCTAGCTCCCTCTATCTCTATCTCTCTCTCTCTCTCTCTCTCTCTCTCTCTCTCTCTCTCTCTCTCTCTCTCTCTCTCTCTCTCTCTTTCACTCTTCCTCTTTCTCTTTAGTTCTCTGGTATTTTCATTGTTGTTCTCAATTATTCTTTTGCTCCTGATCCTGGTTCCTTTTAGGAATCTGAGTTTGATGGGTTGGGGTTTCTAAAGCTGATAGATCGATGATGGGTTAGAGTTTCTAAAATTGAGAGATGGAAGGGTGCGATACCTATGAAATTATGCTCGATTACGAGTTTTAAAAAATGAATATGCATGCAAGTCATTTTTCAAATATGAAGCTTTTTAACTGTGTTGATTTCTTGGCTCACTTGAAACTTATTGGCAAATTTGCATGTCTTTTCCACTTTGAAATTTGGTTGGCACACCCACAGTGAGATTCATGATCTTTGCTTAGAAACCTCTTGCTTTATTTCAACTGGTGATTTCGTGATTGCTCACTCACAAGATTTACCTAGATATACTCCACATGTAAGTCCTTGCCCAAAACACTTGTATCATTTAATTTTTTCAGTGTTTCTTGTGAGTACAGTCTTTACAAACTTGAATAAGGCTCTGAGTTTAATTTTTGTTTCCAAATAATCCAATACGAGTTTTAAGTTAATCCCGTCCAAATTTTATGAATACAATGAAGTAGTTTATATTAACTGTTTGATTGCTTTATTAGAAAGGGAATGACGACAACTAACTGCCTTATTCTAAGTAATCACATTGGTGCAATTTCATTGTAAATAACCGTGGTGCACGATTGATCACTTTATTGAATATGTGTTTGAAAAGTGTTGTTATTTTCCTGCCGTGATCAAAATTCTTGTTCTACTTCTAGGCTTCTAGCATTACAATAATATTTTTTTTCTCTTGGTCTCTACATGTCTAGCATTGCACCTACTTCTTTTTAACTAATTTAAAAACTTATGGTTATATTCTTCAACAAAAAAATATTTTCTTGTAGTAATTCTATGAGTTGTAGGTGAACTCATTGTTGTACTTAATAGCATGCAATAGTCATCTTCTCAAGTTGTCCAAGAAGTGTGACCTTTTTGAAATCCAACTACTTTGCCTTTCGTTGCTGTTTACTCTTTTGTTTCTGTATTTGGACAATTAAATTCAGGTTTTGCTTTCTTATCGTTCATATGTGAATAGAATGTTGCACATGAAATTTGAGATATGAGGTCTGTTGAATCTCAAGCTCTATGTATTAGACATTGCTTGGATGCAAAAATTACTACGATCATCACCACCTTGTTTAGCTCCTGATAAAATTTTTGAATTGTAATAACCCGATCCTTAATTAATTATTAATTTATTATGAGAGAAGACTATTTTTCCCGTAGAATATTTTATGAGATAAAAAGTTGACTTTTTGTTCAGCGAGGAATTTGGGATCAAAAGAAGTTCAGTGGCACAAACGTAAATTTTTCGAAGTTCAGAATTTTTAAACCCAGATTTCTTCTTCCTCTCATGAATGTTTCAAACAGCCATTTTCATACAGCCATTTCTCCTCCGTCTGGCCACCAAATCGAGTGCCACAACTTGCAAACTCTTTGCCTCTCTCTTCTCTTCCATACATACCTATATCCAGCCTTGATTCGAAGCGAATCAACCAGAAAATCGAGCCAAAGTTGAGCCCAAAAATGGGCAGCTTCGAACCTTGAAATTTCGTGTCTTTTCCAGCCATCTCCGGCCACCACCAGCCACCCAATCACTTCCAAAACACTTCCCTACCTTCTCTTTGTAGTTTCCTTCAAAGACTCGACCCAATTTCAAGTAGAAATTGTGTAATGCCAAACTAGAACTTTTTAGGTTTTCAAGAGACAGAAAGCTTCGTTCGAGGGCTTTAGAGGTGGAATTGATCGTCGAGCCAAGGTATAAAGTTACTCCCCTTGATGTGCTTAATTTATAGGTATGATTATTGGCCGGCGGTTTGGAGTTTTCTAATCGTTGGAAAATTACTCAATGCACCGGCCGGAGGTGGCGGCGTGTCGCCGGGGTGTCTATGTTGGGTTTTTATCCTAGAATGTTTCTCACGTTGTCCCGAGCACAACGGTACGCTCAGATTTCAATTTGGTTATCGTTTGGTCGTCGATCGGATATCACATATTAGGCGTTATCCTGGTTTGATATGTCTGGACAGTTGGATCAACTTCATTTTCAAATATGTTAATTTAGACACCTCTAGGATCGTGTAGAAATTCGCGGATTGAGAATCGGGGTCCTGGATACTCCGATTTAATATTTCAAAGATTAAGTTAAACAATAACCGTCCGATCGTATGATTGTGAGCAATCTGACCGTCCGATTCGGACCAGCCTTGCAGGATATGATTATTAAAATGTGAGGAACTTATAGGAACTATCGGATTGGTAATTGGAAGTCATGGACCCCACCTGGTCCCGGATTGACCAATATGAAAGTTTATCGCTCAGTGAGTCTCGGGTCTTTTCAGACCGCTCTAACCATCCGAAATGCTTAAGTGGGCATATGAATGACTTTAAAGTTAGTGCATGCACTTCTAGGAGTCGGGGGTCAGGGTTTTAACTAAATAATTATACCAAGCAGTTTTATTAATCAAATATTCATGATCGTTTAATCAGGCACCCGGGGCTAGGCAGACCCGCAAGACGGACCTTCAAGAGGTCCAGCTAGTTCGGAGCAGGAGTGAGTGGACTTTTTGTTTTATAAATGGTTTATGCAAATCAATTCCATTATTTGATCTTGAATAAGTTTTATTCAAAGATTAGTGCTTTCATATTTTGATAGTCCTGATCTCTTGGACCACAGGAGTCCAAGAGTTTGTGGTCACCTACCGTTGGATATTAATCCAATTGTTCAAAAAAAGTTTCTTAAAATGAGTGCAAGAGTGAGTGAACTGTTGAATTTACATCCAACAGTGAGTGACCACAAATCTCTTGGACTCCTGTAGTCCAAGAGATCATGACTGAACATATTTTGATATATCCTTTAAAATACTTTAAGTGGGATATCCTTTAAGGATATAGGAAAAGGAATTCTAGCTAAATATCAAATAAATGGCAGCATAGTTCTAGATTTAACATAAATTCAGTTATTCATCAGATCTTTAAGAAATTTTATATTTTCTTAAGTCACCTTAGGTACCCAGATATAAAGATGTTGCCTTCGGTAATTAAGTTGCCTTCAGATAAATTTGTTGCCTTCGGTTTAGTCAGCATGCTTGACAGTTGCCCCACGAGTTCTGTTGGTATCCGGACTCATGCGGAGCAAGGAATGCGGATCAGGCTGACTAATGTCCCCTGAATCCTACGAGTGTTGCGGCTCATATTGAAGTGTTATCTTTGAGACCTGCGAGAAATGCGGCACGATTAACTTTATGTTTCCGAGACCTGTGAGGATGGAATTGACGGCATATAAGGAATTGACGGATATCATGAATTGACAGAAATAAAGGGGTACACCTAGGTGGTAATTTTAAATTGATTTCAATGCTTTTAAAATAGTAATATTGACCATGAGTATGATTGGTATATACATATATAAATGTAAGACTGCATTGATTTCAGTACAAATATAAAGAAGGGAATGATTTTAGTTTTGCATAATTGTTTTTACAGTGGGGTTAGTATGTTCTTGTGTATTTTTCTAAACTTTGTTTTGGTCCACTCACATTTTCAATGTTTTGCGCCCTCAGGTAGGGATGGCAACGGGTCGGGTAGGGGCCGGGTATGACAATACCATCCCCATCCCCGCTCTCCATCCCCGCCCCCATCCCCGAACCCATCCCCGTTTATTAGGTTGCGGGGAATCCCCGTCCCCGTCCCCGTCGAGGGACTATCCCCCATATCCGCCCCGAATCCCTGATTTTTTTGCATAAAAAAATATTTATCATACATTTTAACATTAAATTTCATATTAACTTATCATTCAACACATCCAAATTAGCTATAAAGTTCAACTCAACTATTTAAAATCACATCAATATGAAATTCCATAGAAAATTAGGAAGAATTAGGAGAGGGAAGTTAACTTAGGGTTAAACATAAATATTATAATTATATATTTATTTATTTAAATATAAACATATATATTTTCGGGCCGGGTTCGAGGATGGGGACGCCAATAACATCCCCTCCCCATACCCGTCGGGGATTTTTCAAGTTCGGGGATCCCCGTACCCGATACCCATTTAGACCCGAAATCTCCCCCCGTTAGGGTCGGGAACCCGACAGGGACCCGCCCCTACGGGGATTTTTGCCATCCCTACCCTCAGGCATTAGACGTGCACCAGAGCGCCATTACTGGGTAGATTCCACACTTCACTCCATTCTCTTTCTTTTACGTAGGATTTTCCTTTGAAATCAAATTGTGCTGTTGTAAATTCTTGAATTAGTTGTTCTGATGAATTGCCCTAGGACTTTCTGTATAGCCTGAGGTCGTTTAGTTCAGTTGATTGGTCTGGATGTAGATTGATTGCATGCTGGCAGTTGGGATATGTGTATATATGCTTTTAATAGGTGGAAATTCTGAGAAATGAACAAATTACAGGGGAGACTCTGCCGAATTTTCAGTTGAAGTCGAACTTGCAATAAGATTGAATTTTAACTAGAAGGGCAATTTAGTCTTTGTGCCCGGCACCCGCCAAGTGTCGGTCACATACAGGGTTCTGCTCGGATTCCAAAGTAGAATTTGGGTCGGGTCTTGTCGACTCTAAGAATATGCTTTTGGATTATATGTCATTCTGCTTCATAAATCAAATTGTTGTTGTGTTATGTTTGCCATTGTCATCCATCTTGCCACTGTCATTATCTCCTCTAAAATTCAAAACCAGAATCAAAATTCATTATCTCCCCATAATTGCCACTGTCATTTCCTCTTTGTTTCCTCTTTGATTCTCGAATTGATTTGAATTCTGTTTTGGTTTCCATTTTGGTTTCCATTTCTGTTTTGAATTTTGGTGTCATGTTTCTGTTTCTATTTTGGTACTCTCCAAACTCCTGGGGTTTGTAGCTTCTCGATTGATTTTTCATATTTGGGTAATTAACTTCACTCTTAATAATGGTGAACTCTCTTCCCTCTTAACAATTAACTTCTCTCTTAATAATTTTATTACTTTGTGCCATTTTCTTTGTTTCTCTTGTTTCTTTTTAGGTAAATGAAAAGAAAATTAGTTTTTCCCCTTTCTCTATTTAGGGTTTTTTCCTCCACCACCTCTCTCACTTTCTTGTCTTCAACCCCAACCCTTCTTCCCTCAAAACCCAACTCGACTCCACCTTCTCCAACCTCCAAAACCAAGCAGGATGCATTCCATATAACTCAGCGAGGTATAGGGGAATAGGGAGATCGAACAATAACCTTAACATAACAATGTCGGAATCTACCAACAAACTAGAATCCACCAGAAAATTGAGTAAAACTTAAAGGTATTTGATTGATAATAAACTTAATTCCCAAATACAATGCCATGAATTGGCTTAAATAGAAAACAAAGAAACCCTAACATTGTAGAAAACCATAGGTTTTAGAATATTCCTAAACTTAGCTAACAAGAAAATAATAAAAATCCTAGCTAAAATCATATTAGGAAACAAATGTCCTAATAGATAACTTATTCTTAAAAATATAAAATAAAACATTAAATTAAATATAAATCTTGACAAAATTATAATTGCTTCAAATTTCCTTAATCAATCTGAAAATCTCAGCAATACGCCTTCATTCTTTCCCTAGCGCCATAATTGACATTTAATTGAAATTGTCCTCTCTTGCACGATTTCCTTCCAACTTTGAGCCACTTTATTTTGATTAATTTTTCACACCATAATTGACCCATATTTCGTCCTACATTAGACCCATTCACTTGTATAGAACTTGACCTCGAGTACTTCTTAAAACGAATATGAGTAGACATAGAACTTGATGTGTAGATAAGCTCTTCAAATTGTGGTGTCTGGACTTGCTCATATTTGGATGGAATAATCATATATTTAATTCCATAAACAAGATTAGAATATGCCAGTTGAGAATCAAACTCCTTGTATGAATTATTTTCCTCTCCAAATTCAGATTTATCCATACATTGAATTTCATAGGAATCCAATTGTTATTCTTCATCTTTTGAAATATCTGTTTTAACGACAATAAGAGTTTCAATAGGCTCAATATCTTGTTTTTCTTGGATTTCTTCCTCCATCTTGTGGATTATTGGATCTTCAATTAATTTAGCATCCATCACAGTTTCTTCCTTTTCAAGATCTTCCTCCATTTTTTCTTGACTCACCATGATATTGGGTTGAGCAATCTTGTAACCATTCCTTAACAAATATATATCATATTCAAAAGGAATTGTTTTTTCCACAACAAGTCTCTTCATCTAACACCAAGAACTGATAGGATTTTTACCTTGTTGCTTCCTAGATTTTCGCATCTGATCCCACCAAGAATCAACATCGTCTTCTAAAGGGGACGCAACAATTTTCACCATCTTCTCTTCTGGAATCCCTATTGAATCAAATATTTCCTCCACGTCTGCAACCCATTGGAGAAAGCCTTCGATGCAGTCACTCCCTATGAAGTACAGAATAACTGCAACATCAAATTCTCTAAGAGTGATTGGTTCCCCGTCTCCATAGGTCCTATCTTCTTCGTCTAGACGAGCCCTTGGAGGTACCTCAAGTCAGGCAAAACCTGCTTTGATACTAATTGAAGCAGTGAGATATAGGGGAATAGGGAGATCAAACGATAACCCTAACAAACTGGAATCCACCAGAAAATTGAGTGAAACTCAAAGGTATTTGATTGATAATAAACTGAATTCCCAGATACAACGCCATGAGTCGGTTTAAATAGAAAAACAAAGAAACCAAAATCGTAGGAAACCCTAGGTTCTAGAATATTCCTAATGTAATAACCTAATCCTAAATAAATATTTAACTATTAATTTATTCAAGAAAAAGATGATTTTACTCCAGAAATATTTTAATGGTTTAAAAGATGACTTTTTGTTCGGAAAGGAATTTGGGAATTTCAATTGTACCGTTGCGTGTTGAGATGAGTCCGTAAACACGTAATGGGCTCAAATCGAAATTGTGACGAAGAAATTACGATAAAAAACGTACTAGTGGCAAAATCGTAAATATTTCAAAATGGGATTTTTAAAGCCAGTTCTCTCTCTCTCTCTCTCTCTCTCTCTCTCTCTCTCTCCCCTGTGAACAGACCCCTCCCCCAATTTTTTTTCTTCTCACGGCAGTGACTTCAACACATCACCACCGCCACCTCCGCCCTTCGTTCTTTGTGGCACCGGTCTCAAGCGAACCACCTCACTTCCCTCTACCAGCCCCGCCTCTCCTTAGCCTCGATCCGCTACTGTCATTGCTGGAAACAGCCACGAAACAGGCCGATTCTGACAATTTTCTTGAAATTTTTCGGGAGCTCGTTCTTCCTCCTCCGGCCACCATTTCCTACGAGTGAGGTATGGATTCTCATCTGCTGTTCGAGCTCTAGCTGATGGGTGGGTAGGATTTGATCAATTTCTAGCCTAGGTAACTTGATCTGTAACCCAAAGTTTGGCTGGTTTTCAAATCGAAATTCCGGCCACTTGTCGTCCGAATTGGACGTTGCCGTAGTTGAAGAAAGTATTCCACTCGTCGAGTAGTAGCTATAGCAGGAAGGGTGGCCCTCGGTTTTGAAGTTTTTCGACCACCAATATCGCTTAGGACACCCACGCACTGCGGGGCATGGGCACTGTGGAGGAGGTGCATTGTGTTCCAATGTGATCTCCTTGTTGTCACGAGCGCATATGTGTGCTTGGATTTCAATTCGGATATCGTTTGGATCTTGAACGGATTTTGCCTATTGTGCGTTATTCGGGTTCGATATGTTCGAATTGTTGGATCATCTCCAATTTAATATATGTTGATCTAGGCACTCCTAGGATCATGTAGGATTTTGCGGATCGTGAATCGGAGTTCCGGATATTCCAATTCAATAATTTGAAGTTTAATTAAATGATAACCGTCTGATCGTACAATTGTGATCAATCCGACCGTCAGATTTGGACCAAACTTACAGGATATGGTTATTAAAATGTGTGGCTCCTATAAGAACTCTTGGATTGGTAATTGGAGGTCGTGGACCCCACGGGGTCCCAAGTCGACCTCTTTGAGAATTTATCGCTTATCGAGTCTCTGGTCTTTTTAGACCGTTCTAACCATTGGAGATGTTTAAAGTGGGCATAGGAATGGTCTTAAACTAAGTACACATACTTTTAGAAGCCGGGGGTTAGGATTTTGGTTTAAATATTTTTAATGGCTTAAATAGATACCTGGGCACCCTCAGACTCGCAGGAGGGACCCTCAAAGGGTCAACCTAGCTTGGACGCCCAGTGAGTGGACTTTTGTTTTATAAATGATTTTATGCAGTAAAGTTTCATTATTTTGATCTTGAATGAATTATTAATGAGTTTTGCTTTCCAAGCATAAGTATTTAAATTACAATATTTTTGGTTATATTTTGTTATATTTAAAATGTGAATGGCTTGGAAAGTAGAAAGGATAATGGCAAGAGGATTTAAGGATAGAATGAGAAATAGTTAAATTTTCAGGAAATGTTTTTAAACCACTATAGGTACCCATGCTGCCTTCGGATTATTGTTGCCTTCAGTTGTATCAGTGCGTTTGACAGTTGCCCTATGAGTCCTAGGGATATCCGGACCATGTGGAGCGAAAAATGCGGATCATGTTGACTAAATGTCCCCTGAGTCTTGCAAGAATTGCGACTCAGGTCGACTTTGTGTTACCGAGACCTACGAGGACGTGTCACAAATTGTGACACGAAGAATTGACAGTATAATGTGTGAATTAAATGGAAAAATTAAGGAATTTACAGATAAATGATGGGTATACCTAGGTGGAAGAGAAATCTTTATTTTTCAATGCTTTAAACTGGTGTGATGATTTATGCAAATGGGTGAATTGTTATATAAATATAAATATGCATGTGTGAATTCCGTACGAGTATAGCATGCGACTTTATTTGAGTTTTCTAAATGTTTAAACAGTGAAGTTAGTATGTTCGTATCCTATTTTACAAAAGTTTATTTTTGTCCACTCACATTTTTTTTAAATGTTTTGCACCCCCAGGCAATAGTCGTGTACCAGAGCACCACCACAGGGCAGTAACCACTCTTCACTCATCCTTCCCACTGTGTTGGATATTTTGTTGTGATCTTGTCATTCCATTGTAGATTTTTGAATTAGTTTGCTCTGAAATTGCCCTATGTTTTCTGTAAGGCCTGAGGCCATTTAGTTCTAATGATGGATTGGGAAACGAGCATTTACAGGGGAGACATTGCCGAATTTTCTGCAGAAGTCAAACTTGAAGTAAATTGGTTTTTAGTTAAATGGGCAATTTTGTCATTTGTGCTCGGCACCCACCAGGTGTCAGATATGCGCAGGGTTCAGCTCAAATTCCAAAGTGGAATTTGGGTCGGGTCTTGTCAACTTAGTATCAGAGCATTAGGTTTAAATTCCTGTAGACTTCGCACTTTGTGTGCATTCCTATTTTGATGAATTCATGTTTCTTTTGACAGAATCATGGGCCCAAAACATGGTGGCACTCATAGAGGGACCCGACAGTCGTCCCGACTTCGAGGACGGGATCCTTCTCCTGAGCCGGAGAACCCTCCGATTCCGAGTCTGGCACCGGAACAAGTTAAGCAATCATTTGTTGGTGGTCCAGCAGGAGCTGTACAGATAATGCCCACTCTACCGGTTGATCCGAATTTTCAGCATACACTGGAGTTGTTGACCCATGCCTTGTCTAGAACTGGACATACCAGAGATACATCCCTTACATATGCGGACCAGGCATAACTCCAAGCTTTGCCTTCCTCCTCATATCCTTCCAAGCTATAAACACCATAGCCTTCAAGCGTCAAGCTTTTCCTTCCATCCTCCCACCTCTCAAACTCATAAATCTCTCTAGAATCATAGTCACAAACACCACAGCCTTTAAAGTCTTAAGCTTTTCTTTCCTCAGCCATGCTCTTTAAAACCCCTATTCATTTGACTGCTATAAGCATCCCAACCACCTTCACAGCCAAACAATCAAACCACCATAGCCATAGCTTCAAACAATAAGTTCTCAACACCCAAACTCAATCATATCAAACACCAAGCCAAGAATAAGCATTCTCATTTGCTAAACTTGTATGTCTTTAGCTCCCACACTCCAAGCTCTCATGCCAAGCTCATATAATCTCAGATCAACATCAGCAAGTCATTTTAAACCATCCAACGCACGACCAAGCAATCGTCAAGCTGCTGGAAATCTACTCAAGCCACCCATTCTTTATCTCTTTCTATATATATATATATATATATATATATATCTCTCTCTCTCTCTCTCTCTCTCTCTCTAGAGGGTCCATCCCAAATCTGAAATACCCATCCTCTCAATCTAAGTTGAAACCATAGACATTACCCTTTTGGTAAGAAAACGCACACATCGCAAGCTCTTCTTCTAGCTGCCGAAAACACCCAAACTCTCAAGCCTTAATCTTTTCTTTATACTCATTTTCTCTTAGCTTCCACGCCACAAGCTTCTCATGCCAAGCCTAGTAGTATCTTAATTCACCAAAGCAAACTCTCATGCCAAGCCTGTGCAACATCAATGCACCATCTCCAACTCTTCGTCAAGCTGTTGAAAACATCAACACAAAATACACAGCATCTGGAAGAAGAACAAAGTACTCCCCTGGAACTTGCTTCTCCCTCTGGATGCTTTGGTCCTAGCTCTCGCTAACTTAGAAAAAGAAGCAATGAAGGCTTCATTCATCACTCTATGGTAGTCCAAGAATCAACAAGCCTGGATGAGCCTTCTGATAGAAAAAGACCACAACATAAATGGCAACTTTGCTGGGGACTAGGCCATTAGTCTTACATTGGTTCCTGAAGAATCACATGCTCTAAAATTAGTATTCATGCAACTGCACTACAACAAAATTTGCTTTGTTCAGTTGTTCTTTAAAAAAAAAAAAAAATTTGATGCAAAAGCATTTCTAATACTTTCTCTTATGTTGTAGACTTATGTTGTAGATATACTTTCTCAGATAAAACATCTTGAGAAATGCCTATGGGGGCATAGGCAAATCCATCATAGCAAACTGCACATGCAAACTCTAAATGACTTGGGGTTTTTGTGCCAAGCAAAAGAGAGAGACAAGAATCCAGAAGCTGCTGTAAATTTCAGTTTTCCTCCTGGAGGAAAGCAAACTGTTTGTTACTTATCTAGAGGAAAACAAGCTGTATGTATCTGTTCCAGCAACTCGCTTCGCCTCTCCCTTCTCATTTTCAGTTTGCTTATTCCAGAGATCTTCTTTGAAGCAAGTTGTAGGAGAACATTATTGAAAAAAAAAAGAAAAAAAAAGCTGGCCTCTACTCTATTTCTCGATCCCAATTAAGCCAAAGAGAACATAACCAAATTCTGCAACCAATTGTTGACCCCAACAAGTTGACTTGGGGGCTTCATGCCAAGAAAATTCAAAGAAGGACACCATGCCATCCAAACAAGCAAAAAAAAAGGTGGATGAGTTTGCTTACCATAATGCAGGATTGTCTTGTATAAATCATCTCTTTGATTACAACAGGCCTAGACAATCCTGCATTATGGTGATAAACAGTTTTCTATTTCCCATTTTTGAAATAAGCCAAGTACTACCAACTCAATAAACTATCTGCTTCTGAGTTTCCACCAATAATCAGCACACCTAGCCTTTGTCAAAAATCAATTTTGCAATTCACTGCCAAATATTGTGCCACTCATACTCATGCAACCTCGTGCTGTAAGTAATCAAACAGGACCTTTGCAACAAGCCAAGAAGGAAATTACAACATGCCAAGCAAATCAATCAAGCCAATTTACATGAAAAGAAAAGAAAAAACCTCAAGTATCTGGTACATAAATTTTAGGAAATTTCAAATTTGCTCATGTCATACCAGGCTATACTTTGATTCCAAGGAATTGTATGATTCAACTTTATTCCATTCTCATGCCAAACCAAGCTAATCTTAATTAGATTATCTACATCCTAAGAGCTAGTCTATGCTATATCATTCCAAGCCAAGTTACATTCTTCCAGCACCTACTCTGCAAATAAAGAATTTCCAGCACCTGCCCTATTTCAAACATCCTTCCAGCACATGCCCGATTTCAAACATCCTGCCAGTGTCTGTGCTTCATAACCTCTAGGACTCAATCCATCCTTACAACAACTAAACAAACTCATTGCGTCTATAAAAGAACACTAAAAGTGACCTCAACAACTAGCTTGTTCTTTGTCTCACCCAAAGTCTCCTTGGTCAAGCAGTTCAAATCCTCCATAAGCCTTCATAATTTTTTTTGACAAGTTGCAAGCAACCAAAACTCACTTTCTTGCTATCAAAATCCTAGAAAATGAGACTTCTCATGCTTTCTCATGCTTTGGAGCTTCTGAACAAGAGAATACATTTGCCAAAATCAGGTGCCGGAAAGGTACTCATAAACAAAGGGAGGTGCCGAAAGCATAATTTTTCCAATCAAGTCAAGGTGCAAGCAAGCAAAACTCACCTTCATGCTATCAAGTTCCTAGCAAATCAATAAGAAGATGACATTTCTCATGCTTTGAGCCTCTCCAAGCAATTCAAGCGTTTCAAGCAAATTGAAGAACTCATGCTCTTGCGACAATACCATACAACATCACGCTATCACGACAATATTGCTCAAGATCATACTCTAGCAATGCCCAGATCAACACTCAATGCCAAGAGAAAGGACATGCTAAATTCTCAAACAAAAGAAACACGCTAAGCAAAACTTATACATAAGCTTTCCAACAATTCTAGCTGGAACATCCCACTTTTGAAAAATCACTAGAAATCAAGCTTACAACCAACAAATCACAAACTTTGCAGATTAGAACTAGACATATCAAGCTCACAATGTCGATTTTTGCCTTGTCCACTTCAATTCTCCTACAAGAGATAATGTGACCTAATACAATACCCTGCTGTACCATGATCTCCCAGTTGAGCACTAAATTGCATTCCTGACACCTTTTCAACACTAAAGAGAGGTTGTGAAGACAAATATCAAATGAATCACCAAAAACTAAAAAATCATCCATAAATACCTCTATTATCTCCTCTACCATATTAGAAAAAATGGACATCATGCAACGTTGAAAAGTGGCAGGTGCATTACATAAACCAAAAGGCATACGCCTATAAGTAAACATACCAAATGGACAGGTGAAGGTGGTCTTTTCTTGATTTTCCGGAGCTATGGCAATTTGATTGTATCCGGAGTATCCATCCAAGAAGCAATAATGACTATGACCTGCAAGACGCTCAAGCATTTGATCAATAAATGGTAACGGAAAGTGATCCTTACGTGTCGTGGTATTGAGCTTTCTATAATCTATGCATACTCTCCAACCCGTTTGAATTCTTTGAGGCACCAACTCATTGTCTTCATTCTTCACAACCGTAATTCCGGATTTCTTGGGAACAACTTGGACGGGACTCACCCACTTGCTATCCGAAATGGGGTATATAATTCCCACGTCCAAAAGCTTCAAAACTTCCTTCTTAACGACTTCTTTCATCACCGGATTCAGCCTCCTTTGGGCTTCCCTTGTAGGTTTCGATTCTCCTTCCAAAAAGATCCTATGCATGCACTTTGTAGGGCTTATTCCTCTGATGTCTGCAATGGTCCAACCTAGGGCAGTCTTGTGCTCCCTTAGAACTCGAATTAGTTTGTCTTCTTCGGATGCACTCAAATTAGAAGCAATGATCACAGGCAGCGTCTTTTCATCACCTAAATATGCATATTTCAAGTTCTCCGGAAGGGGTTTTAGCTCAACCTGTGGTGCCTTCACAATAGAGGGAACAAGCTTATTAGTAGATAATGGAAGAGGCTCAAAAATAGAGTTAAACTTACCTCTTTGGGGAGGCAAGGCCTCAAGCATATTCACAGCTTCAAGTACAGCTGTGTTCCCTTCTTCATTCACAGTTTCGGGGCTTTGGATGAGTGCCCTCTCCAATGGTGTCTCTTCTTGTGATGCATTAAATGTTTCTTGTACCATTTGCTCAAGTACATCCATGGAAAAACAAGCATGATCATCATTAGGATATTTTAAAGCATCAAAGACCTTAAACTCCACGGTTTCCTCATCGAATGCCATTGTGAGAGTGCCTTCATACACATCAATTTTTGTCCTTGCTGTTCTCATGAATGGACGTCCTAGAATCAATGGAAGGTCTTTTCCAGGAATAGGAACTTCCTCCATCTCGAGCACTAGAAAGTCAACTGGAAAAATTAGCTCATTCACCTTGACCAAAACGTCTTCCAACACTCCCTTAGGATACTTGATTGATCGATCAGCCAATTGTATGCTCACGGAAGTCTTCTTAAGCTCACCTAAATTTAAAGATTCAAAAACAGAAAAAGGCATCAAATTAATTGAAGCACCTAAGTCTAATAAAGCATGTTCAAACCTTTGATTTCCAATGAGACAAGGTATAGTAAAACTCCCTGGATCCTTTAGTTTAGGAGGTAATTTACCAATAGCACGGCTGAGACTTCTTCACTTAAGGCCACGGTTTCATGCTCCTTGAACGTCCTCTTATTTGTACAAAGTTCTTTGAGGAATTTTGCATAGCTTGGAATTTGTTGGATTGCATCGAGCAAGGGAATGTTCACTTGCACTTTTCGGAAAGTCTCTAGGATATCCTTTGAAACTTGCTCCTTTTTTGAATTCAAAAACCTACGAGGAAAAGGAACCTTTGAAGTAATTGAATGATTCACAAGAGAACTTACCTTAGAGTTGTCACTTGGAACCGTAAGCTTGGGAGAGGGGGCAGCCACTGTTTTGGTTGAATTTCTCTCCTCATTGTCATCCTTTTCCACCTTTTTGCACTTCGAAGAGTAATCGCATTTGCGGTGTCATGGCCTCCATTAGGATTTGGAATTACTTGGCTTGGAAACTTTCCTGGCTCTCTTTGGCTCAAGGAGGCTGCAATCTGTCCAACTTGGTTTTCAAGGCTCTTGATTGCTGTAGACATTTGTGCCTGTGTTTGCCTTGTTTCCTGCATAAAACCTTGAGTGCTTAATGCCAAAGAATTAATTAACTCTTCTAAAGACTTACCTTGCCCAGGTGGTGCAGGTGCATTTTGTTGAGGAACAAACTGATTTTGTTGAACTGGGGCTGTTTGCACATTTTGGTTGTTCTTCCATCCAAAGTTAGGGTGTTGCCGCCATCCCGGATTATAAGTGTTAGAAAATGGATCGTTTCTTGGCTTTTGTTGCTGCATATAGTGTGCTTGAGCCATCTCTTCTCCATTACCATACAAACTTGGACAAGACTCCGTATGATGTCCGGGATTAGCACACACGGCACACACTTGTGCTTGAGGGATTAACTGCTTAACAAGGTTAGTCAAATTAGCTATTTGAGGACCAATATCACTAGCACTTACCTCATAAACACCTGCTTTCTTTGGGGGAGCTCTCCGGTAATTAAACTGTTGAGAGTTTGCTGCAATGTTCTCAAACATCTCCTTGGCTTGAGTAGCACTCTTGTTCATCAAACCTCCTCCACTAGTAGCATCAACCATCATCCTCTCCGAATCAAGTAATCCCTCATAAAAGTATTGCATAAGTAGCCAATCTTCAATTTGGTGATGAGGGCACGAAGCTAGGAGTCTCTGAAACCGATCCCAATACTCATGAAATGATTCTCCATCTAGTTGCTGCACTCCCATGATCTCCTTCCTAATATGGTTTGTCTTTTGAGCTGGAAAGAACTTTGCAAGGAACTTGGAAGCCAATGATGTCCATGTTGTGACAGATGCACTAGGTAAAGAATAGAGCCACTCCTTGGCTCGTTCCTTGAGTGAGAATGGAAATAAACGCAATCTGATTGCCTCATCACTAATCCCTCCATTGTGCATAGTCGCGCACACGGCAAAGAAATCCTTGATATGTATGTGAGGATCATCCCCAGCCTTGCCATAGAATTGCGGCAAAAGGTGAATGGTGCCACTCTTGATCTCAAAGGTGGTTGTAGCGGCTGGATACGCAATACAAGACGGCTGGTCCAATGCTTTAGGAACTGTGAAATCCTTCAAAGGTCGGGTGAGGTTGTTGAGTTCCAACTCGTCTCCCATCTTGATTGGAAGTGTATCTTGCTTATTTTTATCTCGATGGAGATAAGAAGTGTGTTCTCTAGTTCAGGGTCGTATGGTATAAGTTCGTGACTCTGCGAACGACGACCCAGCATATACCTGAAATTGAAAACAAAACTCAATTAGATTGAAAATCCCCGGCAACGGCGCCAAAAACTTGTTGGTAAATTTTAACAACAATATTAAAACCTTGCAAGTGCACAAATCAAATGATAGTATAGTAAGCAAGCAAGGGTCGATCCCACGGAGATTGTGATCTAAAGAGATGTTTATCAATGTCACGCAATGAAAATCAAAACAAAGGACTTCCAAACACACACCAACACCAAGGGGGTTTTGATTTGATTTTGTGAATAAAACAAAATAAGGAAAAGAAAACAAAAGAGAATTTAAATTAGAGTTTAAGAGAAATTGGTTTAAAATCAATCAAGAACAATAGCTAGGACTTACTATCCACCTCCAAACAATCAATCAATCCATAAACAACAATAGATAATCAATTTCTAGCAAGCATATGATGACGACACTCACAACAAGATCATGGCATTTGACTCGAGTTGTATGATTCTCTCTTAAGTGTATGTAAAGTGTATGGCATTTACATCAATACGTGTATTCTTAATTGAAATCTAGTATGGCATTTACTCAAATTAACAATCAAGAATCCATTAAGATCAAAGAGAATATGAGTGTCACAAAAACCCTAAAACATGGCATTTGTTATTAGGAATTCAAGAATCGATTTCTCATAACTAGTTCTTAACCCAATTATTCGTTGCAAACAAGAACACATTCAATATGGCAATTGACCTATGTTCTACAACAATTTAATTCCAATACATGCTTCTAAGTTAGCTACTCAAAGAAACAAAATATCAGAATTCACATAACATAGAGAAACCGAAATCATCACGCTTGTAGAAACTAAAAATCCATTAAACTTGTTTATAAAATTGAAATCATGTTTAGGGCTTCAAGATTAAGCCCTAACTAACAAGAAATTAGTTACTCATGGTCTTGGATGAACTCAAAAAATAAATACATAAGAACTGAAAATTAAAAGAAGGAAGGAAAAGAAAGAACTCGTTGGCAGCTTTCTCCTCTTGCACGGTTGATCTCTTTAGGACGTGAATCCTTTATATCAGGCCTTGGCTCGTCTTTTATATCACTTATATCAGAGTTCTAAACCCTAAAATTGACTGAAAAGTCATCCAAGAAGTCTTGGTAAACAAGGAATCCAAATAGGAAAGTAAAAATCACAATTCCTAACTCCATAGGGAAATACAGCTCAGCCCAATTGTCACATTATTTGGGGATCTTTGGCCTCCTAGAAAAATCAGTAAAAATTTATTTTAGAAAGATAAATGTGTTATCTTTCCAACCATATATAGCACGTAACTTGAAAAATTCGGGAAGGCTTCCGTTTCTTCATATTCACATAACATGTATGAAACTGTCCTGTCTGCACGTGGGCTAACTTTACTTGTAATACTGTACCAATTGGCTCGGTGGAAAATTCTAGAAAAATCATAGATCGAACTTCAAGATGTTAGCTTTCATCTCCAATCACCTTTGGGTACATTTTGGCCTTGCCTTTTGCTCTTCTTTCCACCGTGGCCTTAGCTAGGCCACCCAAGTCCAACGTTTGCCTTGGTTGGTCTAGCCTCGAGAAATTGACATTCACCATATGGACTTGGGGCTTTGGGAAAGGGCTCTGGTTGATGCCCATGGTAGTTTTCTCTAGAAACTTCAAGATCTTCTAATCAATGAGGTCTTTTGGGAGGTTCCACTAAACTTGGAAATTTGGGCCGTCATCAGCCTTCTATCCTTGAAGGCTTTAGCCAAAGCCTTGCACACATATGTCCCATTGGCCACAATCTCGGCCAAGTTTACCTTAGTCGACTCATCTTCCTCTTCTAGGAAAACCTCTTCATTTCTTTCTTCCAAGTCTATATCTTCAACGTCTACCACCTGGACCGCCATAGTTCTAGGCCCAGAGGGTTTGGCTGAATCCTTATAAAAGGTTGGCGAAGGTGTCGGCTTACCCTTTTGTTGCTCATAAATGTCGCGGAACTCAGTTCCTTCGAATTTCTTTCTGAGATAGAGCAACCATCCTCCTTGAACCAATTTTGCAAACTCGTGCTCCGGCATATTGACCGTGCACCTAGTCCTTGCTTCTCTAAATCGCCCTAAGTATTCTTGGATCGATTCATTTGGCTTCTAGTTTATCTTCACCAAGTTGGCCATCAAGATTTCTGGCTCGAGCCGATAGAATTGCTTGTGGAAGATTTGCTCTATAGTTGCCTATTCGGGACGGAATTTTACGGAAGTTTGACATACCATGAGAAAGTTACTCTCGTGAGGGTACTTGGAAATAGCCTTAGTTTCAAGGCCTCACGATGCCTAATTTCCGCACATTGCGTTGTCTCCCGAAAATAATGCAAAGTCTGGAACTTTGAAACCCCTCGAAAATTCCTTTTGATCAAAGTGCTCTGGATATGGCCTCCAGTAGGCTATCTACCAATCCACCTAGGATGGGGCACCACATCTTGAATCATTTGTTCGACCGCACCTCGGTCAATTGCTTGGTTTCCTAGCATTGGGTTATTCGCATTTCCGCTGGGATTAATCCACCCGTCGATTTCGACAAATTGGTTGATATGAAGCCAAGCGAAATTGGATCCGGTCCCCTGGTAAGCTTGTGTGCGGAATTGATTATATAGTGGGAACCCTTGGAATTGGTTGGTCGTCACATATGGTTGTTACTTATCGGCAAAACATTAATCGCTGGGGCTGGGTTGCCCTCAGTTGGTGGATTAGGTTGGGGCGATTTCACCCCAAAGATGTTTGGTTAGGCCACTGCCTGAAGCCCCTCCGTTGGCACTCCATTGGGGGCCACTTGGTTCCCATTTTGGCCATTTTGTTGGCCTACTAATCGATGAAACCTCTCATTGATTTGGGCATTTTGAAAGGCCATTGTTTGGGCAATGGTTGAGCCATCTCTTGCATTTGCCGATGGTTGAGATTGTTAGAAGTCTCCTTTGCACGGATGAGTTGTTAGACTTCCAATGAAATGGACGGATTCAACCCCAAGACTGGTCCTCTAGCGATTTCCATAACATCTTCGACCAATACGTGGTCGAGGCTAACGATTGTGGCTCGGCTAAGGCCATTTTGGCCTTGTTTAGTATTTAGAACATTTTATGGCCGAGCATTCGTGGGGAGTGAACCAACCATGTGATTATGATCGAAGTGATGTGAATCCCTCCGGCGGATTACTTGGGTGGTGGACATGCCCCCAAGTCATCTTTTACCCAAAAATCACAAACTTCAACTTCCCTGGCCGAAATCAAGGCATCATTCATCTTCCGCCAACGAAACTCAATCTTGAGCCCTTTTTTCTTTTTTTTTTCTTTTTCTTAATGGCCAATTTGTTCAAGAATGAACCATGACCTTTATTAAAATTTGAACGGCTACCTAGTAGGTGGCCACAAAGAACAAAATTTTTATGGAAACCATGCCGGTGGCCAACCATGTTTTGCTCCAAGCTTGGAGCCCTTCTTATTCTCGACTCGGATCTTGTAATAACCCAAAACAAAATATCCTAAAATTAGTATTAATTTATTCTAGGAGAAAGACGATTTTGCCCTCGCATTATTTAATAGGGAAAAGTTGACTTTTTGACCGAGAAGGAATTTGGCAATTCCGCTTACGCCGTTGCGTAGAGCACGACGAAACGAGTCCGTAGACACGGAGTGGACTCGAATCGGAGTTGTAACGAAGAAAGTATGGTCAAAAGACCGTGAAGGGCAAAACGGTAATTTGGAAAAAAGTCAGATTTTTATCCCTTTTTCCTCTCTCTCTCTCTCTCTCCATCTCTCTCCTCCTCCCGCGCGCAACCCGTCGCCACCCCTCCCCCTTTCCGTTCGTCCAGCCGCCGTCACAGGGCACGGCGACCTTCGGCACCGGTACCGTCGGCTTTGTCTCGCCGCCGCCGTCCTTTCCCGACCGGTCTCAGCCCCTGCACCGACCGGAGCTCGCCGGAATCAGGCAAAAACTGAGCGGTTTTCACCCGATTTTCAAGCCTTCCGTTCTCCTTCGTTTCTCAACCAAATCGTTCGAGTAAGGTATGGATTTTCACCTATTTTTCGTGCTCTAGCTGATGGTTGGATAGGTTTTGATCGATTTTAGCCGTAGATCACTCGATTTTCGAATTAAAAATCGACTGAACTTCAGCCTCTGTGATCGGCCATTTTCGGCCACTTTTTGGGGTATGTTCAAGAACAAAAGTGGCTCCAAATGGGGTGTTTTACCTAGGATAGGAGTTTGGAGTCTTGGTTTGGAGTTTTTCCGGTGAGCCGTTATCGCTTTGGACACCCAAACTGCCGGCGCGTGTGGCAGCGCGTGGGTGAGGGTACGGTAGTGAATCTGTGTATTTTTGCGATCCTCGTGTTGTCACGAGCGCGTAGAATTTTGCGGATCTCAATTTGGAGTTCGTTTGAGCCCCGAACGGATTTTTCATATTGCGCGATTCCTGGGTGCTGTATCGTCGAGCCGTTGGATTGCACCCAAATTTAGAGATGTCGTTCTACGTGATTTCAGGATCGTGTAGGATCCACGGATCGTGAATCGGAGTCTCGGATACTCCGAAATCGCGAACCCTGGGGCTAGGGTTTGGATTTTAAGCGATAACGCGATTTTGGCTAATACAACCGTCCATGTCGGGCCAAACTCGCAGGATATGGGTTTTTCTCTGTGAGGAACCTCTAGGGAATCCCAGATCGGCCATCGGAGACCCTGGACCCCACAGGGTTCCGAATCGATCGGTTTGGCAGTTTATCGCTTAGTAAGGCTTCAGATCTTTAAAGGCCATTTTAATTGTCTGAGATGCTAAAGTGGGCATAGGATGGACTTGAAAATGAGTGCACGCATTTCTAGTAGCCGGGGGTCAGGGTTTTAATTTAATTCTTTTATTAAGCAGTTTTATTAATTTAATATTCATGGTTGATCAGGCACCAGAGGCCAGACTAAGCCACAGGAGGGACCTTCAAGAGGTCCAGCTAGCTCGGACCAGCAGTGAGTGGACTTTTCTTTTCTAAACGATTTTTATAAATAAAATTTCATATTTGATCTTGAATAAGTTTTATTGAAGGTTTTCCGAGCATGCTTTGTGCAGTGATATTTTTATAATTCTATGCTGCTTAGTTGCACATGCTAAAAAGTTATAGAAAATAGAGTTTGAGGCTTGTATCAGATAAGATAGCAGCATAATTTTAGATTACAGTTATTTATCAGACTTTCCTAAAGTAAATTATTTTAAAACCACCATGTACCCAGATATGGTTATTTACCCCCAGATATACCGACGTCTACGGACGTTCAGTATATTTACAGTTCTGTCAGTGCACTTGACATTGCCTCACGAGTTTCGGGGACGCTCGGACCGTGAGTGCTAGGATTTGCAGCTCGGTAGACTTGGTGTCCCGAGACCTGCCAGGATTTGCGGCTCGGCTGACTTTGTGTCCCCGAGACCTGCCAGGATTGCGGATCAGGCTGACTACGGTCCCCTGAATCCTGCCAGAGCGGCTCGAGTCGACTTTGTGTCATCGAGACCTGCCAGCGGATCAGGCTGACTATAGTCCCCTGAATCCTGCCAGTTTGCGGCTCGGATAGACTGTGTGTCGCCGAGACCTGCCAGGGGAATTGACGGATTTACAGGGGTACACCTAGGTGGTAGTTTTAAAGGAATTTCAGTGCTTTTATGTAATTATTGCTTTCAGTCATTTTATATCAGTTTTCTCGATATTCGTGCATGTTTCATATCTGTATTGATACGTATACATATACATGTTTAGTTGAAGGCTTTATATTTGAATACAGACGAACTTTAGATTTACATCCCTATTTATTTTTACAACGGGGGTTACTATGTTATAAATTGTTTTGAGAACGTTATTTTTGTCCCGTCACACTTTCAAATTGTTTTGCGCCCCCAGGCAGTAGAAGTGCACAGGAATCCACCACGGGCCACTCCTAGCTCCCGCGCCACCCACCAAACATAGAATGTTGTTGTAAATTACTTAAAGTCTTGTAAATTATTAGTAACTGCTCTGATATCTTGTTGGACTGGAGAACCAGAATTGGTGAATGTTTGGTTTACATATTCTGGCAGTTGGTGTGAAGTTTATTGCTTGTTTAACAGGTGGAAAATTTTGGGTTTGGACAAATTACAGGGGAGACTTTGCCAAATTTTCGGCAGGAGTCTAAGAGAAGTTTAAACGTAGTTGTAATAGGAAGGGTAAAAAGGTCATTTGTGCCCGACATTCGCCAGGTGTCGGTCATGCACAGGATTCGGCTCGAATTCCAAAGTGGAATTGGGATCGAGTCCTGTCAGATCTTGCCATTTTGTTGGCGATATGTTGAAATACTAGGAAGACTAGTACGAACTGGATGACTTCTGGCCATCACTTTGGCTTACCCTTCATACCCCCCAAGTGTACTTGGTTGGCCAATCTTGGTCTTTGGCTAGGGCTTTATAAACTTGATCACTTGCAATTGTGGTCTCATAATGTCAAGCTTTTCTCCTACAGTCATGTCTATCATTATTGCATCTTGGGTAATGCTCCGACCTTCTTTTTCACTAGATTGTAGGCCATTACATCCTAGGATGGTTGCCTTGGGTTGGACGATATTTTCATCCTCAATGTTAACTACTTTTTGAGTTTTGCCCTTTTGGGTGGGCTCATTTTCCTCAACTAATGTTAGGTTCTCAATAGGAAGGTCGACTTGAGTATTCGATTTTAAGGTTGTCTTGCCCACCTCTTTCTCACTCTCAAATTCTATACCAACCTCATTTTCCTCTAGAGGAGTAGGTGAAACGGGTGACCGAATTGCAACCATATGAGGATTTTCCTCTTGTGATTGAATCAAGGTTAGGGTTGAGAGTTTGCCCCTTGGCTCGTTGGCTAAGTCGAGATGAAATCCCATGCAAATTTTGGATGAAAAGGTCGTGGGACATTTGCAATCCATCAACAAACTCGTTTAATACAACTTCTATCTTACCTGTCATCTCATTTATATATTCTTTCCCCATGTCGGTATGGCCACTAGATGGCCTCTCACCCACCTTGAGATTATATTGGCCACTATAGCCAATGGGATGATCTGCTTGGTAGGAATAATAATAGTGCTCATTGCACATATATATGGGTGGAACCGTCTTGGCAATATGGATAAGTGTATTGCCCCCATGCCACTTGGTTGGTTTAGCCACCAAAGCCATGTTGATCATTCAAACCATTTTGGCCATCAATATAGTTATGCCCACCATATTGGCTACCAAATTGGCTACCTGAGTCATATTTGTTGTTAGGCCCACCTTGATGGGTAAACTTATATTGGCCATAATGGTTGTGGTCACCATGTTGGCCGATGAATTGGCTATTCGAGCCATAACAATCATAGCCCTTGTAGTTCATCGACTGATAGGAATGTTGCCGTTCCTTTTGGTCGTCAATCCCACAGAGCGTACCAAATTATGTTTCCCTCTTTTCAGCCGAGGCAGTCGACGGAAGGAACTTTTGGTCCTTTTTCTTTTGAGTGCAGGGCGTGCCACCACTAAGCCACGAATTTGGCAACGGTGGCCAATATAATCTCAAGGTGGGAATAATAATTAGGCTCATTGCACGTATAGGTGGAACTGTCTTGGCAATATGGGTAAATGTATTGGCCCCATGCACTTGATTGGTTTGGCCACCAAAGCCATGTTGATCATTCAAACCATTTTGGTCACCAATACAGTTATGCCCACCATATTGGCCACCAAATTGGCTACTTGAGTCATAGTGGTTGTTAGGCCCACCTTGATGGGTAAACTTATATTGGCCATAATGGTTGTGGTCACCATGTTGGCCTATGGATTGGCTATTCGAGCCATAAGAATCATAGCCATTGTAGTTCATCGGCTGATAGGAATGTTGCCATTCCTTTCGGTCGCTCATATAGTGAGTCCCACCGGAAACAAAACAAAACAAAGACTCAAAAGAATGTTAGGCCTTTACATATTAGTCTCAATAAATCGCGTAAGGTATATAACTCTAAAGAATCAAATAACCATCATATAAACCACAAGCATGATTCAAAAATTAACAAAACCGTACATAGCATTCTCAAGTGTAGTGTGTGAAATAGCCAATATCAATACAACTCACTCAACCCGGAGAGGTATATGCAAATCAAAACTTCAACCCCAAATCTCACTAAGAATGTCACTCACAAATAAAACGCTCAAAGTTTGGGTTAAGTGTTTCACTCAAGAAAAATGAATGTATGAAAACAAAATCAAATCCTATAAGCTTGCTTTTCATATCACATCTCCACAAATTAAATTCACACAATTTCTAGGATCAAAAGGTCTTAAATTACGGTTGTAATGGGGTTATGGGTTAAGGTTAAAAGAAAGAAAGGGTATGGAAAAAAAATATTCTATGAGAATTAGTAGAGCACGTGATGAACATGGAGGATTGCAAATTCTCTTGTCTCTCTTGCGATATCACCAATTATGCAACTCATTGGAAGCCAAATTTCATTGTTGGACTTCAACTTCATTTTGATCAACATTGAGGTAGTGAAACAAATTTTTTTTCTGTTTTTTAAATTTTTTTTAAATTTTTAATTTTTTTAACAATCACCAACCTCAAACTCATCTTTGTTTCTGTTTTTTGTTGCTTTTCACAACAACTTTGATACTCACAAGGTAAGGTGCAATTCCCCCAAACTTAAAGCTCCAACAATTTTCATGGAACAAGGTAGGATGAAGTGCTTAAGTTTATGGTTAAGGATAATGTGGTTCATAAAAGAAAAGGCTTATTTAGGCTCAAAGGGGCTATCTAAGGGATAATATAGTAGGGACAAAGCTTCTTTGGCCATGGTGGTGATCCTAGGTACCTTAATTAGTTCCTAGATAGAATCATGTGAATCAATACAAAGCTTTGAAAGATATTGAAGCAAGTTCTAGTAGATGATAATGCATTCATGAAAGAGTATATAACTCTCAAGAAAAGAATACGCAAGAGGCTCAAAGACTCACAAGGGTTATACAAGTTTACACTAAAATCCACATAAAATTCTCTAAGTCAAAAGCAAATTGCATTAAATTGGCTGTGCATTGAAAAATATTAGAATAATCATGTAAGAAAAAGTTAACTAAAGAATCACACTTGAAATTCACATTATGATTACCAATCCTCAAAAGCTATATAACAAGTCGAATTCAAGTGTTATCATTGACTTGTGGAAAGCTTAACTAAAACAACTCAAGAAAAGAAAAAACAACAACTTAACTACTGAACTACATAAAAACACAAAAGAAATAAAATAAGACTCAAACAAACCAAGAAAACAAAGAGTTTCAAAATGCAGTTTTTGGCAGTTTCGACCTCTGTTCAGATTTTAGCTCATAACTTTCAAACCGTTGGTCCGATTTCAACGTTCTTTATATGGTTAGATTCATCACCAAAAAACAAAGAATGCAGCGCAGCCCAAATTGTCATAACAGTTAGTTTTAAGCAAAATGAATCCCTACGTTTTCAATCATTAAAAATTTACAAAACACAAAAACAAGCAATAAAGCAAATTATTCCCCCCAAACTTAAATGAAACATTGTCCTCAATTAAAAAGAATAAAAATGGACGCAATGAATCAAGTAAAGGGAAAAAAAAATTAAAACAAGAAAATAAAGACTAAAGAGTAAGGTTTAGAACTCCCTGAGCATATAATCTCGAGTAGGAAGTGCTGCAAACACCAAGATCCTCTTATCATCATCATGCATCCAAAACATGGGTTGCCTCCTAAGAAGCGCTAAATTTAAAGTCTTTAGCCAGACTCAATGATCTTCACATATCTGGGGAATCATCGAGGTACATCACCTCAATAGTCTTGGTTTGTGCCGTCAAAGCATCACTATTCTCTATAGGATCTGTGCGGCTCAATTCAATGAATGTCTTCTCTACAATTTGATCCACAACTTCGATGTGAAAACAATCATAAGGATCCAATGGTCTTTTCAAACCTTCAAAGACCTAAAAATTTATAATAGTATCTTGCACATTCATGGTCAGTAAACCAGATGTAACGTCAATTTTCGTACCTGTAGTAGCCATGGAGGGTCTACCAAGGATGAGAGGCAGTTCACGACCCGAAATTTCAGCTTCCTCCATATCCAAGACGACGAAGTCAACAAGGAGGATAAGTTGATCAACATGGATAAGTAGATCTTCAACAATACCTCTTGGGTACTTCACAGAACGATCCGCGAACTGCAAAGAGATCGAGACATACTTTAGTTCCCCCAACCCAAATTGTTCATATACAGAGTAGGGCATTAAATTCACACTTGCTCCCAAATCAAGCACTGCTTTGTCAAATTTTCGTTTTCCAATGCTGCACGGGATTGTAAAGCTTCCGGGATACTGAAGCTTGGGTGGCAACTTTCTTTGAAGTACAACACTCACGTTTTCTAATAACATCACTTGTTCATGATCTTCAAACCTCCTTTTGTTGGTGCAGATATCCTTTAAAAACTTTGCGTATGAAGGGATTTATTTGATTGTGTCTAGCAAAGGAATATTAATTTTCACCTTCTTAAATTGCTCCATAATGTCTCCCTTATTTTTCTCTTTTTTGGAATGTTTGTCACGTTGAGGGAAAGGAAGAGGACCGTGAGTTGCTATGTTTGGAGTATGAGGGACATGTTGCAAAGATTTGATAACCTTGTCAACAGGAGTGACGTCACTTTCAAATTTCAAAGAGCCCCAAATCTCTTGTCAAATTGTTGCCCTGTTTCTATCATGCCTTCATCTTCCCCTTGATCATCGATCTCTGGATCTCCAATCTTATTATCAATCATTTTTCCACTTCTCAAAGTGGTAATAGCTTGAACCTGCTCATGATGCCTACGATTAGCTTCTGTTTGCCTTGGAAATTGACCTTGTGCTCTCTCTAATCTGTTTAGAGTAGTAGCTATTTGTCCCAACTGAACCTCAAATTTGGATTGACTCTTTTCCAACACTGATTGACTTTGTTTGAGTGATGCGACTTCTTGTTCATATCTTTCTGATTTCTTCAAGAGTTGAGAGAGCATCTCCTTAATAGAAGGATCTTCGTGTTGTGTGGGAGGAGCTTGATAGGGCTGCAGGTAAAGCTTTGAGGAATTGGAAGGTCCCATTGTATTTTGTGAATTGCTCCAAGAGAAGTTTGGGTGCTGTCTCCACCCCTGATTATAGGTATTGGAATAAGGATCATTTTGGGGCCTTCCATTGAACGCATTAACCTCTTGCACATCTTCTAGGATATGATTCGATGGGCAATTTGTAGTGTCGTGGGTGATCTTGGCACATAGATTACATGGTTGTGCAGTTACCTTCTGTACTAGTGGCGTGAGAAGTTTTGTGAGAGCTGCAACTTGTGCTTCTAAACCCATGCTTGCACTAACTTTGTAGATGCCTCCTTTCTGTGTCAATCGGAGTCGAATTTTCTCTTTACTAACACCGCCATAATTGAATGTGGAGCTTATGGTGAAGAATATCTTAAGATGATGGTAGGGATTTTCCTCTTCCTTTCTATGAAAACTAGGTAGAAGTTGATAGTTGTTGGTGAATTTTGAAACGCTGTGTGACTGGAGTCAAGACTATGCAAGACGGTGCATTCTACTCCGCTGGTGCAGTGTAATCCCTTGAAAGTCTTGGTTGTGGTGGTGGATTATCTCCACCATTGTTGACTAGATTAGCCATGGCTAGTCTTGGTGAAAAATTCTCCCTTCAATGTTTTCGTATTGTACGTTCAAGTTCTTGATCAATGGGGATTAGCTCCAAGTTGAGAGAACACCTCCTTTGCAAACAATTTTCAGAAATTAGGTTTTTGTACCTGCAACAATGACAAAGAATTACTTAAATAAGAAAACAATATTACACTTGGGGTAAGAAATCAAGAAAACCCAAATTGAATTTGAAAGAAAACATAAATTTAAGCCTGTGTTGGAGTGGGATATGATACTCAATTAAGGAAGAAGAACGTCCTAATTTTGGTGGGTTTGAAAGTCTCCAATTGGAAAAAGGAGTTTCCAATTGGTGGGTAGGGCAGCTGCATGAAGAAGTTGGAGTTCGTGTGCCTTTTCGTGACTTCAGCTTCTTTGGAGAGATGCTGGAGTTGGATTTGGAACTCCCCAATTTGATGAGATTTGGCTGTATGTGGAAGACCAGAACCCGTTTTGCTTATTTTCCTTTTTTATGAGATTTGGCTGATTGTGGAATGCTTTCCAATTTGCTTTGGCTGATGCGTCTTTGACTTGTGTGCTTTCCTCTTTCTGTTTTTTCTTTTTTTTCTTTTCTGAATTTTGTATTTCCTAAAACCAAAACACACTTTAAGAAAAATAGAAATACTAATAATAAAATAAGAAACAAAACATGAATAAAAATATAATAAGACACAAAACAAACTCAACTGGACATAAATTAGGAATCCAAATTTTAAATTAATTTAGGAATTCCCGGCAACGGCGTCAAAAACTTGGCCTGTCCTTGCAAGTGCACAAGAATGATGTAGTACAACGTTTGACAAGTCCAAGTATTGTTCCCACGAGAATTCGAAATTAATCTAATATTCGAATACCTAAATTAAATCTAACTGTAAATTTGTAGAGATTGTTGTTCTGAAAGGTTATGAAACAAACAAGAAATTAATCAAGGCAATTAAGAATTAAAACGTTGACTTTTAAAGAGTGAAAAACAATGAAGAAGGTGTAGGGTTTTTGTTTTCCTCTTTTACGTTGAGGCGGCCGATGGAAGGAACTTTTGGTCCTTCTTTTGAGTGCGGGGCATGCCACTACCAAGCCCTGAATTTGGGCTTGAATGGAATGTGAGTAGATGGATGTTTTGCGCTTCTAACTTCTGATCAAACAATTGATCGGCCATGCAAGGAACCTCCTTTTGGCCTAGATTCTTTCACTTCCTCGGGCTCGAAGATGGTTAGGTTTCATACGGATGTTTTTGTGATTTTTA
This sequence comes from Prunus dulcis, assembly GCF_902201215.1. Taxonomy (NCBI): domain Eukaryota; kingdom Viridiplantae; phylum Streptophyta; class Magnoliopsida; order Rosales; family Rosaceae; genus Prunus; species Prunus dulcis. Next base: position 6,406,726 of record NC_047657.1, read on the forward strand.
GGGATTTAGGTAAAAATAATGCAATTAAACTAAATATGCGTATAAAAGTAAAGACAAGAATCGAAGTACGATAAAATAAAAGAAAAATGAGGTATTAGACATAACTATCTTTATTAATTAGTATTTGAGACAAACAACATTTCTGTTTGGGTTTTAATACCTAGGAATGAAATTTTGTTTTGGATTTCGCCGAAGGGGAGGCCCAGATTCGTTGGCTCACCTAATATTAATCACTGAAAAGACAATTATACCCTTTTTGTTTAAAAGATTCATTGGTTTCCCTTTTTTTTTATCAGATTAGATCTCTCTCTCATGCTCCCTCTCTGCAGCAACGACTACCACAGCCTTCACCTGCGATGGAATTCTCAAGCTGCTAATCCCTTTGGCCTTCACCGGTAACTCCAAGGTCTTCTGGCTCAAGATGAAGAGCATTACGATCGCTATCTTGCTGAGTTCAAGATCGGCGCCGAGCACAATGACTAGTCAACCCTATTTGATCTCATTCTGGTACGTCAAAACCTTATTTAAACTCTAACAATGATTTGCTTCTCGGTCACGATTGTAGTGTTTTAAAGACTATATTGCTTTTTTGCAATTGTAATGTTGGGTGAACCCTCAGTGTGTATTTTTGAACTTTCATTTGTAGAATTGTTAAGTTTCCTATCCCACAAACGATTAAGGTGAAATTAATTGGGAAAATGAATCGTATCAAAGAAAAAGGGAAGATGTTTTATTGTATTGACTAAATTCTATTAAATTGTTCTGCAGCCTTCAGGTACTCATGTTTCCTTTGCTCTATTCCTATTCAATTATCATTAGATCTTTTCAAGTAAGAAAATCAAGTTATGGAGTGCACCCCTGAAGGCTGATTAGCCTATGCTAGGCAGAGTCTGTTGGCCTATATCTCATTGTATCCTTCCCACTTAAGAATTTTATAATTTGATTCACTTTTTTTTTGCTACACAAGATAATTGATGAATTGTTGATTCATTACTAAATCTATCGTATTTTCAAATGATACTTTGACAATCAACAAGGTAATTCTGACTTCCTAAAAAGTAAACTGGTGATTCAAGAACTGAGAATCCAATGAATGCGTTGCAAGTCAGTTGGTTTCAATAAAATGTCAAATTTCGGCTTTCTTCTTTTTTGCTGAAAAAGTTCACATACACACTCTCTGGTCTTCACTTGCATGTTCGCTGCTTTCTAAATTGCTAGGTTGGTATGCAGTTTTCACTCTAGTTTGTTGTGAACTTAATATTATAGCTCGTAAGGATTTCATTCTTATAAATAAATAAAAAACTTGATTTTAAGTTTCTTTTAATGTTTCTATTTTCCTTTTTCATTTTAATGTTTCTTTTATCCCAGAACTACTATCCAAATTTGATTTTAATTTATTGTTTGCTTTATAATGCAATTATTTATCTATTCTCACACATTTGCAACAATCATGCAGGACGTATATGAACAACATAAAGATTTGATTTTACTTGGAGAGAGGGTTGTTCTTGCAACTCTTGCTTTTGATCTTAATGTAAACCATCCATATAAACCGCTGGTTGAGGCAATAAAGAAATTCAAAGTAGATCATAATGCACTTGCTCAAGTTGCATGGAATTTTGTTAATGATGGGTATGGTTCTCTTAGTTTATATATCTTGCTTGTTCTTCTTGGCCTTTCTTCAGTTTCTTCTTGAACTTGGAATGTGGTATTGTATAATTATGCTTGTAGCTTACATGTTAGAGTCTCGTTTCAGGATCAAATCAGGTGGTAACAATTAGAAATTTTGTTGTGTCTATTTGGATAATTTCTTTTCTTTAGTTTCCAATCCTATATTAACATAATGGTAATATATATGTTGAATGCATCAAAGTGGCATTCTTTCTGGATTTTGAAACTCAATTGTTCGTTGTTGTCTATCTCTAAAGTTGAGAATCTCAAAATGACCAAATTCTTAAGTAAATTCATAATCTTTATTCTTTGCTGGGCCTATTATGCCTATTGAAGATACAAATATGCTAATTAAGGTGTTCTAATCTCTGTAGATTTCCTTCTGCTTGTAGTTGTAGTCGATATGGTGTGTTTCCCCCCTCCGTGCTTCCACATGTTATCAAAAAGTTCGTTGTCTTTTAGCTTATGAGAGTGTCTGTTTATTTGTAGTTAAAAATGGTTCATTTACACCAGCAACAAAATTATCCACAACAGCAGCATCATAATCTTTCTGCTTAGCCATCACAAAGTTCAAATCTCAATCCCCACTAGCAAGATAAAATGGGCTATGCATTTGTCTTGATTTGGAAATGGTTGATGCTATCACTGTCATATGATATTTTGCAATACCATTTAAGCTTTAGTTCAGTGAAATTTTATATAGGTTCTGCTTTGTAGTTTTGCACAAACTGCATTGCAGTTTTGGTAATTACAATTGGATTTTTGCTCTTTCCTTGGCCTTCAACCTCACCAATTTTGAAGAGTAAAGGCTACCCATATGAGGAATTGGGTGGGCAAGGGAAGAGTAGAACTACCCAAGAGCAAGGGAACTCAATTGGAATTTTGGAAACTGCATTGTAGTTTTTATTTAATTACAATTGGATTTTTGGTCTTTCCTTGGCCTTCAACCTCACCAATTTGAAGAGTAGAGGCTACCCAGATGAGGAATGAGGTGGGCAAGAGAAGAGTAGAACCACCCAAGAGCAAGGGAACTCAAAATTAGACTTTTGAAAACAGCATTGCTAGAAACAGAGTATTTTACCAACATGTATTGAATAAAAAAAAATAGTTTTATTTTGTTTAACTCGCGTTTTTGCTTAAACTCAGCACTACTGTTTCCATTTTTGTACTGCAGTTTCCGTTTATGCATTGCAGTTTTCATTTTTGTATTGTAGTTTCTGTTTATGCATTGCAGTTTTCGCTTCTACATTGCAGTTTCTGTTTCTGCATCGCAGTTTCCATTTTAGTACTTTCATCTTGGTTCCTCCATTTTGCTTCAATAAAATTAATTTTTGTTTTTGTAGCTGTTTTTGTTTTCGTCTTTGTTTTTGTTTTTGTTTTTAAACATAATTGGTATCTACATTGTATTTTTGTTGTAGTTTCTGTTTTTATTTGCAGTTTTTGTGTGAATATGTGTTGAAATGATTTTTTTTTTTTTTAATTTTAAAAAACCGTTGGTGTAGTGGTTTATGAGTGAGCCTTCCTCCTTTGAGGGTCAAGGTTCAAGTCCCTTCAATGACACAAAATCTTGTTTTTTAAAAGGTGAATAAAGGGCAACGGAGTTGGTCCTCTACAGACGGTGGCAGGTGGCCGGTGGTGGGAGTCCGGCAATGATTGGCGGTGGTGGCCGGCGGCGGGAGTCCGGCAGTGGTGGCCGGCGGCGGGAGTCCGGCGATGGTGGCCTGCGGCGGGAGTCCGGCGGTGGTGGCTGGAGGCAGGAGTCGGCAGTGGTGGCCGGCGGTCGGCAGCCGGAGTCCAGCGGTGATGGCCAGAGGCGGGAGTTTGGCAGGTGGTGGCTGGCCGGTGGTGGTGGCCGGCGACAGATGGCGATTGTCTAGATATATATGGACATGTTGATAGTATGCTTGCCTTAGAAGGAGTGGTGTTGTGTGTAATTTTGATATTTTTTAACGATATTTTTGTAAAATTAGGTACTACATTTTGGTCTTTGGCCTTATTCTAATTAGATGCAATTGTATTCATATCTTCCAAACTACTAAACTATATTGTGTTTTAAAACTAAAGCTCCCAAAAATAAATCAAAGCGATAAATAAAGCAAGAATGAAATAAAAGCGATAAGAACGATAAGAGCAATAAATTAAAATAAACTTGAAATTAAACTTAATAAAAGTGCGATAATAATGAAAGGTAAAGCAATTGAAATAAACTTGAATTTAAATGACAAAAAATATAAATTTCAATGAGAATTTAAATGACAAGAAAATATAAACTTACACTAGAAAAAGGAAGAAGTCGCTACACTAGGTGCTTGAAAAGTAAAATCCCAAGTCTAGGAAAAGATCGGAAGACGAAAAGTAGGTTTGTTTGTCTGATGTTGTGTGTCTTCTGTCTTTGTTTGGTGAGGTTTATATAGGGCATTCGTCAGCCCATGAGCTGGCCATTGAATGGCCAAATGTCAACTTTTTAAAAATCTTTCCTTTCGAAGCCCCCTAAATCCGTGGGATTGCATTGATGGAGATATTCTGACATGCTTGATTCTTCCTTGCTTTGGAACATTTTGAATTATGATCACCCTCCTTGATTTCTTTCCTTGCAAGGCCTCCGTCACATGCATATAATCCTTCGAAAATCCTGGGCTCGAATTGGTGTCTTGGGCTTAGACCTTTGATCTCTTGGCATGACATGCCTTTGAATTCCTAGAGCTCTAAAATTGGTCCGCCGAGGAACCTAATTCATATATATATATATATATATTCATGTATTGATTTATACATGTGGGCCCCCTGGTCATTGAAGTTGGCTGCACAACACATGAATTTTTACATGCACAAAACCTAAATCCTTATATATGTGGCTCGGGATAGCCACTTGGGCTTTATAATTTATATTAAATTCGTGTATATATATGTATATATATATATAAGGATGCTATTAGACTTTAAGTATATATATATACAGTCCTGATTTCTTGGACCCCTGTAGTCCAAGAGATTTATGGTCACTCACCGTTGGATCTAAATTCAACGGTTCACTCATTTATGACTTGAATCGGGTAATAATCATTTATGTCATATTGCATTTATATATATCATTTTGAACCATTGAATTAATATCCAACGGTAGGTGACCACAATCTCTTGGACTCCTGTGGTCCAAGAGATCGGAACTGTATATATATATATATATATATATATATATATATATAAGGATGCTATTAGACTTTAACCTTCAAAACCTTCAGCTGACTTGCAAAATACCTACAGACTCTAGCCTCCACGAAAACCCCCAAGACTCTTGCCCAAAAAACCTGCGGCTTTTTGTCGCCAAAAACACCAAGCCTCCTAGCAGACTTGATCGTAGCAATTCTTTGAAACCCGGCCTCACTCAAACAAAGCATGGCCGCATCTCACTCCAGCCCAGCCGTGCCTTCCAACCATATCTCAGCCGAATCTCATTCCAGCCATATTCGAAATATCCAGCTGCAACACTTTAGCTATATTCAAATTATCCGATCGTGACCTGCAAGCCCAAGCTCCACCCGGCAGACAATCTTTTATGCTCGGCCACCTACTTGCAAGATCCTAGGACTTCGAATCTGGCTGCACAGCTTCATCCACCCAATTGCCCTTGATTGTAGCCCGACGTTCATGCTCCTTTAATCCGGCCGCTTGCATTTTTGGAAGGTGTCTAGCTTGGGCGAATTCTTACCACCCCCAAACATTGCCCCCTCAACTTGCTTGGCTCGGAAGTGGTGTAGAGCTAAGCAAATCGAAACTCAAAACCTCTCAATTTTTGAATTTTGAAACTCTTTGCTTGCCTTGCACATTATTTAAATTTTCAACCAGGTTCGAATTTAAGAAGACACCAATTAAATTGGAGGGACTTTTAAACTTCATATCCATTAAAACCCCTAGGTATTACAAACACCAATTAAATTGGAGGGACTCTTTCATTTTCACATAAAACATTTCCACCATAGCCATAGCTTTTTAGAAGGTTTTCTCTCAAAACTCATATCCTCTTTATCTTCACATTCATCATTTCATACACCGAATCCACCTGAATTGACGTCAAACTTGAGATTTGCAAGTTTCTAGGCACATTGCACTAATTCTTGGTTGATTTTGTCATGATTTTGATGCATTGGTAGCCTTCAAAAGTTTATACTTGAAACTTTGAATGTATGAATAGTGCTATGATGTTCTTCGCGTTCTTGATTCGAATTTAACTTTCTTTAGTATACTTTTCTTTGATTCGATTTTACTTCATGTTTGTAGGATGGAATCCATTCCAAACGATAGTGCCCAATTTTTTGAAGATATGAAAATCACCATGGACAAAGATTTGGGCAAGCAAGTATTCACCTGCTTTCTCAATGCCTTTCCTAACTCTGCCAAATATATTCTTGGCCCATTTTTCTCTGCCTATCTCTAGGAGTTGGCGAAGGTGTGGGAGACGCAACCGAGAAATGGCCCAACCTATTTCTCCGACTTTACATGGGCAACCATTTGGGATAGCTCCAAGCCATTCAAAGGTTAGCGGACAAGAACCCCCCCTCAAAATGGATCCCACCGCAACTAAAGAGGCCCCATCAAAGAAAGCATCATCCGTCACCTGGAAATTCGACCACTCAAGCTCGGCATAAGGCAAATTTGATTGGTATCATTGGTTCAAGGCATTAGAACCAACATTGAAGGGCCATTGGAAGAAAATCGGAATATATGACACATTGCTCTATGTGCAGGAAGCCCTTTCCTTGCGACCCATCTCTCGTCATTGTGGAGCTATGCTTTTGGTCTTCCTCCACCAATTGCATGAGGCTTCATTTTGGGATGATGACACCTAACTTGCTGGACTGGGCCGCTATCCGGCCTTCGCCATCATGGAGATGATTTCTTCGTCGCCAATCTTCCAGGAGCCAAGGTGGGCTTAGACTTTCACAAGTTGAACGAGACCTCCGGGAGTTTCAGTGAAGACGTATCTTGGCCATGGCGAAGAGCCCACTGACCTTCCTTCCATCAATAGCTTATCCTACATTGAGCATATGACTTTTCTTGTGATGTGATTGTGCAAGTTCTTGGCATGCCCAAGATCCGGGGATTACTAAGGAATTCCAATCCTTGGCGGAGGTACTTGTAGATGGCCATCAAGTGGCCATGGGCCCAATCTTTCTTGCCTATCTTTAGAGAGGGCTTCGCGAGGTAATTGCTAAACCCATGGATTATCATGCTTTTGGCCCCATATAGATTTTTCAATTGTGGCTGCAACTCTATTTTTTGAATTGTGGTGATTGGTTGGTAATTAGCTTTTTTTATTTTTTATTTTTTATTTTTTTATAGGAGTTGGTTTCACAATTGGTTGTGGAGAGGCCGACTCATACTTAATGTCGAGCAGGACCACCATTAGCATACTACTTTCTTAGGGTGCTTATATATGGATGCTGTTTCTATTTAGTGTGTTTCAAGAGATTGGATATATACCCTAACTTTAAGACTTTGAATATTGTAAAAAAACTTTGTGATCTTTTGAGTATCATATCTATCAACAATTCTCTATGATAAATGTGAGATAAAGATAAATATAAATAAATGTAAATATGGATAAATAAACATGCAATAATGACGCAATAGACAAGCTACAAACATGCCATAGGTGAGCAATAAACAGATAATAAACAAGCAATACAATGTGAATAAATATGCAATAAAAAGCAATACATAAGCAATATAGATGCAAAAAGAAAGCAATACACATAAACTACATCGTCGAATGTATGTAATGTGTTTTCCTTAAAAAAGGACATGACTTCCTTAAAAAATAATTTCACATCCAAGAGTTTTCAGCCATCAAAGTATGAGCCAACTTTTTAGTTTTTATGCCAGTGACATTATATTGGCTCTGTATAGCTCTTATATTACTTTGTAGTTGTATTACTCATAGCTCTACATAGCGCTTATTTATTACGTTGTTATTGCCTTTTTTATATATAAAAATTATTGTTATCTTATAACCTTTTTTTGAAGTTGGACTATCAAGTTGACTTCATCTTCTTCTCCAGACGTGTTGCAAAGCAAGCAAAAGGTACCGAAAATCTAGAGAGAGAGAGCCAAAAACCAACCTTCTTATAACTGGGTCTAAAAGCCTCTCAAGAAAGCCAAGCACAAACACATGAAAGAAGAAGAAGGGTATTTCGACCCAGGAAAAGAAGATGCAAACTTGGGAATTAGGGCTGGAAATTATTATAAACATACACTTTAAACTCATTAACTTTCAAAAGTCGATCAATAAGTTGGTGGATTACATATTTCAACTCATTTTAGCTTAGAGTTTGAAAGACGTCTGAAAAGGCTTTGCAATGGGGCTAGCAGGTGCACTTTTAACAACATTCTTCACATCATACTTTACAATGAGAAAGCAGAGATTACAACAATAAGCATAGTTTGCAGGATCTATGTTCACATGCTTTCTGAGGATCTTTTCTTTAATGAGGCCCAAAGCACTAGAAGTGTCCCAAACATGCTCATCCTCCCTTGTTGTAGAAGACCAACAATGGCTCCAACCATAACAAAGTCACTTCCTGCTAAAAACTGGTGAATTAATCAAAGAAACAGAGATGAGATTACTGCTTCATTTTGTGAGGAGTGAAAGCCTAATGACTTGCTAGTACTGATATTAAACTCTAGGACACATCTACTGCTCATTCCAGGTAAAACATGGAGAAGATGAAATTTCAGGTACTTTAGGGATCCTACGCATTAAATATCCACTTAAGAGAGTGTTCAGTCCTTTAACAACATTGAAATGAGTAAAAAATAATTAGGCAATCATCTGATTTTGCTAAATTAAAACAACTTCCTCTTACAGTCATTAACTATTTATGTAAGAACCCAAAACAAAATATCTAAAAAGAAAGAAAATATCTAAAAAGTAAGGAAAATATCTTTTAGCGAAAAGACAATTTTGCCCTCGCATTATTTAAAGGGGAAAATGTGACTTTTTGATCGAGAAAGAATTTGGGAATTCGCTTACGCCATTGCGTAGAGCGCGGCGAAAGGAGTTCGTAGACACGAAGTAGACCCGAATCGGAACCGTAACGAAGAAGTTATGGTCTAAAAACCGCGAAGGGCAAAATGGTAATTTGGCCAAAAAGTCAGATTTATATACCCCTCTCTCTCTCTCCCCCGTCAGCTCTCTCTCTCCTCGCGATTTTGCCCAGCAGCCGACCTTCGCTCACCTTCGACGTCGCCACGGCCACCACACCTGGAACCGATCTCCGCTGTGGGTACCGTTGGAACCGTGACTCAACCGCCGTTCTTTTCCGACCAACACCAGCCTCGGGGGTGCCGTAATCTGGCCGGAAAACCATGGTTTCCGACGACGGTTCGTCCGAATGCAACCAGAACTTCCAGCTCGAAATTTTCCTTCGTTTCTCCACCAAATCGATCGAGTAAGGTATGGTTTTTGAGCTATTTTTCGTGCTCTAGCTGTTGAGTTTATGGGCTTCATCCGATTTTAGCTCTAAAGGGTTCGATTTTGAACTTGAAAATTCGGCCGAACTTCAGCCGCTCAAAACTACCATTTCCGGTCACTTTTTGGGGGTTGTCCAAGAACAAAAGTGACTCTAAATGGGGTGTTTTACCTAGGGTAGGAGTTTGGAGTCTCGGTTCCACGATTGTTCGGCACACCCGAATCGCTTTGGACACCCGATCTGCCCGCGCGTGTAGCAGCGCGTGGGCCGGGGTGGTGGCATGGCTCTGGCCAGTTTTGAGGTCCTCGTGTCGTCACGAGCGCGTGGGCTTTCGCGGATCTCGATTCGGAGTCCGTTTGAGCCCCGAACGAATTTTCCATATCGCGCGATCCGTGGGTGCAGTGTCGTGTAATCGTTGGATCGCGCTGAATTTTGGATATGTCGGTCTACGTGACTTCAGGATCGCGTAGGATTCGACGGATTGCGAATCGGAGTCCCGGATACTCCGGAATCGCGAACCCTGGGGCTAGGGTTAGGGTTTTAAGCGATAATGCGATTTTGGCCAATCCGACCGTCCGTTTCGGACCAAATTCGCAGAACATGGTTCCCGTTCTATGAGAAACCTTCAGGGAAGTCCAGATTGGCCATTGGAGACCGTGGACCCCACGGGTCCCGGGTCGGCCGATCTGACAGTTATCGCTTAGCCGAGTATCGGACCTCCCAAAACTGGCCCAACTATCCGAAAAGGCTAATGTGGGCATAAGAGTAATTTGAATTGAAAAGCACGTATTTTTAGGAGCCGGGGGCAGGGTGTTTAGTTGAAATTCGTTTTATTCAGCAATTTACTAATTTAATCTTTCGGGGTAATCAGGCACCAGGAGCCCGACAGAATTGGAAAAGAGACTTTCGAAGGGTCGGAGTAGCTCGGACCATCTGTGAGTGGACCTTCTTTCATAAATCAAATTTCATGAATGACTTGATGTGCTTTTATATGAATTGATGTGCTTTTATATAAAATAGATTTTATAAATGATTTTATATAAATGAGTTTTATATTTGAGTTTATTTGAGTAAGTTTCTTCATTCAGTCTTTGAGTAAGTTTTAATACGATTTTGAATATGAGCAGTACAGTAATAATTCTATAAGTCGGTGCTGCTTATTTACCAGTTACAGAAACAGAGTTTGAGTTTTGAATCAGTTAAGACCGCAGCACGACTTGAGTTTTACAGTTATTATTCAGATATTTCTTTTTACAAGGACTTTATTTTAAAACCACCTCGTACCCGTTTTTCTTTATGGTGATTACCCAGAGTCGGACCGATGTCTACGGACATCCAGTCTGATTATAGTTCAGTCAGTGCACTTGACTTGCCTCACGAGTTTCGGGGACGCTCGGACCGTGAGTGCCAGGATTTGCGGCTCGGCAGACTTGGTGTCCCGAGACCTGCCAGGATTGCGGCTCGGCTGACTCTGTGTCCCCGAGACCTGCCAGGATTGCGGATCAGGCTGACTACGGTCCCCTGCATCCTGCCAGAGCGACTCGAGCTGACTTGGTGTCATCGAGGAATCTGCCGGCGGGACAGGCTGATCATAGTCCCCTGATTTCGCCAGTTTGCGGCTCGGGTAGCCTGTGTGACGCCCGAGACCTGCCAGGGAATTGACGGAAGTGACAGGGGTACAAACTGGTGGTATTTTCAAAGGATTTTGAGTTTCTTTTATATAATTATGATTTTCAGTTATTTTATATCAGCTTTTCTGAGTTTCCAGGCATTAATACATTTATACAGTTTGTTCCATTATGCAAGGCTCGAGTACTGTGCTTTTATACAAATTTGATTTCAGTATTTTATACAACCTTGATTTCAGTGCTTTTGAGTAAAATTTATCGAGTTTGGTTATGATTTATATGGAATGCTTTGAGTTTAGTAAGCTATAAATGGAAGGTGCGTATTCAGTTTATTTAAGAATTTCTATAGAGAGGGTTATTTTGATTATTAAACTGTTTTTAAGAATTCTTATGTTGGTCCACTCACATCTTCAAACTGTTTTCACCCCCAGGCTGTAGACATACGCGGGATCCACCACCGGGCCACTCATAACCTCAGTGCTTCAAGTCAGGTAGAGTTTATAGAAAATCCCTGAAACCTTGAAATTTAGAAAGTGCTCTGATATCTCGTTGAAACTGAAAAATTGGAGTTGGGATTTTGTTATTTGAATTATTCTGGCAGTTGGTGTGGATTAGTTGAATGTTTAACAGGTGAAACGTTTTGGGAATGGTCAAAATACAGGGGAGACTCTGCCGAATTTTCGGCAGAGGTCTACGGAAATTTTAAAGAGAATTTGAAGTAAGAAGGGTAAAAAGGTCATTTGTGCCCGACATTTGCCAGGTGTCGGACACGCACAGGACTTGGCTCGAGTTCCAAAGTGAAAATTGGGTCGGGTCCTGTCAATTTATACCCAATGGGGCAACGAAAATTTTGCTTCCTAAAGTAGTCGTCACTCATAGGTTGGAGATTAAATTAAGAAGCATAGAAATAGAAAAAATTTATAAGAGAGAATACCAAATGAACAAGAAATTGTAGGCTTCCTCCAGATAAAATTGAATATCCTTTAAAACAATAGAAAAGGGAAAGTATTTGTTGAGAAATAGAACCTCTAAGCGCTAGAGGTCAGTAACTGCAGGGGCTTCCTTTGCATTAGTCAAGTTATAGATGTCTAACACGTTATTCCATCTTGTAACAATCATGTTCCTTACAAGTCCATATGCAACAGCTCCAGGGAAGAGAAGAGATTTTACAACAAGAACATTGTTTGGGCAAAAATCCTCATGGGGAAGAATATTCACTTAGGGATTCTTCAACCTTTGATCTTCCTTCTCTCTCCTCCTCGGTTCCTTAAAAAATACCGGAGTAAATAGACCACAACTGGGGGGGTGTTAGCCAAAGGCCCTCTAATGCCTAAGTTAGTTCGATTGAATCTAGGAGAAACAATAGCTAAAGAAGACTACAAAGATGTATGTATGGTGTGAATCGGGCAGCCAGAGCTGTGTGTGGTAACTAGAGTCCTGTATGTAAAATATGGAGAGAGGAGAGTGGTGTGGCCGCTATGGTGGTGGCGTTGCGGCAGCTAGGGAGAGAGAGAGAGAGAAGGAGAATTTCGGGTATTTTCTCGAGTTTTAGAAGTACCTTGCGTGTTGAGTGAAGCCGTGTATTTATAGGCTCCTTGCATGCAATAGTGTTGCAAAGAATAAAACTCTTATTAGGAAGGAGTTTATTCTTTCCCCAAATTGTAGAGATTGAGTCCATTAGTGATTTGATTGGGATCAAATCTCCTAATTTGATGATGATATCTCCAAATAAGGATAAATCTTAATTAGTGATATTATCTCCTTAAATAAATATAATATCCCTATTTTTGGTGTTAATTATCTTGCCAAATAAATGACGTAATTAATTTAACCTAGGAAATATTCTTCTTGTCCACGTGGCGCCTCTTAATTGGAGGCTAAAATATTTGCTCCCACAAATGCACCCCATTTACATATTGGGTTCCAAATTGAGTGCGCTTTTGACTTTCTTTGGAGTTGTGCTCCCAGTAGGAATAGGCTTGCGATTCCTCCCTGACTTAGGATGTCCAACTCGTATAAATATAGGACTTATCTTTGCTTTTCTCCACATCACAAATTTGTCTACTTTATGGCTTGAGAGAAATTTCAAAAAGTTCGTGTCGCTTGTCAAAGAGAAAAATTGTCGTGCATCCCAAGGTAAGTTGAGCATGTATTTTATTTTCTTCGTCTTTTCTTTTCTGCTGCGAGGACTAGCTGAGCAGCTGGCTGGACTTTGTTGTGGTTGGCAACATTGGAGTTGACGGTGGCTGTGGCTGCTGTGAAGGCTGCTACCGCGACTTCCTTCATTTTTTTTTCTTCCCTTCCCGCTGCGGCAAGGACTGGCTAGCGGAGTAGTGAACGGAGCTGGAGGCTATTGGTGTGACGTCAGGGCGCCGGTGGTGGTGGCTGGAAGTTGCCATCGCTGCCACTTCTGCCTTCTTATCGGAGCTGGCCCAATAGGCCTGGTAGTATGGGCTGCAGCCAGCATGCGCAGAGGAGAGGCTTTGGCCGCATTACGATTTGGGCCCAGTTTCCTTCCTTCTTTTTTTTTTAATTTACAAGCCCCGGTCTGGAGTGGGCTGGTGGTGCTGACGGGCCTGGGCTATCTAGTGCGGTGGGCCTATCGCTGGCTGGTTCCCATGGCTTGGGTTGCAAGCTCACGACTCGGGCCTTTTTTCTTTTCTTTTTTTTTGTGTTGCCGCAAGCCTTTTTTTTTTTTTTTTTTAAAATTTATTTATCTCACATGTCTTCTGACTTGCAGAAATTTCTTTTTGTCTTGCAGTTGTTTGTTGATCATGTCTTTCAAGGATGGTAGCCGATCACCAAGCTCTCAAGTGCCTTTGTATCTGTGAGGAGGCTCCAAAGTGCACAAGAAGAGGTTCGTGGCTAATGTGCACAGTGTTACGTCTAAAAGCTTAGTTCCAGAAGTGGCGAGCCATTTTTGCTTCTGCCATTCCTAATGACGTGCATGTCAAGCTGGTGGAGTTTTCGACTTATAGTGCGCCTTGTGTAGATGCGAATGATCCAGGTGCCAGAATCATCACCTTTTGCCCTTTTTATTTCTCCTTGGGCTTCACGTTCCCACTGTCCAAGTTCTTTAGGGAGGTGTTCTGTGCTATGGAGTGTGGTCCAAGTCAGTGTACTCCGAACGTCTATTGGGCGATCATGTGTTTTGAGAACCTAAGTCGATTCTTTAAGCCGGACCTGACGGTGCAAGAGTTCTTCTACTACTTTGAAGTGAGACACTATGAGATGTACGCTCAAGTCCTTATGTGTAAGGCCAATCTGTTTGACAGTCTTAGTCAAACAGATTGGCCCTATCTTTTATAAAAGACAGATTATGTTATCAAGGGGCAAGAAAGGTTGTTTTATACATTAAATCATCCTATATTATCTTTCAACCATAGTCCAAGGAATACAGTGGATATGCGAGCTATGTAATGAGATTGCATACATGGAGACTTCTCATCATCCCTAAATCCTGAATATGTTCTTAGGAATATTGATTGGGCGTCAACATTCCGCAAAGACCAATACACATGGTATCGTCTCTATATATAGGGAATGACATGGTCTCAAGTCATTAAGTGTGGAGACACATCGATATGTGTGTAGGTGCCTGTAGAAGAACAAGTACACTGAACGCGATCCAACAGATGAGTTACAGCATGGAAGTCTTTACTCACATGTCAAGCTGGAACTCATAAATTGCAGTGGTGCAAACTAATCCTTACACCTAAGGCATCATAGATGTTTTGTGGCTATATTGTTAATCTTTGAGGGCACTATACGGTCATGCTGGATTAGGCATAGCTTAAAGGTGCTCATAAGGATTCTCAATAGAGTCATGGAAGCAAATGAATGTACAACAAGGAATGTCTACTCTCAGTGAAGGAGAAAGAATACTCCAAGATATGAATGATCAAATCAATGTGCAGAGTAGTGGATAATACTTGAAAGAAGAAGTTTTCAAATCTTATCAGGATAATCATATAAAAGGAATTATTGACAATCGGATTTCATGATCTACTAATGTGAATAAGGAACATTGACATAAGAGAAGGATTCAATTACACGGTCATTCCAATTTGACTAGGTTCATTCATAATGTCTCATTTAGCTCGGATAATCGTGACGTTCTGCTAGGCGACAACCACGGTTTGTGGATGTCCTAAAAGGTTTCAACTGACCTTTATTAATAAGAATAATTCAATTGTGGAATTTAATTCATATGTCATCTCTAAGGAGTTGAGTCAACCCACTACCTTGCTAAAGGAAACCTACGGATCTGCACACCCAAAGAATGTGATTAGATGTACAAATGAGGAGAAATGAAATGAGGAGACACTAGTCAATGGTTGATAATCAAATGTCAAAGTCAATGGTCAAAAGTCAACATGTTGATCTAAGCAATTGACCAAAGTCAAATAGTTTGACCGGGTCAATTAAGTAAGACTATAATTATAATTTAATAGTTAAATTATATTTAAAAGTTTAATTATGAAATTAATATTGACATATAGAAATATTGGATTGGGCTTTTAAATATGATTTAAAAGAAAAGGGACAAAATAGCCCAAAAGGCTATTGGGCCCAAGGGATAAGTGGCATAAGATGACATGACCCCATGAACCAAATGGAGCCCTAAATACCCACCCAATTGCCTTTTGTGTTGTCCTATATAAGCTAAGTGTTGAACCTAGCTAGGGTTTTTGGTTTCCTACTTTGGTCGATGAGTGATCATCTTTGTATCTCATCTTCCATAAACCAAAAATTGGTCCAATCAAGAAGTAGGCTAGCATCTATACTTCTTGATTGCCTTCTCTTCATCTCTTGGAGCATTTGGTGTGGTGAGGTAGAGGACTCCATTCAAAGGTGTTCATTTTTTAGAAATCAAGAAAAGGTCATCAAGGGTAAAGATCTATTCCCTTTCTCATTTTCTATTTGTGTTCAAAGAGACTAGGCTAAGATACTTGGTTTCAAATGAACAAAGTTTAGTTCAACTAGTAAAAACAAAATGAATCAGCCATTTAGAATGTTTTTGTTGTATAGATTGTGGCTAAAGTTCATTACCTTAGATGCATGTTTCCTTCTGTTGTTTTCCTTCCAAGTGCCAATATATGGTTAGTATAGCGGTACAAGTAAGGGTGTCGAACCATAGGGACCGATTGGACCTCTATAAATTACTACTTTTGAAAGAACCCTAGATAAAAATGAAAGTGACAATTTAAAAGTAGTTTTTGTGTTGTAAATGAAAAATAACTTAAAATGCAAGAATAATGTAGTAGTGATGATATATTGATGTAGAAAGAATAGGCATGAGACTAGGGATTTCGAATTCACCATTGCAAAACCAATTACATGTTTATAAAGTTAAACTATATTCATCTACCAACCTGTTTCCAGAGTTCATTTTACATATATATGATCAGCCATATGATGTGTTGTTTTGATCAAATTCTCCTAATCTGCAACCTAATTGGGATTTTCAACTTTGGTTCCCAGTTAAGAGTCATTAGCATGCAAGAAAACGTTAAAGAACCAAAGAAAATACACGGCAGGATGTTTGCATAGCATTCTCTTCATTCATTCACATGTCTACCAAGATTAAGCATGATGTTTACTATAACCTTGTCCAGATAATCTGTAGGCAACCCTAATGGTGATCAAACATTAAAATTGACAAACAAATTGAACAATAGATTCAGTGAATGAAACAAGAAACAGATTGATGAACTAAATACTTTAACTTAGAAACATGGATCAATGTTGCAAGGCTACATCGAAATCCCTAGCTATGAATTTAGTTACACATCATGTTCAAAGAGAATAAAACAAAAATAAACAACATGAGTGAAAATAAATTCATGAGAGGAAACCCTTGAACCAATTCTGATGTTGAACTTCTCCAAGAACCACCTCTTGCGCTGAGTCCTAATGGTGGAAATATATGGACGGCTAGGGTTTTAGTGTGCATGAAAGGAGAGAATAACCAAGAAGTCTGTTCTAGGGTTGTGAAATTCGTCCAAAATAAATAAGGGTTTTAAAAGTGGCTAAAAGGCAAGTTTTTATGGGGTAAAAGAGGCTGCAAGATATTCCAAAGAGATCCTAACAAATCAGCCTTTATTTTGCACGTTTTTGCCTTATTTGGCACCTCCAAATCAGGCTAGAAATCCCCATTGCTTTCCCATTCTGCTCTTAGTCTTCAAACAAGCCAGGTTCGCCTTGGATTCTTTATTTGGACTTCAAAACAGGTCACGAAACTTGTTTCCATGTTTGAATAAGGGTCAGCTCCAAAAATGGCATGTTTTCATTTCTTTTGCCTTCAACTTGATCCTAAAGTAGATGCAACTGCATACTAACACAAAATAGGGTAAAATGCAACAAGTTTAACTCAAAAACATCACAAATAGACTAGAAATGGATGGTATAAATGTATAAATATATGAGTTATCAAATACCCCCAAACCTGATTTTTGCTAGTCCTCGAGCAAAACTAAAACTAAAAACACATAGGGCAATAAAATCTAACTAGACCACTTTCGCTGGTTAAACGATTGCACTGAGCATGTGCAACAAGCCTTTAAACCCCTAGGTGTCCCTAGTAGGAGGAGTTGTGTCTCCTGAGGGTTTATAGTGATGACGCCCACAAACATCTGCATACTTGCAAGCAAATTGGTTAAAGCATACTTATAGCAAACTAATAAGAACCAATGAAAGCTTAGTCATACATTCGAACCACTAGTCTGCCACTTCAAAGAATCATATCATAAGTATAGTGTAAAAATAATAATTACTCCATGTCCCATGACTTCAAAGACACCATACTCAAATGCCAAAGTTAGAAATCACCTCAACTCTAGTCCTCATAGATATCACTCAAATTTTCACTCAGATCCTAAGGTGTGGTCTCTCCTCAACCATATGTGAGTGAAGTTATGTAAAAGGGAATCAAAATCCTCACATATGAAATATGAAATAAAAGCACAATTTCTGGACAGATCTCATGAAAGGAATTAAACACTAAGAATATGGATAGCACACATACTTAGCAGCACCCATGAATACATCCTCAAAGATCAGCTAGGTCTTTCACAAGGTTTGTAATGTAAGGCTTAGGTCAGGGGCTATGAAAGAAAGGATAGGAAATACTAAAGCTTGGGACATACCAAAGTGTCTTCCTTGTGAAAGCAGCAAGCTCTCCTCTTGAATTGATCTTTGTTGTTT
>NC_047657.1:6428643-6466713 GCF_902201215.1 Prunus dulcis
AAATTGAGCATACGTATTTCTAGGAGCCGGGGGCAGGGTGTTTAATTTAATTCTTTTATTCAGCAAGATTATTAATTTATTATTATGGATAATCAGGCACCAGAGGTCCAGTCGACCCACAGGAGGGACCTTCGAAGGGTCTAGCTAGCTCGGACCAACAGTGAGTGGACTTTCTTTCATGAATGATTTTATA
This sequence comes from Prunus dulcis, assembly GCF_902201215.1. Lineage (NCBI taxonomy): Eukaryota > Viridiplantae > Streptophyta > Magnoliopsida > Rosales > Rosaceae > Prunus > Prunus dulcis. The sequence continues at coordinate 6,428,837 of NC_047657.1, forward strand.
TAAATGAGTTATATAAATAGGTTTACTTAAATGATTTTATATTGATTTTATATATTAAAAAAAGTTTTTATAAATGAGTTTATTTGAATAAGTTTTATGAACTGTTTCTTTCAAGCTTGATTTGTACTGTTAAGTACTTTGATCTATGTGATGCTTAGTTACTGAAGCTCTAGTAATATAAAAAACAGAGCTTGAGAACTTTACCAGAGGAGATAGCAGTTAAGTTTCAGATTTACAGAGATGCAGTGAGTTATTAGATTTTTCTCAAAATAGTTTATTTTAAAACCACCGTGTACCCGCCCTTTTTATTTGGTGATTACCCTCAGACGGACCGATGTCTACGGACATTCAGTTTGTTTACAGTTCAGTTAGTGCACTTGACTTTGCCTCACGAGTTTCGGGGACGCTCGTACCGTGAGTGCCAGGATTTGCGGCTCGGCAGACTTGGTGTCCCGAGACCTGCCAGGATTGCGGCTCGGCTGGCTCTGGGTCCCCGAGACCTGCCAGGATTGCGGATCAGGCTGACTACGGTCCCCTGTATCTTGTCAGAGCGGCTCGAGTCGACTTGGTGTCATCGAGACCTGCCGGCGGATCAGGCTGATCATAGTCCCCTGATTTCGCCAGTTTGCGGCTAGGGTAGACTGCGTGACGCCCGAGACCTGCCAGGGGAATTGACGGATATGACAGGGGCACAAATAGGTGGTAGTTTCAAAGGATTTTGAGCTTTCTTTTATCCACTTATGACTTTCAGTTATTCTATACCAATTTCTTTGATATTCGCGCATTTATATCTTTATATGTTGTTCAGTTATACGAATATATTCATCAGATGTTTTTACATGCTTATTTAAATACCTTGTATTGAAATATAGACAAACTATCGATTTATACCCTTACGTATTTTTAAATGGGGGTTACTATGGTTATAAATTGTTTTCAAGAACATTATTTTTGTCCACTCATGGTCCCATGAAGTCAATTCCCCACACATCAAACAGCTCTACCAAAGCATCTTTAAACAATGTAGGCCGAAAGAAACCAGATTGTAAAACCTTTAAAGCTGTCTTTTTGGCACTGAAATGACCTCCGCATGCCAATGCATGACTGAATGTTAGTATGCTTTGCTGCTCACTCTCCGGAACACATCTTCGAATGATTTGGTCAGGGCAATACTTGAACAAATAGGGCTCATCCCACATGTAGTGTTTCACCATTGAAAAGAACTTCTTTCTCTCCTGAAAAGTCAAATCATCTCTAATTACACCAGAAGCAAGATAATTGACAAAATCAGCATACCATGGCTCTTTATCTTGAATGACAAAGAGTTGTTCATCCGGGAATGATTCGTTGAGAGGCAAAATTTGTCCATCTCCATGGTTTTCATCAACAAGGCGCGACAAGTGATCAGCAACAACATTTTCACTCCCTTTCTTGTCTCGAATTTCTAGGTCAAACTCTTGTAACAAGAGTATCCATCTGATCAAACGTGGTTTAGCATCTTTCTTGGTCAACAAAAACCTAAGAGCTGCATGATCAGAGTAAACAATAACTTTAGAGCCAACAAGATATGAACGAAATTTCTCTAAAGCAAAAACAACAGCAAGCAACTCCTTCTCAGTTGTAGAGTAATTGAGTTGAGCATCGTTTAACGTCCGACTTGCATAGTAGATTACGTGTGGCAGCTTATTTACTCTTTGACCTAAAACAGCACCAATAGCATAGTCAGAGGCATCACACATTAGCTCAAAAGGCAAAGACCAATCTGGTGCCATAATGATAGGAGCAGAGGTTAGTTCATGTTTCAAGGTATTAAATGCATTCATACAATCTTTATCAAAGTGAAATACAACATCTTTGGCCAAAAGATTGCACAATGGATGAGTGATCTTGGAAAAATCCTTAATGAAACGACGATAAAAACCAGCATGTCCTAGAAAGCTTCTCCCTCCCTTCACTGAAGCAGGGGCTGCCATATTTGAGATGATGTCAATTTTTGCTTTGTCAACTTCAATACCCTTGTTGGATATTACATGCCCCAACACAACACCTTGTTTCACCATAAATTGACACTTTTCCCAATTGAGAATCAAATTTGTTTCCTGACATCTTTGAAGCACTAGAGAGAGATGGTTAAGACAATTATCAAAAGAAGAACCAAAAACTGAAAAATCGTCCATGAATACCTCAATAAATCTCTCAATCATATCTGAAAAGATTGCCAGCATACATCTTTGGAATGTTGCTGGGGCATTGCAAAGGCCAAAAGGCATCCTCCTATATGCAAAAGTGCCAAAAGGACAGGTGAATGTAGTCTTCTCTTGATCTTCCGGAGCAATCACAATTTGATTATAACCTGAATATCCATCAAGAAAACAATAATATGAGTGACCAGCTAATCGCTCAAGCATTTGATCAATAAAAGGCATAGGAAAATAATCTTTTCTAGTGTCCGAATTCAACTTCCTGTAATCGGTGCAAACACGCCAACTAGCTGCAGGTCTCGTTTGAACAAGCTCTTTATGCTCATTTTTTACCACTGTGATTCCAATCCTCTTAGGCACTACGTGAACAGCGCTGACCCATTTGCTATCAGAAATCGGGTATATGATACCCACATCTAGCAACTTCAGCACTTCAGCTCTCACTACTTCCTTCATGTGTGGATTGAGCCTTCTTTGTGGTTCACGAGTTGGTTTTGCTCCCTCCTCCAATAAAATTCGATGCATACACATGGTAGGGCTTATTCCCTTGATATCTGCAATAGACCAACCAATGGCTGATTTGAACTCTTTTAGCACCCTAATTAGCTTATCTTCTTCCAAAGGGGTGAGGTCAGATGCTATTATAACTGGGAGAGTTTCAAACTCAGCTAGGTAAGCATATTTTAGATGTGATGGAAGTGGTTTAAGGTCAAGTTTTGGAGGTTTAACAATAGAAGGGATCAGATGTGTGGCAGATGGTTCTAATGGCTCTATAAGAGGCGAAAAAGTGGAGGGATATGGTTTTAATGCTTCCAAGGCAGCCACCATCTCCATGAGCACTTCTTCATCAAAGTCATTTTGAGATTGACTCAAAACATATTGTAATGGATCATTGGATTGTGCCAGCAAAAACTTAGAGAAAACAAGTGAATCAAGCACATCAATCGAACAACAATCAATTGAACTAGAAGGGTGAGAAAGAGATTCAAACACTTTGAATTGTACAGTTTCTCCTAGCACAGTCATGGTGAGGAGACCATTTTGCACATCTATGATCGTCTTTGCCGTGGCCATAAAGGGTCTCCCAAGCAAAATAGGTAACTCACGATCATGTAGAGGAGCCTCTTCCATGTCCAACACTACAAAATCAGCAGGCAAAATTAGTTTGTCAACTTGAACTAAGATATCTTCCACTATACCTCTTGGATATTTCACTGATCGATCAGCAAGTTGCAATGAAATAGTTGTTGCCTTCAAACCCCCCAAACCTAATTGAAGATACACTGAATAGGGCATTAAATTGATGCTAGCCCCCAAGTCAAGCATAGCCTTTTCAACTAGCTTGTCTCCAATGGTGATATTGATAGAAAAACTGCCCGGATCCTTCAGTTTTGGTGGGAGCTTTCTTTGAAGCACAGCACTCACATTTTCAGACACCATCACCTTCTCATTAGGTCCATACTTCCTCTTATAAGTGTTTAGCTCCTTGAAAAATTTCCCATACGCTGGCATATTCCTAATGACATCAAGCAAAGGTAAATTAACATTCACTTTACTTAAAATATCAAAAATTTCTTTAAATGACTTATCCTGCTTGCTTTTGGCAAGTCTTCCAGGAAATGGGATGGGTGGAGAGTAAGGTTTTTCAGCCTTGTGAAAATTTGGAGCTTCAAACGAAGAAGTGGCATTGCTTGGATCGTCATTCGGTTTCTCATTCTCTTCTTGAGTGGGGCCTGCATTCACATGATCAGATTCATTAGTAACTTCATTGCCAACTCCATTATTAATAACCTTACCACTTCTAAGTGTTATGACCGCTTTGGCTTGCTCTTGGTTCCTTTGAAGTATCACCGGTTGGCTTGGAAATTTTTCGGGTTCTCTTTGACTCAAAGCATCAGCAATCTGACCTAATTGTGTCTCCATTTTGGTTAGAGCAGCTGAATGTTGTTGGAGAGTACTATTGGTAGTTTGCTGGAATTGAACGGTGTTTTGAGCTAGCATTTTGACCGTATCTTCAAGCGTAGTGGCAGGCTTTGGTTGGAAATTTTGAAATTGATTGTTATTCTTCCATGAGAGATTGGGATGATCTCTCCAACCAGGGTTATATGTATTAGAGAACGGGTCATTCCTCGGCCTCTGATTGTAAGAATTCATGAGATTCACTTGCTCTTGAACGAATTCGGGATAAGCCTCACTAGCTGAGCATTGATAAGTAGGATGACCTGGTATGTTGCAAATGGCACACACCTCAGCTATCTTAGGCACCATATTGAGCATAGAATCGAGCTTCTTTTCCAAACTAGCCACCTGCAAGGCAAGATCATTATTAGAACTCATTTCATACACTCCAACTCGTTTACCTCTTGTATCTTTGTGTTGAGCATTAGATCCCAACATCTCATAAATGTTATATGACTCTTGAGCATTTTTTTTCTTCAAAGCTCCACCTGCTGCATTATCAACAGTCGATTGACATGTTTGGGTTAGTCCATCATAAAAAATTTGCATTTGTAAGTAAAGAGGTAACCCATGATGTGGACATTGCAGCAACAGCCCTTTGAAACGCTCCCAACATTCATTGAAAGGTTCTCCATCATCTTGTTTAAAGTTAAAGATTTGCCCTCTCAAAGTAGCTGTCTTTTGAGTAGAGAAAAACTTCTCCAAAAATTTCTTAGCTACGGCATCCCAAGTGGTGAGCGAACCAGGTGCTAAAGTCATTAGCCAACCCTTTGCTCTATCTTTCAATGTATAAGGAAAAACCCTCATCCTCATATTTGCTTCACTCACTCCCTGCAAAGGTAAACCACTCACAACATTGTAGAATTCCTTAATATGGGCTAATGGATCTTCGTTAGGTAAACCATAAAAAGAAGGAAGCATGTGCAAATGTGAAGATTTGAGATCATAATTTCTAGCTTCAGTAGGCAGCAAGATGCAGGAAGGGGAATTTGGTATAACCAGTTGAGCATAATCTTCCAAAGCTCGGTTGTCATCGTTATTGCCAGCCATCTCTTCTTCTCTGTCAGAATTAGAGTTATCGAAAGAATCTACACTCGCTGAGTGTTGGTGATTTTTAACAACAATATTAAAACCTTGCAAGTGCACAAATCAAATGATAGTATAGTAAGCAAGTAAGGGTCGATTCCACATAGATTGTGATCTAAAGAGATGTTTATCAATGTCACACAATGAAAACTAAAACACATTTAAACACGAAAACAAAATAAAGATTGAAATCACATGGACTTCCACACACATGCCAACACCAAGGGGGTTTTGATTTGATTTTGTGAATAAAACAAAATGAGGAAAAGAAAAGAAAACAGAATTTAAATTAGAGTTTAAGAGAAATTGATTTAAAATCAATCAAGAACAATAGCTAGGACTTACTATCCACCTCCAAACAATCAATCAATCCATAAACAACAATAGATAATCAATTTCTAGCAAGCATATGATGACGACACTCACAACAAGATCATGGCATTTGAGTTGTATGATTCTCTCTTAAGTGTATGTAAAGTGTATGGCATTTACATCAATAAGTGTATTCTTAATTGAAATCTAGTATGGAATTTACTCAAATTAACAATCAAAAATCCATTAAGATCAAAGAGAATATGAGTGTCACTAAAACCCTAAGACATGGCATTTGTTATTAGGAATTCAAGAATCGATTTCTCATAACTAGTTCTTAACCCAATTATTCGTTGCAAACAAGAACACATTCAATATGGCAATTGACTTATGTTCTACAACAATTTAATTCCAATACATGCTTCCAAGTTAGCTACTCAAAGAAACAAAATATCAGAATTCACATAACATAGAGAAACCGAAATCATCACGCTTGTAGAAACTAAAAATCCATTAAACTTGTTTATAAAATTGAAATCATGTTTAGGGCTTCAAGATTAAGCCCTAACTAACAAGAAATTAGTTACTCATGGTCTTGGATGAACTCAAAAATAAATACATAAGAACTGAAAATTAAAAGAAGGAAGGAAAAGAAAGAACTCGTTGGCAGCTTTCTCCTCTTGCGCGGTTGATCTCTTTAGAACATGAATCCCTTATATCAGGCCTTGGCTCATCTTTTATATCACTTATATCAGAGTTCTAAACCCTAAAATTGACTGAGAAGTCATCCAAGAAGTTTTGGTAAACAAGGAATCCAAATAGGAAAGTAAAAATCACAATTCCTAACTCCATAGGAAAATACAGCTCAGCCCAATTGTCACATGATTTGTGGATCTTCGGCCTCCTAGAAAAATCAGTAAAAATATATTTTAGAAATATAAATGTCTTATCTTTCCAACCATATATAGCACGTAACTTGAAATATTCGGGAAGGCTTCCGTTTCTTCATATTCACATAACATGTACAAAACTGTCATATCTGCACGTGGGCTAACTTTACTTGTAATACTGTACCAATTGGCTTGGTGGAAAATTCTAGTAAAATCACAGATCTAACTTCAAGATGTTAGCTCTTATCTCCAATTGGCCTTGCACCAAAATTCCTCCGAAAAGTTGATTTTCCCTTAAAAACCTTCTAAGAGCGCAGAAAAGCTGAAAAATCAGAAAAGTAAAGTAATACGCCCTTTTTAATTCTAATTCTCTTACAAAACCCAAGTAAAAAGAGTACATAAATGAGTACATTTATGGACTTATCACTGAGCTAGAAGAATAGTCCTCTTCTACACGGCTAGTTTGGGCACTAGCTAATACAAAATTCTCAAAAGTGTTGCTCTTGAACCGTTCAGGTCTTTGGCCTATCTCAGCAAGTTTATCTGACATATACTACCTAAGAAACAAAAATAAAACTAAATTAATGTAAGAACCCAAAACAAAATATCAAAAAAAGAAGAAAATATCTAAAAAGTAAGGAAAATATCTTCTTGCAAAAAGACAATTTTGCCCTCGCATTATTTAATGGGGGAAATTTTGACTTTTTGATCGAGAAAAAATTTGGGAATTCCGCTTACGCAATTGCGTAGAGCGCGACGAAAGGAGCTCGTAGACATGGAGTAGATCCGAATCGGAGCCGTAACGAAGAAGTTATGGTCTAAAAACCGCGAAGGGCAAAATGGTAATTTGGCCAAAAAGTCAGATTTTATACCCCCTCTCTCTCTTCTCCCCGTCACTCTCTCTCTCTTCGCTCTCTCTCCCTCGCGTCGCACCCCTGCCTTGCGACCGTTCAGCTTCCAAGCGTCGGCCCGGCCACCACAGGCTGAGCCGATCTCCGCCGTGGGTACCTACGGGTCCGCCTCCGTGTCGCCGTCACAACCTGACTGACCTCAACCATGTTTTCCGGCGGAGGTTCCTTCGAAGCCACCCGAACTTCCAGCTCGAAATTCTCCTTCGTTCTCCACCAAATCGATCGAGTAAGGTATGGTTTCTCAACTATTTTTCGTGTTCTAGCTGTTGGGTATATGGGTTTCGATATATTTTAGCGTTAAGGGGTTCGATTTTCGACTTGAAGTTTGGCCGAAACTTCGGCCCTTCGAAACTACTATTTCTGGTCACTTTTTGGGGGTGGTCCAAGAACAAAAGTGACTCCAAATGGGGTGTTTTACCTAGGGTAGGAGTTTGGAGTCTTGGTTCCGGGATTTTTCGGCCACCCGAAATCGCTTTGGACACCCAAAGCTGCCCGCGCGAGCTGGAGTGTGTGGGCGACGGTAGTGGTGAAATTCTGTGCAGTTTTGTGACCCTCGTGTTGTCACGAGCGCGTAGGATTTCACGGATCTCAATTCGGAGTCCGTTTGGGCCCCGAACGGATTTTCCATATCGCGCGATCCGTGGGTGCAGTGTCGTTTAATCGTTGGATCGCGCTGAATTTTGGATATGTCGGTCTACGTGATTTCAGGATCACTCAGGATTCGACGGATCGCGAATCGGAGTCCCGGATACTCCGAAATCGCGAACCCTGGGGCTAGGGTTTGGATTTTAAGCGATAACGCGATTTTGGCTAATCCGACCGTCCGTTTCGGACCAAACTCGTAGAACATGGTTCCTCCTCTGTAAGGAACCTTCAGGGGAGCCCAGATTGGCCATCGGAGATCATGGACCCACGGGGTCCCGGGTCGGCCGATCTGGCAGTTATCGCTTAGTAAGGCTTCGGGTCTCTTAAGACCGTTCTAACTATCTAAACGCTAGTGTGGGCTCAGGAGTAACTTGGTTTTGAGTGCACGTATTTCTAGGAGCCAGGGGCAGGGTGTTTAATTTAATTCTTTTATTCAGCAGTTTATTGATTTATTATTCATGGATAATCAGGCATCAGAGGTCCAGTCGACCTGCAGGAGAAACCTTCGAAGGGTCAAATTAGCTCAGACCATCTGTGAGTGGACTTTCTTTCATAAATGCTTTATTTAAATCAGTTGTATAGATAATTTCTATAAATAAGATTTCATAAGTGATTTATATTGATTTATATAAATAAGTTTTCATAAATAAGTTTATTTGAATAATTTCAGTATTTGATCTTGAATAAGTGATATTGCATATTTTCGAAGCGTGATTAGCATTGTGAAACATCTTTATTTTATAATATTGGTTGAGCAGCAGACTTGAAGATTTTAATACAAAGGTAGAAGTTAGTTCAGACTTATCAGATTTCAGAAAGTTATCAGATTTTTTTTAATTAGACCACCATGTACCCGTTTCTTTATGGTGATTACCCAGAGTCGGACCGATGTCTACGGACATCCAGTCTGATTATAGTTCAGTCAGTGCACTTGACTTTGCCTCACGAGTTTCGGGGACGCTCGGACCGTGAGTGCCAGGATTTGCGGCTCGGCAGACTTGGTGTCCCGAGACCTGCCAGGATTGCGGCTCGGCTGACTCTGTGTCCCCGAGACCTGCCAGGATTGCGGATCAGGCTGACTACGGTCCCCTGCATCCTGCCAGAGCGACTCGAGCTGACTTGGTGTCCTCGAGGAATCTGCCGGCAGATCAGGCTGATCATAGTCCCCTGATTCTGCCAGTTTGCGGCTCGGGTAGACTGCGTGGCGCCCGAGACCTGCCAGGGGAATTGACGGATATGACAGGGGTACAAATATGTGGTATTTTCAAAGGATTTTGAATTTCTTTTATTCAAGTCCAACTTTCAGTTATTTTATATCGGTTTCTTTGATATTCGTGCATTATATTCTATATATTTGTTCGGTTATACGAGTATATTCTTCAGTAGCTTTTACCTGCTTATGGTTTTCAGCTATTTCAAACCAGTTTCTTTGATATTTACGCATTTTATATCTTCATATAATTGTTCAGTTTTACGAAGCTACATACATACGATTATATATATATTCGGATGAATACCTTACATTAAACACAGGTGAACTTTAGCCTTACTTATCAAGTTATTTTTACTATAGGGGTTATTATGATTTTTAACTGTTTTCATAAATCTTATGTTTGGTCCACTCACATTTTCAACCTGTTTTTTTTCGCCCCCAGGCCATAGAAATACGCGGGATCCACCACCGGGCCATTCAAAGCTTCCGCCTCACCACGTAAGGTAAAGTTTTGTAGTTGGAACCCTGAAACTTAGAAAATGCTCTGATATATATAGTTGAAGTTGGGAAATTGGAGTGGAGATCTGTTATTTGGAATATTCTGGCAGTTGGTGTGAATTTATGGGTTGTTTAACAGGTGGAAATTTTTGGGATTAGTCCAAATACAGGGGAGACTCTGCCGAAATTTCGGCAGAAGTCTAAGGGAAGTTAAAAAGAATTTGAGACAAGAAGGGTAAAAAGGTCATTTGTGCCCGACATTGCCAGGTGTCGGACACGCACAGGACTTGGCTCGAATTCCAAAGTGGAAATTGGGTTGGGTCCTCTCAATTAAGGTATCTAAGATTAAAAAGAACATAGATAGGGTTTGAGAACAAGCAATTATCGAGGACTGAAATCAGTCTCTGGCAACGGCGCCAAAATTTTGTTGTTTTCCTTCCAAGTGCCAATATATGGTTAGCATAGCGGTACAAGTAAGGGTGTCAAACCATAGGGACTGATTGGACCTCTATAAATTACTAGTTTTGAAAGAACCCTAGATAAAAATGAAAGTGACAATTTAAAAGTAGTTTTTGTGTTGTAAATGAAAAATAACTTAAAATGCAAGAATAATGTAGTAGTGATGATATATTGATGTAGAAAGAATAGGCATGAGACTAGGGATTTCGAATTCACCATTGCAAAACCAATTACATGTTTATAAAGTTAAACTATATTCATCTACCAACCTGTTTCCAGAGTTCATTTTACATATATATGATCAGCCATATGATGTGTTGTTTTGATCAAATTCTCCTAATCTGCAACCTAATTGGGATTTTCAACTTTGGTTCCCAGTTAAGAGTCATTAGCATGCAAGAAAACGTTAAAGAACCAAAGAAAATACACGGCAGGATGTTTGCATAGCACTCTCTTCATTCATTCACATGTCTACCAAGATTAAGCATGATGTGTACTATAACCTTGTCCAGATAATCTGTAAGCAACCCTAATAGTGATCCAACATTAAAATTAACAAACAAATTTAACAATAGATTCAGTGAATTAAACAAGAACAGATTGATGAACTGAATACTTTAACTTAGAAATATGGATCAATGTTGCAAAGCTAGATCGAAATCCCTAGCTATGAATTTAGTTACACATCACATTCACAGAGATTAAAACGAGAATAAACAACATGAGTGAAAATAAATTCAAGAGAGGAAACCCTTGAACCAATTTTGATGTTGAACTTCTCCAAGAACAGCCACCTGCGATGAGTCCTGATGGTGAAATATATGAAATAGCTGGGGTTTAAGTGTTATGAAAGGAGAGAATAACCAAAAAGGAGAGCTAGGGTTATGAAATTCGTCCAGAATAAATAGGCTCTGTAAAAGTGGCTAAAAGGCAAGTTTTTATGGTTTAAAAGAGGCTGCAAGATATTCCAAAGAAATCCTAACAAATTAGCCTTTATTTTGCATGTTTTTGCCTTATTTGGCACCTCCAAATCAGGCTAGAAATCCCTATTGGTTTCCCATTCAGCTCTTAGTCTTCAAACAAGCTAGGTTCGCCTTGGATTCTTTATTTGCACTTCAAAACAGGCCACGAAACTTGTTTTCACGTCTGAATAAGGGTCAACTTGATCCTAAAGTAGATTCAACTGCATACTAATACAAAATAGGGTAAAACGCAACAAGTTTAACTCAAAAACATCACAAATAGACTAGAAGTGGATGGTATAAATGTATAAATATATGAGTTATCACCTTCAACTTGGACTGCACAAATAGGATTGGTCCTTACTTCGCCATTGGAGGTGAAGACATCGAGAAGCTATGCCTTAACTTGCTCCCTGTTCAACGTGCGCAGGTCAATGTTGTGGACACAAAAGGATGGAGCAACTAAAGAGGATGGAGCAGAGGAAGGTATGGTTGAGAAGATGGTGGCAGAAGTCATGGAGTAGACTACTGGAGCTGCTGAAGGCATGGCTAGTTAGTTGGATGCGGAAGAAGTCGTAGACCAGATGTCACCTACTGGAGTCTCGGAGTAGATGAAGACTCCCGCATCTTTTTAAGCTTTTATAATCTGCTTTCTTATTTAGAATAATTGGTCTTGTTTGACTATCTTCTTCTTGTTGAACTTGGCCAGTTGGTCACTTTTCTATGAAAATTTTAGTTATTTTTTCATCTTATCTTGTGAACTGCTTGAGTAACTGGCTAGTGTCTTGGCTGTGCCTTTCTTCTTAGAATGTTTGAATGTTCATTTATCGCCCACTTGAAGAGTACTCTTCTACTTCCTCTTCATGATACTTGGTAATTTTCACCCTACATCTCCTTGAAGGCATAGTTTATGGGCGATGATCTGAGTGATCATGTGCGGAGGAATGATTGCTTTAGTTCCATAGGCGAGGGAAAATGATGTTTCACCGGTTGATCTCCGTTTGGTGCACTACAAGAAAAAACCTTTTTGTGACCAAATTTTCTGTAGCCAACCAAGTTTTGGTCACCAAAGAAGCTTACGGGAGAGAAAATTATACAATTTGGTTGCCAAAGGTTTCGTCAACTATAAGACTTCAGCCATCTGAATGGCGACCATAGTACTCCAAGGAGCTCATCTACCCATTTCCCTTCAGTGCGTTCTAGTCTCTTTTTTAGGCAATCGAGTATAATTTTGTTAGATGCCTTAGCCTGGCCATTGCCCTGCGAATACCTTGGGTAGACATGTACTGATTGATGCCATATTTTGTAGAGAAGGCGTTGATCTGCTTGCCGATAACTTGTGAGCCATTGTTGGTAACAAGTGATTGTGGACAACCAAACTGGCAGATAATATTTTTCCAAACAAATCATTCCACGTCGGCTGCTTTAGTATGATATGGGAATGAGCTTGTTATCTTGCAGCCTTCTACTAGACCTTCCCAGCTTCAGATTCATCTTCGGACAGATTTTCATCTGCCAGGTAGTCGATGATGGGGTCTTGCTAGCTAAGGTCCTTATTAATCCGCATTGAGTCAATCTGCTCAATTTTTTCGATGCTAGGTCGGTCAAGGTGTTCGACCAGGATGGGGCTTCTGAATTGAGTGCCCGACGCTAATTTTAGGCTTGCCAATACATCAGCATGAGTGTTTTCTGCCTGGGGACCCTGTTGGATAGTGTAAGTGGGGAACCCCTTGAAAAGCGTTTGGAATTTGTCGAGGTACTGGATCATTCTTCGATGTTTTGCTATGTACTCTCCTGAAGCTTGATCCTCGTATTCTGCTTCTTTGTTTGACGCTAGAAAGCCCAGCGTGAAAGCTTGTTTGCACAAAGTTCCGTTTGGGGTGACTATGACGATGCCTGCCCTAGCTCCCTTGTCATTTGATGTTCCATCTGCATGTAACTACCACATGTCGTTGGGCAGGTTTAGATCGGCGGGGGAGGTATCGTCTACTTTTTCCTTATTTTTTGTGACCACCTCTCTTCTTCGGCTGTAAGAGTGAACTCTAAGAACAAATTTGCTAAAGTCTAGGGAGCCGGTAGAGCACGTCATATTGACTGAGTTTGGTAGCCCATTTCTTGAGTCTTTGAGAAGTGTCCAGGCTGTGAAAGATCGATCTCAAAGGAAATTTTGTTAGGATGATTATCCGGTGAGATTGTTAGTAGGGCCTTAATTTTCTCACGGAAACTACAAGAGATAAAATGAGTCTCTCTTTTTTGGATAGCGAGTCTTTACATTGAGGAGAGCTTTTGATATGTAAAATACCCAATATTGTGCCTCTAGCTCTTCTCGGATAAGAGCTGAGCTGACTGTTGAGTTGGACACTACTAGGTATATGAAAAATCTTCGCCTGGTATTGGTTTTGAAAGTAAGGGAGGCGAAGTGAGGTATGTCTTCAAGTTTTCAAAAGCTACTTCACACTCTTTGTCCCATTTGTCTTTTTGTCCTTTCTTCAAGACTTTGAAGAATGGCCTACAGAGAGCTGCTGTTCTACCTGTTAGACTTTGTATCTCCTTTGTTGTAGCATGTGAATTTATGTTGAGGATGACCTTGATTTGATTTGAATGTGCCTCGATGCCTCTTTGGGTCACTAAATATCCCAAGATTGGTAGGATGAGATTCCAAATGTGCATTTGCTCAAATTCAACTTCATGTTGTATTTTCGAAGCAGACTGAATGCTTCGGTAATAATCTTGATGTGGTCTGCTCGTTGGGGAACTTTGACTAGCATGTCATCTACGTAGACCTCTATAGTCTTGCCAATTTGCTCCTTGAAAATTTTGTTCACTAGCCTTTGGTACCTTGCTCCGATGTTCTTCAGGCTGAAGGGCATGACTTTGTAGCAATATGTACCCCTTTCTATGATGATCAATGAGGTTTTTGCTTTGTCGTCTTCATGCATCATGATCTGATTATAAACGGAGTAGGCAGTCCATGAAGCTTAGCACAGGCACTTACCTTTTTTTGCTACTAGAACAACGAGCCATTCTACGTAGGAGACATCTTTAATGAAACTGGAAGCTAGAAGCTTGTCGATCTCAGCCTCAATGATGGCAACTCGCTTGGGAGCGAAGTTGCACCTCTTTTATGCTACTGGTTTGAAGGCTAGGTTGATGTGAAGGCGATGACAGTTGATTTGGTGATCATTCCCTAGCATGTTAGATGGCGTCCATGCGAATACATGTTTGTTTTCCTAGAGGAAGCCTGTATGCTTTGCCTTCTCCTCTGGGCTTAGCCACAAGCTGATCTGGACTTTCATCTCTAGCTTGTCAGGATCAAGGGGTATTAGCTCGACATCCTCTTCGGGCTTCCTTCCTTCTTCATGAAAGCCCTCCAGATGGATTCCCTATGCTTGGTCCTGATTTTATAATTGCTATTAGGAAGTAGCTCTTCCCTTTCCTTTCTGGTCTGCTTGACTGTCAGGAATGGGCTCTGCTTTCTCCTTACTTTGTTTTGCTCCTTTTAGATCTGCTTGATTCACAGGGAGGAATTGTGTTTGCTTGCTTTTCTTCAGCTCTTGAACTAAGAATTTTCTCACTATTGCCCAATCACGGTTGATTTGGTCGATTCCGCCCCCAAGGATTAGGTACCGGATTTTTTGATGTGCGGTGGATGTGATGGCGTTGATCTTGCCAATTCATGGTCTGCCTAGGATGTCATTATAAGGGGGAGACTTTGTCAATGACTAAGAAGGTTTGCGAGCTGATTACTATTGGAGAGTAGACGTCGAGGTCTATCTTGCCCATTGTAACCGTTGTCGCGCCATTGAAGCCGGTCAGTGACCTAGCTGATTTGTTGATCTTTGTCTCTAGAACCATCAGTTGGATGACCGCTAATTGTAGGATATTGGCTACACTGCCCTCATTTGAGTAGATTCGGTCGGACACGGCCTGAGCGATTTGAATGTTGATGACAAGGGCGTCGTTGTGCGGCATATTGAGGCCGATTAAGTTTTTCTTTTGGAAGCCGATATCGTCTTCCGCTGGTAGGAGGCTGGTTGAGATTTAAGAGATCATAGTGGCCTGTTTAATCTTCCTTTTCTTTTCTTTGTTGGTGACAGGACCCGACCCGAATTCCTCTTTGGAATTCTTGTCGAATTCTATTACATATTCCGGCACCCGAACAATGCCGGACCCACTGCTAACTTTACACCTCTCACCTGTACTTTAAAAAAAATGCATTGAGACTTCTACCGAAATTTCGGCATAGTCTCTCCTGTAAAATGAACTTTTCCCACATTAACACCTACAACAACGACAATCTAAAAATCCCAACTAGCACACACAAATTTCACATGGTCTCCTGCCTCAAATTCAGCCTCCAGTGGGAAATATCAGAGCAACTACTTGAGTTAAATTTACAAAGTTAGTTTCCAAATAAACAACGAAAACTAAAAATGAAGTTTCCTACTAGGCAGAACTATAAGGACATCACCGATGTCGGAGTAGCTTACGTGATCATCCGAACTCTGAGCTATGTACTTCCTGGGGCCACAAAACAGTAAAAGCGTGAGTGGACAAAAAGAAAGTTTTTCTTGAACCTAATTATACAAAACTCACTAAAACACATGCAAACCTACGTACAGGAACAAAATATAATCGATACATATGTATGTAAAATAAACTCGGAATTAACTGGTAAGTAAAATACAATTGACCCAAATCTTGTACTTCAAACAACGTTTAAATCCAATACATCGAGTAAACTTAAAACATAATTCAACAAAAATCAAGTTCCAAACCATTCTTTGAATTAAATAAATCAAGCAAGCTGAAAATACAATTAAACCAAAATCCAGTCTCAATCCAATTCATACAAAAACTCTCCACCCAAGTATACCTATGGGGAAAAATCCTGGCCGGATTCCCACATAAGCAGGTACATGCAATTCACTGGGCGGACACCTACAAAATAACCTTACTGTAGGTAAAAGCAAACTACTGGCCGGACACCTGCGTAGTCAACACAGGTACATGCGATATACTCTAGTCGAACACCTACAAAGTAGTATCTATATAGGTACATGCAATTCTAGTCATATGTTTTTGTGAAAATAATCTCGAGGGAGAATATTCGCTTCTAGATCCTTCAACCTTAGATCTTCCTTCTCTCTCTTCCTCGATTCCTGTAAAAAAAAAAAATTGGAGTAAAACGATAGCTAAGCAAAGGTTTATGTATGGTATGAACCGGGTGGCCGGAGCCATGTGTGGTGGCCAGAGCCATGTGGAGAAAATATGGAGAGTGGAGAATGGAGAGGAGAGAGAGCTTCGGGTATTTTTTTCGGGTGTTAGGAGTAGATTTAGATGTACCTTCAATGATGAATGAAGTCATCTATTTATAGGAGCCTCAGGGCTAGGGTTTCGTAGAGAATATGATGAGTTTATTCTCTACCCAAATTAGTAGGGATCAAGTCGGACGTGATTATATCTCTTTATTGAAGATAATATCTCATTTAATGATATTATCTTCTCTTTATTAAGATAATATCAAAATTAACGATATTATCTTCTCTTTATTATGATAATATCTAAATTAATGATATTATCTTGTTAAATAATAGGATAATATCCTACTAATTAAGATATTTATCCCTATTAATTAATTGGCCAGATAAACTGGTTCAATTAATTAATTTAAGAGATAATCTTCTTTTTCACGTGGCGTGCCGTGATTGGAGACGAAAATATCTGCTCCCACAAATGCCCCCAAGCTTCTGCATGGCGCTTGGGTGCCATGTAGGAGATGAAATTATTATTTTTGGGCCCTCCAACTATGTCTGGGCTTTATTCTTTGAGTTGGACTCCTTTTGCCAATCGGATTCCCAGTTGGTGTAGGCTTCTGATTGTTGTTGGAGTTGGATTCCCAGTAGGAATGAGCTTGAGATTCCTCCTCGACCCGGGTTGTCCAACTTGTATAAATACAGGGTTTCTCTTCACTCTTTCTCACATCGCAAACTAGCTTCTCTACTTTCTAGCTTGAGAAAGATCTTGGAGAATTTTGTACTGCTTGTCAAAGAGAGGAGTTGTAGTGCATCCCAAAGTAAGTCGAGCACGTGGTCGCTGGTAGCTGCTGAGGGACGATCAGGAGGAAGTTGGTAGACTAGCCCTGCTGAGGATGTCGAGAGATGGAAGCAGGATGGTTCAAACCCTGAAGATCTGTCTGCTGCACAAGAGGAGTGCTCTGCTGAACCCCCCTCAAAAAGGAAGGCTGATGTCAAGTCTTTGAGAACTCAAGCTACTTCTTCACGGGCGAGGAATGTGCCTCCATTGAGTAAGAAACCAAAGCTCTCTTCTGCTGAGAAGACCCAAGGAGGAGTTATTCCCACGTCATCTACCATGGTCAAACATCTTGTTGGTGCATATAGCAATGATGGTATGCGCAACATTAGGGATGTTCCCCTTAAGCCTCTTGTTGATGAGTTTGGAGATCATGATCTGCTCCGCGAAGTAGTTCATGCAGGGTCTAGCTCACCCGTTGAGAAGCAAAGAGGTGCATATGCTCATCTATGAAGTTCGGGTCGTCTGCATCAGTTGAAAAGTGGAAGTCGATCTAGGCAGTCTGCTCATCCATCCAACCATCATGTTTCAGCTGCTGAGTCACGAGCAGTCAAGCGTGGAGTGGAATCATCATCGCCAATTCCTTTGGAAGTGAGGTTGGCAGAGGCTAGGAAAGCAAGAGAGTCATTTGCCCGAGTGAAAGGCTTCTCTGCAACGTTAGCGGCTGATCCCAAGGTGGACAAGTCCACCCCTACAAGGTAAACTTTCTGTCAAGTCCATCCTCTTGTGTTGAGCTGGTTGATCAAATCCGTCAAGCTGGCAATCTTGGTACTTTCTCAAGTCTTTCCTTGGAAAAACAAAGGGAAGCAACATTTCATCTCCTTCAAAAAAGATGTGGTGGCAGACATGGTAGATCAAGCAGGTGGAGCTACAGAGAGTGTGGCTGATAAGGCGAATGTTGAAGAGTCTGCAGATCAGGGATCTCCTGCTGGCGTCTCAGAGTAGATGAAGATTTATTTATTTCTTTTCAGCTTTTGTAGTCTGCTTTTTTTCTAGAATAATTGGTCTTGTTTGATTTGCTTGAACTTGGCCGGTTGGTCACTTTGCTATGGAAATTTCAGTTATTATTTTTTTAACTTTAATTTGTATATTGTCTTGTGAACTGCGTGAGTAACTGGCTAGTGTCTTGGCTGTACATTTCCCTTAGGATTTTAGCAAAAGATAGGGTCCCCCTTGAGGGACTCCGAGCGTATTCTGCATTTTTTGGAGAACGCGTAGAACGCTGCTGGTCGTTGCCCTACGTCTGCCTTAGGGTGCTGCTTATGGACAATTGTATGACTATCCTGCCCCCCTTAGAAAACGGATAAAAACCTGGATACCTCCCTTAGGAAATTCCTGGTTCACCATGTGGCTCCCTTAGGATGCTGCTTTGCGGGCTGCGTCTCCCGAAGGACGCTTCTGGTCGTCGCCCTACCTCTCTCTTAGAACGTTGCTTATGGGCAACTGTTTGACTATCCTGCCTCCCTTAGGAAACGAATAGGAACCTGGATACCTCCCTTGGGAAATTTCAGGCACACCCTGCGGCTTCCTTAGGATGCTGCTTTGTGGGCAACTGTTTGACTATCCTGCCTCCCTTAGAAAATGGATAAGAACCTGGATATTTCCTGCAGGAAGCATGGAGGCCTCATTTTAAGAAATTCCTAGCACCCTGCATCTCCCTTAAGATGCTTTTTATGAGCAACTATATAACTATCCTGCCCCCCTTAGGAAACGGATAAGAACCTAGATACTTCCCTTAGAAAATTCCTAGGGCACCCTGCGTCTCCCTTAGGACGCTTCTTTAAGGGTTGCATCCCCTGAAGGACGCTTCTAGTCGTCACCTTATGTCTCCCGAAGGACGCTACTTATGGGCAACCGTCTTTTGTTGTGGCAGATTCTGGAATTTGCAGTAGTTGCTTCTCTTCTTCATAAATGTGTAGTGGTCAGTCATCTGCTTGGGACTGAGCAGGTAGAAGGAAGCGTCATGGATAATATTTTTGGAGATGGCAGGCATTCCATTATCGTGGAATCTCCTTCCCTTCCATGGTGTCAAACGTATAGCTTCCTCTGGCCTCGGACCGGCTGATTATGTAAGGGCCTTCCAATTGGGTTTCATCTTTTTGTAACCTTGTCTTTGTGCAGTGATGAAGGTCTTTCTGAGCACAAGGTCGCCTGGTTGAAACTGTTTGATCTTGGCTCTTTTGTCGTAGTAGGTGACTCGAACTATGGCCTTCTCGCGCTCGCCTTCAAGTAAGTCAAGGTTGAGCCTCATTTGCTCGGAGTTTTGCTCAATATGCCCACTTCAATGCCTAAGGAGGGGATAGTGATGTGAAGAGGAATGATCGCTTTAGTTCCATAGGCGAGGGAAAATGGGGTTTCACCAATTTATCTCCGCTTGGTGGTGCAATAAGCCCATAGTACTTCAGGGAGCTCATCTACCCATTTTCCTTTGGCGCCTTCTAATATCTTCTTTAGACAATCCAGTATTATTTTGTTGGATGTCTCAGCCTGGCAGTTGCCCTGACGATATCTCGTGGAAGATAGATGCCGCTTGATGCCATACTTTTTGAAGAAGGTGGCGATCTGCTTGCCAATGAATTGTGAGCTATTGTCGGTAACTAGTGATTATGGGCAGCCAAACCAGCATATAATGTTTCTCCAAATAAATCGTTCCACTTCGGCTTCTTTAGTAGAGGATAGAGTTTCGGCCTCGATCCATTTAGTAAAGTAATCTATGGCGACGATCATTATTTCTTTCTTGGCAGGTGCTGTTGGCATGTGGCCTACTAAGTCAATGGCCCATTGCATGAAAGGCCACGGACTGTTCTACGGATGGTAGATTTTAGCAGGTAGGTTAGGAACCGATTTGTACCGTTGGTAGCGATCGCATCTTTTGACATATTCAGTAGAGTCATGGCGCATAGTATGCCAGAAGTAGCCTACATTTAGAGCCTTCTGGGCGAGTGACCTGGCCCCAAAGTGGTTGTCACACTCGCCATCGTGAATTTTGCAGAGGACGTCAAGTGTTTGAGGGTATTTTATGCAAGTGAGATGAGGGCTGGAGTGTGATCTGCAAATAAAATTGTCGCCTTGCATGTAATATCTCGCAGCTTTCTGCTGGACCTTCCTAGCTTTGGACTTATCCATTGACAGATTTCCATTCACTAAGTAGTCGATGATGGGGTGTTGCTAGCTTTGTTTTTAAATGAGCATTGTTTTTCAAATATAGATTTGCTTGCATAAATGTGATTTGATTGGAAATTGGTTTATTTTGGGTTAATGAGGTTATGGGATTTTATTATTGGGCTATTCTAGGCTTTTCCAATGTGATATGGGATTTTCAGGGATTATTATTATTATTATTAATAAATTATATGGATTTGGGTTTCGGACTACTGTATTTTGGATTTGGTGATATTGGGTTTGTTTATGAAATTTGAACATGGGATTGGTTTATATGGGTTTGGAATTTTAAATATGGTGTATTGGATTTTATTATCGTTGTCTTATGGGATTCTCGAATGTTGTTATATTTCCTAGGGTATACTAGTGATTTGCCCCCTAAACTTGTACTTAGTTTTCGATTAACCTCCTATGCTTTTTTTTAAAAGAAAATTAAGGATATGAATTTTTTTTTTCCGCCAACTTCCCCCCTGCCATCTAAATCCTCAATATTTCATCCAATTTGCCGTTAAATATAAGGACATATTGGTCATTTCAAACACTAAAAATAATAAATATAAAAATTAAAATTAAAAAATTAAAAATTGAAATAATAATGATGATATATTCACCCTCTGTTTGACAGCCACCAAAATCACCACCCTCCGATCTTTTCTCCCTCCTTCTCTTCAACATCCACCAACATCACCATCCTCCACCCTCTGTCTCTTCTCCCCCCATGTGCCCACCCCCTCCTCCTTCTCCCTCCTATTCTCTCTTTTTGCGTCTCTCTCTCTCCCCCTGCCAAGGTTACAGAGAAGGAAAACAAAATTTAATAATAAACATCTTGAGATTGTTTTGGGTGGCTGTTTAGGATTTTGATATTGAATTTTTTTTCTTTGGTGGCTGTTTGGGTTTCCTAGGGAGTAAGGTGAGGTTAATAATAAAGATCTTGAATTTTTTTGGATGGCTTGTTAGGTTTTTGATCTTGAATAATTTTGTTTTGGGTGGCTGTTTGAGTTTTCTGGGAGGTGAGGTTGTGGATGTCGAAGAAAGAGGGAGACGATAGGAGGAGGGGGCAGGTGAAGGGTGGGAGGTGCTGATGTCTGTGAAGAGAGAGAGGGAGAGACACTGTGTAGAGAACAAAAGGAAGAAAAACAAAAAAGAAGATCAAAATCCTAAAGCCTAAGGGAAAAAGGTGACGAGAGAGAGAAGAAGGCGGGAGGAGGTGAGTCGGGGGTGGGGCTGGTTGGCCTCGGGAGAAGCATCGGGTAGAGAAGGAGGGAGAGAAAAAAAAAAACCAGAGTTGAGGGGGAAGAAAAAAAACAAACTGAGTTTTGTGTTATCTTTTTCTTCTTTTTTCCAAATTTTTTTTAATAATTTAACAGAAAATTGGATGAAATGTTGCGATGTAGACGACAGGGGGGAAATTGTCGAAAAAAAGAAACCTAAGAGGCTAATTGAAACCTAGGTACAAGTTTAGAGGGTATTTCACTAGTTAACCCTATTTCCTAAGTATATGAACATAGCATTTTGGATATTATTGAAATCGAATGGGTTTATTTTAGTTTTGGTATTTTTCTTGATTATGATTTTTTATGGTTTTCATAAAGCAATTATGGGTGTTAGTTTATTTTATATATATATATATTTATTTATTTATATATTTATGTATTTGGAAACATATTTTTGGAAATTGAAATCATGGATTGCACCATTACACGTACCTCCTCTTGGATACGATGGATACTTAGATACATTTGGCACACGGTAACTCTTCGAAGGTGTGTCGAGATCTTGGCACCCTTGACAGGGTGTACCATAGAGCCCTCGACAGGGCTGTTTGCACACGTAAGACTTATTTCAGCCGCATGTGCATTGAGGATTCTGTCGTGCGTGTCTGGGGAGCAATAGCCCCCCTATTGGACTGTTCGTCCCTAGTCACATAAGTATGGAGGATTCTGTCATGTGGTCTAGTACATGATGATGATGTGGTGAATGTATGTGTGTGTGTGTGTGTGTGTGGATATGGATATGTGTGTGGATTTATTTCTAGGTTGAGGTTTCTTGAGCATGTGCATTGAGAGTACTCTGCATGGGTATGAACATTTGAAATGAAGTTCGGAATTGAAATTAGATATTTGGAAATTACTGGGCATATTTTGCAACGGTATGGTTGCGGGGAAAAGGATTTTGGGTTTTGATGATTAAATTTTATATTAACAGGTTTACTTTGGTTGTGTTGAATTTACAGTTTTACAATAAGGATTAAATTAACAAGTTTACAATGTTTTCCAAGAATTTGGGAAGTATTAATTAAATTGTTTTCCTTATCGTATGTCATGATATAAAATTTTACCAAATTGAAATATTTTCTTGTATTGGATGATATTTCCGTCAGTTTACTGATGAAATCTATTGCATGGTGTTTTGGGCATTATTTTAAAAAATGGAAGTGGTTATTTATGTTGAATATAAATTATGTTTAAAGCTTTGTTTTTGTCCACTCACATTTTCTGTTTTGCGCCCCCAGGTTTTAGGCATCCGAGGTCGAGACCACCATGTCAAGGCATCCGAGGTCGAGACCACCACGTTGAGGCATCACCGTTGTCCACTCCATAAGGGTGTGCTACTATCACTCTCTTACCTTTTATTTTTCCCGGGTTGCAAACTAAATCTATAGTTGCTCTTAGCTACTCGTTTTTAAGTTCAGGTAGAGAGACTGAGGTCCATTTAAATAGTATTAACTGTTGTGCGTGCCTTTACCTTTTGCATGCTTGTTCTAGTGCTTGTTTGCAGATAATGTAAATTGAGAAATACCCCGATTACCGAGGAGACTTTACAGAAATTTCAGTAGAAGTCAAATTGTCTTCAAGTTTAAATTAGGGCTAAAGGGGCTTTTTAGTAAAGTGGGTCTGGCATCAGGTGGATGTTGGACGGGCAGCAGAGTTCGTCACAGATTCCAAGGGGGAATCCAGGGTGGGTCTTGTCAAGAGTAAAGAAAAAGAACCTAAGAAGAGGGAGAGCGACAGTAAATTCAAAAGTGTGCAAAAGGGGATAGGTGGCCAATAAGTATGTATTTATACTTGGTATTCCCAAAATATCCAGCCAAGGATGGTATTTAGAGAAGTTATTTTAGCCTTGATGGCATTTATCGGTATTTCCCACAAAAATATGGGTAATTTTCATTTCAAGCCCAGTGCATTATCGTGCTATAAAAGAAGCCTAGTCAATGTACATGGAGACCCATCAAATACAACTACGAAGTGCCTCCGCAAGCTTTGATATTCGAGCTATTTCAACTGAGACTACAATTTGGCACATTGAGAGGTCATGGTATCAATTTCACATACAAGCCTGTAAGGTTTACCAATTTCACATACCTAAGCTCACTTAGCACATTGCTTCATCAAGCATCATTTAACACAACCTTAAGCCAGTGCAATACAGCGTAGCTCGAGGATAAGCACGAAAATAACATGCAATGCCTATCGATTCCCTTCAGTGCCAAATCATCCAACAAGCTTAAGAAGGCCCTAAGCCACGAAAATGCATAGGGCTTGCTAAGCGGGTTGTGTGTGGATGGTCATAAGCGTTAATAAGGCCTTTGAGGGTTCAAAAGGTGGAGGTTTTGGATTGATTGGGAGCACGAAAACCTAACCCACTTTCTTGAACCCAACCACATGGGTGAGGTAGAGAGAGCAACTCAACACCTCTTTGTTTACTAATTAAGGTTAGGTTCGAGGAATTGAGAAGAAAGAAAGGAGAAGACTTGGCCAAATGAAAAAAAAAAAAAAAAAACCAATTAGGGTTTTTGGGGTAAAGAGGAGCTCAATTGCCTATAAAAGAAGGCCATGGGTTAGCCAGCAAAATCAACCACACCACAAGCTAGCTTATTCTCTAACCGCTGGAAACATCAAGTACTAGAATTACCTTTCTCTGTTTCAAGAAACCCTTTCAAGTCGCCAAAATCAATTCTAGAGTTGCTGGAAGATACAGTCCAAATCAAGTTCCAAGCCTTTTCCTTTCCAATTCATATCTCTTTTAAGCATCCCTTCAAGCAACATGTCATGAGCTTCATCCATTATTTAAAACCCTATGCAAAACACCATTTTCAAGCCTTAAACACCACTTAAATCTTTTATGCAATACACTTTCTTAACCCAAGAAATACAAATTATCCCTCTCACTCATGCTACACTTAGGGGCACTTAGCTCCCACACCACTACAGTAAGCATAATATATTATCCACATCCTCAGAAAAAGTTCGAACTCAACTTACATTCTTTCAGTACCTACTTTATTTTACACGTTTGTCCAGCACCTACTCCTCTGTATCGTCAAGCAACGTCCTTGCAGCAGCTGTTGTATCCTTATCATCAATACATGCAGTGAACTAATTAAGGTTTTGTCCCACTATTGTTCTCTGTCAAATTCCTCTTTCAAGATGAAATTCTCTCCTCATTAACTTCATAAGAAGCGATTAAAGATGACCAAAGCACTCACTAAGGCTTCAACTCTCCCGAGGTGTTTAGGGGCCTGGTGTTGTAAACTCAGACACAGCAGTGACAGAGAGCTCGAGCCCCCTAGCAACATTCCAAGAAGCCCATGGTAGCTCTAAACAAAAAGCTCCCACATAAAATGGCGACTTCAATGGGGACTAGGCCATCATTCTCACAACACCTCCTCCATCACAAGCTTTGTGCATTAGACCAAAGAAAATATAACTGAAAGATAAAGACTTTTTTCTTCTCTTGTTCTTAGCTTGGCTATTTACTCAACATATAGAAGAATCAAAACAAATATTATTAAGGGCATCTCCAACAGCCACTTCAAAGGCTTTCGGACACTAAAATAAGTGAGCCACATCAACAAACCTTCTCCAATAGCCCTGTCATACACACTCACCAAATCTAGAATTCTTCACTCTTCAAACTCATTTATTAAGATGTGGAATAACAAAGGGAAATAAGCTGATATAATCACTTTTTAAAAGTGGTATTCTGAAATAATCAGCTTACAAATTGTGTTCTCAAATAATCACTTGTGAACGTGAAATGACCAAACTGCCCTCCATATAAAAGCACATGTATCAACCCGTTATTGGCCTTTTTTGAAGGGAACTTGTCTGAACTCAGCTCAACTCTCTCTCCTCTGTGTTGGAAGGTTGGCAAAAATTGGGGGAACTCCAGGTTGCGAGACATGTTCCCACTGAGCAATCCAGTTCGCAACCCATCCATCGTCCTAACCCAGATGTCCTCAAACTTGGGACCCTAGTTTGGGCGCAGAGAAGCCGGAAGGCACGGCCTCCATTGTTGACCTCCAGATCGAGCTGACTGCTGCGATTCCACAGAGAAGGGAAAGTGGCGACTTTCGGTGTCGTTGTGAACGGATGTGAGTTGTGATATTGGTTTGGTAGTGTATGTGTATTATGAAATCGTTCAGCCCCTTTTCACCACAGAGGGCATAAAAGCTTAAATTTTCAGTTTGCACTTGTTGTGATATGTTGAAATTCATAGTTTGTGATATTATCTGCAGTGGGAGCTGTGTGGTGAACTTGAATTTTGTTTAAAATTGACTGAATGCGTGTATAATGTAGTGCAATGTGTTTGATAATGGTGAAAATAACAGCACACAAAAAAATCATAGGTTAACTTTGTCTGGCCTACAAATTTGTAAATACGGCTAGTGTTAGGCTCAATTTAGATGCTAATGTGGGGAATTTATTGGCATTCTGGGTTTGTTTTGGTAAGAAGTATAGTTTGTGTGTTTTGGTTTCGAATTTGGTAATTCAGCTTGTACTACATTATACGCTTTCTGCTTCCCTGATCCTTTTGTTGAAGGTGTTTACATTTGTGCAAAAGACTTGGAGGGTTAGAGGGTTCATATTTCTGCCATTGTATGTGTATGTTAGTTTGTTAATAACTTGGAACCCACACATATCATCTTCTAAATCAGAGAAAAAACAAAAAGGAATAAAAGTTAATTGTTGAAGCAGCTACAATTAACTTTTGAAGATTTGAGGATTTAGAAGATGATATGTGTAGTGGAATGATTGTTGTTCATGTTTTTATTCATCTATTTTGTATTTTTTAGTGTTATGAATCGGTGTAGTAATTATTTATGTTTTTTGCAGAAATGGATACAGTTGGAATTTTGGTATGCTACAATGGAAATTGGGTTAAGAAGGATAACATTGAGAGTTATGAAGGTGGGGAGGCTAAAGGCATAATAGTGTCACGGAACGTAACGTTTTCCGAACTTGTTAAACGCATTTATAAGATCATGGATGCAGAGCCCACGAAATATAGTGTCACATTGAAGTATTCAGTTCCTGTATCCGCATCTGTCAGTAAGCAGATAAGGGTTGAAGACAATGATGATGTTCAATATTTTCTCAAGTACAACACAGATGTTATGGCCTCTAAAGTAACCCCTTTAGTAGCAAGCTTGAAAAACATCGAAGGGCATGGTATTGAAGGGTGCAATGGCATTGTAAGCGTGGAGAGTAGCAATGCTCCTGCTCCCTTTGTTGTGGAACGAAGAAATGTGGCAATTTCGCACAATGAAACTGAAAATGGTGGGAATGGTTTTAATTGGAGTGATTGGGTTGAAGAAGTTCATTTTGAAAGCGGTGAAAACATAGTTGCTGATTTCAATCAACCTAGCAATGAAGAGGAACCATACTCTGCACCAATTGTGCATCCTCATGAGGACAGCGGTGCGGAACCCTCCACTGTGCAGTGTAGACAGGTGCAATCTGAACCTCCCCGGCAATCAAGTTCGAGTGAAATGCATACAATTCGGGTTGATTAGAAGCATGGTGAGAGTGTGGAATATATTGGTTATGGTGGAGGACTTTCGTGCATAAATTGGGAAGCAAATTTGAAGGTTGGACGAGTGTATCCAAATAAGATTGCCCTTTTAAAAACCATCAGTTTAGCAGCAATTAGAGGCCACTTTCGGTTCAGAACAGTCCAATCTGGGAAGCGTCGGTTTTGTGTTCGCTATTGGCAGGTGCCTTGCCCTTGGAAACTTCGGGCATATAAAGTTGGATTACATGAGTTTAAGGTTGTTAAATACGATCCACTTCATGAATGTGATCTGAGGTTTGTAAGCAGTCACCATCCTCAAGCTACGGCCGGATTGGTGTCTGACTGTGTTAAATGGAGATTTCAGGATGCGCGCAGCATTTATACTGCAGCTGATATAAAGACAGATGTGAAAAAAAAATTTGGTGTCAGCATAAGCTACTCTACGGCTTGGAGAAGCCGAGAGTTAGCTTTCAAAACAATGAGAGGGTCTCAGAAGAGTCGTATTCCCTTCTCCCTTCCTATTGTTATGAGTTGGAGCGTACAAATCCGGGAACTTTGACATACATTGAGACTGATGCAGCCGACCACTTCTTTTATTTTTTTATGTCCATTGGTGCATGCATACGAGGATTTAAGTCGTCAATGCGGCCCGTGATTGCTGTTGATGCTACCCATTTGAAGTGCAAGTATAAAGGTGTTTTGTTTGTTGCGACCGCATTTGACGGAAATCGCAACATATATCCTGTTGCCTTTGGGATTGGAGATTTGGAGACGGATGCAGCATGGGAGTGGTTTTTGAGAAAATTACATTGTGCAATTGGTGATTGCTTGAATCTTGTTGTCATATCTGATCGCAATGTTAGCATACAACATGGGTTGCGTAGAGTTTTTCCTGGGGCAAGCCATGGTATTTGCTTTTATCACTTGAAGGGCAATATGAAAGCCTCATTTCACTTGAAGCAACGGGATCCGATATTGGGGTATTTTATAAGGGCAGCGAAGTCTTATCGTCTAGCGGAGTTCAATCGTCACTTCTCGATGATAAACAATGAGCGAGTGCGAAATTATCTACTACGTGCAGGCGTTCAGAAGTGGTCACGGGCCCACTGTGATGGACGACGCTATAATGTGATGACAACGAATATTGTGGAGTCCATTAATTCAGTTCTTCGTTTTGCAAGGATGCTTCCGGTCCTACACTTGATCGATGAAATCACAAATTTACTTCTCACTTGGTTTAGTCAACGTCGAGATTTAGCAATGAAATGTCATTCTACATTGTGCCCTGATTTGGGTGAACAGAAGTTAAGGAAGAGGTTAGACGCTGCGTCAAGGATGAATGTGGTCAAAATCAATGATGTTGAGTATAATGTTCTGGATGGTGATTTGAACGGTCTGGTGCACTTGGCAAACCGTAGTTGTACGTGCAGGAAGTTTGACTTGGAGCAACTCCCGTGCAAGCATGCTATTGCGGTATGTCGGCACTTGAATTTGAACCCCTACTCCTTTGCCTCTTCTTATTATACACGAGCTACATGGGCAGCTGCATATGCTGAATCTATTTATCCTGTACCACCTAAAGGCACATGGGTTATTCCCGAACATTTGAACAATGTCAAAATCCTTCCTCCTGTTTGTAAGGTTATGCCGGGCCGTCGCAAAATGCAAAGAGTACCTTCCAAAGGAGAGGACTCCCGACAAAAAAAATGCTCAAGGTGTGGTGTGAAGGGCCACTACCGAAATACATGCAAACAATCTGTCCCTCTCAAGAACTGAAGTCTCTAATTGCGCATATTGCACAGTTGTTCAGTTTGTACCTCACTTGTCATCAACTGTGAAGTTCATGAATAGGTTCGGTGATGCTGCAGGGATGGAAGTCCGTCAATTAAACGGTCATGTGAAGCATATGGAACAAGGTAACAAGTTCCTTGCAATGAGAGCCTATTATTAGTAGCAATTTGTTAACATACAGTTGTACCTGTTTTATTGAAACCAGCTGTTATTTAACACTGTTCCACTGGCCAATGTGTCATACAGATTAGCATTTCTATTCGTTTGTGATGTACCTTTTATTTTCATTTAAATTGTATTCGATTTGGTGTTGTGAAATGTGATTGTAGTCACGTTGGCATCACTTGGTTTCCTTTCCTACACAACGTTATGTCCTGTCTTTATATTCACCGTATTGGTATTGTATCGCTCCTCTGTTGCCATCGTATTGGTATTGTATTGTACCTTTGTTGCCATCGTATTGGTATTGTATTGTACCTTTGTTGCCATCGTATTGGTATTGTATTGTACCTTTGTTGCACGGCCATTGGTAGTGTAATGACAACGGTTTCTGTCCCAAATGAAAGGGCCTAGAAGGCTAACTAAAATGTAATCTCGTACATAAAACGTATTTCAAATGCAAATGTTACGCAATTAGTGGGAGCGTCATTGTACTTCATGATTTCTCATTGTTCTGATTGCCATAGACCAAACTATCTATAGTTTTTGGGAAACTATCCATGCAGGTACACATGGTGAACATCCTGCACTACTATCGTTATATGGACTTTTCAAATAGTTAATTATTCACTTCAAGTCACACACACAGAGGAACAAACCCTTCCCCATTTGTGTGTGATTAGTGCCTATGGACTCTGGTACCTATAACTCTTCCAATCCAACCTGTTTTGCAAAATAACAAAGTCAGTTATTAGTGTTCTATATTGTTGGTCACAGTGTCCGTGGTTTGTATCCAATTGCCTTAAGGTATCAATACATGTCCCATATTTCCATGGATATTCCACGCGTCATAACCATCGATCTGTCCGAAACCCTCCATATACACGACCATTGCTAGAGTCACTGTTTTTAAGTACTCAGATGTAGAGGCTATAATATGAGGTGTATTTCCATAAAGCAGCAATATAACAGTACTATAAGCACAATACGATTACAATATGTGTCAATAATTATACAATACAAACACAATATACACCCGTTATGCTTCTAATATGAGGCCAATAAACGTTTCATAAGCACACCTCCACGTTACAGTACTTCATATGTATACAAACTAAGTAATTTCCCACTCAACGGTGAGAATAAGAGGAAGGCGTAAACAAGGCACCACATTCATACAAAAGCCACCAAATACATACAAAATGATTCCACCCGTACGTACCCTGACCCAGCTACAGAAACCCTTCCACAAAATCACCATGTTTACAGGTCCATGAATAGATCCAATTCTTTGGTCTTCTTCCTCGCTGCATGCACAAGGATATGATCAGCCATTCCCTGGCCACCCTTATTCAGCACCTGCCAGACACCACCAACATCTATTTCGCTCCAATTGTAGTCTGGTGACACGACGGAAGCATAATCCCGGAACATCTCGAACCCATTGTTAAAACATTCAACCAGTTCATGGTTAAATTCTTCAGATTCAGTGAATTTTTGGACAGCATCTTTCTTTGTTTCTTCCAATTGTAACGTCAACGAGGCTAACTTCGCGATTCGACTTTCGGCTTTCATTGTTTGCTTAACTTCTCTAGCAAATGCTTTGTTCA
The DNA here is from genome assembly GCF_902201215.1 of Prunus dulcis. Taxonomy (NCBI): domain Eukaryota; kingdom Viridiplantae; phylum Streptophyta; class Magnoliopsida; order Rosales; family Rosaceae; genus Prunus; species Prunus dulcis. The sequence goes on from NC_047657.1 coordinate 6,459,583, forward strand.
GCTTGTTCGTCAAGTTGCCCATCACCTGGCCATGAATATCGCATTTGGTTTCCCACCAATCCGTTGCCGTACACAAATATTGGAGGTGATGCTTCACTTCAGCTATTTTCTTTAGCGGATCAATGTTGTCTGCCTCACTTCCGGATGACGTAGGATCGTTATTTGGAGTCCCAGTGGAGATGGGAAAGGGACATGCCATGGCTGGTCTCCTGGGTAACTAACAACCTCGTTTGGAGGGATTACGTCTGACATCTTCAACTTCAAATGGGGATAATGCACACATGCACCCTGAAAAATAGTTAACGTTACAAAATCAATCTGGAGCTTCCTTTTCGTTACCAACAATAGGGTGAGATTTAGTACAGCTTTCGTGTATGATATATATATGGAATTGAATGAGTAGGTTAGACCCTCTTATATAGAAGGAGTTGTCTGTTTTATATTGCTTTCAATGACTACATTACAAAATCAATCTTCTGTCATTACTCCTTTCTGTCACTGACAGCATTGTCAAATGCCCATTACAGTCGGACCAAATACGAAAATACACACCTGTCAACGTCAGGTGGGATGAATCTACCTACAAATACTTTCATGGTCCATTTTTGTAATTGGCCAATTACTTGTCAAATTACCGTACTCATATATTTGGGACAATTTGTAGTTTTGGTACATGAGGGAAATTGGGGAAAGAGGACAAAAGGAATAAATTGCAAATTCAACATGGGTCCCATACAACAACCACCAACCAATGGTAAAGAATAGTTATATACAGCTGTTATTATGCACAGGCCAAGTCAAATGTGTTGCCCAACAACTCCCGCCAATATCTCCCGCCTAAAATTGGACCCAATAACTCCCGCCAATAACTCCAGCCTCTTCATGACAGTCATTTACTCCTGGTCATTAATACCTCCCACTATTTAATTGTAACCCAGCTGCATCCCCCCAACTTTTCCATCACAGTTACTCCGTCAAACCCCCCTGCCTGCGCAGCTATTTCACCTACATCACAATGAATGGCAGTTTGGTGAAACTAATGGCCACACCAACCCACAGTAAATACCCAACACCCATGGACCCCAACCCCACACCAAACCCAACCCTTGCCATTACTGAAGGAGGGGACACCGAAACACCTGCCAAAGCAGCAACAGAAGACACTGAAGACTGGGTCCATGGACTGCAGCAATGTCGAGCCAATACCATGTTCTGGAAAAATCTCCATGCAGATATAGTTAGCAAAATTAAAGAGGGCCAAGCTAGGTGGGGTGTCATAAAAAAGCGCACAATTCGGGCGCGTTATCAAGCCCGGATGCATCTTCTACATATGAAGTCTGTCAGAGGTAGAATTGAAAATGCCCCTGCCAGTGCAGTTATTGCATTCAAAGAATCAGACGAAATGGCTCAGTTGAAGCAACAACAACTGGAATCCGGCTTCGAACTATTTAGGAAGTTTGCACAAATTGTGGATGCGGAAGGAAAGTGGGACATCACTGTGGGAGGGGTCATGAACTTAATGGGTCGCGGTCGCCGCATTTGACGGGTATGCAACTCGAAATTGGTCCACAGCGAGAGGGTTTGCCTTGTAATATTACCATGGCTACTATTGGGGACAAACCCAGGACAGTGGACGTTTTGACGTGGCCTCTTTTTGTAATATATATGTATGAGGTGCCCTTTTTTTTTGTTTCGGATGTTTTCTGTTGGGGAAAGGGGGCCTCGTTGGTACATATGTTTAATGTAAGCTGCAGGTGCCGTCTTTGTTAAGATTGTATTCTGTAAGTTTGAGGTCACCTCTTTGTACATTTTGTCTTCTGTAAGTTTCACCTGGCTTTTGTATGCTGCCAGGTTGAGGTGGCCTTCGTTTTATATGTACGTTTCAGGAGCCTTTCTTTTGTGTTTAATGCAGGAACTTTGATAACTGCAGTTCATGTTGTTTGGCAGCATTCATTTCATATTCGATATAACGTAATTACCTTCCATAGCGTCCATATTTGTAGACTTGTTCCTTGACATTGCAAAACCAATACGTAAGACAGTATAAAAAATGTTATAATAGCTGTACCAATGTCAAATAATGCTGAGGTTACATTGGAATGCCAATATAACACCAATATCGGGCATTATAAAACCAATACAAATCAATAGCGATACAATAAAGTTACAATATGATACCAATATAGTACCACTGTCCTACCAATACGTCATTCATAAACCAATATAAAAACAACTAAGAATGGCATGTACTGTATCTGCAAGTGTATACCATGCCGTATCTATCATAAACTAAGGCTATGAATACCATTGGGCCCAATCTATACTTACTGTTGGGAATGGTAAATATTGGAAGAAAAAAAAAATTTCCTTTTTAAAAACACCCCATTAACTCCAGGTTTCATGTTTGTGCACTCACACCATGTTATTGAAACATTGTGCACATGCAAGTGTAACCCTTTGAATTTGGGATGACCCTCTTCAGCACCCTAAATATCGCACAACGTGAACAACAATTCATACCCTCCAAAACAAGAAGATGAGTAGGAGGAGCCTCCGTACCGGTGAGGGTGAGTCAGTGACGTCTCGGTTGCCCGGTCAAGAGGCGACTTCAAGATCTCGCTGGGAAATGGAAGCCGCGAGTTCAGTGTGTTCACGGCTGTGCTACTGTGGGAACGTTGTCAAAACGCATACATCGTGGACGGTTTCTCATCCTGGGAGGAGGTTTCAAGTATGTGCGAGGGTAAGTTTATTTATGTGTAAGTTTTAGCTTACATGTTGGAATTGTCTGTATTCCAAATCTGATGCTGGATGTCTTTGTTTGAAAACATTGCTTCCGTTTGTGCAGAGGAATGGATGTACATTTTGGGAATGGGCTGACCCAGAGATGTGTGACAGATCGAAGCACATCATTCCAGGCTTGCTTAGGAAAATAAACCGCTTGGAAGAAGAACAAAACGCTAGAAAAGGAAAGATGAAAAACCCATGGTTTTGGGTCTCTGTTTTCTTGGTTGGAATGGTCATTTATTTGTTGTTTTCCAAATGTAATAGGACTCCTGGTCATCTACAGTTGGCAGGTTAAAGTTGGTTAGGTTAAGGATGTAATGGAACAGGTTTTATTTATTCTGAATCAGTGAAGGCATAGATGGTCGTTTTCTATTGTGGTTTCATCTTGGTTTGAAAAGGCAAACACAAAAGGCATAGGCAATAACCCCAGGCTCAGGTATTTTGGTATCAAGTCTTATGCAGCCTCAATCGTCAGACCATTTTTTCCACGTAAACATGATAAATAACAAAATATTAGACGGTGAGGGACCTCCCAAAACTACAACTCAATGACGTCAAACAATAGATTATTGGGAAATAGCCCAAAAAGCCACAATTTTTGAAACTATGGCTGCATGAAGATTTGTCCAAAACATGGTATTGCGTTGACATTGCTGTATGCCATGGACCAAGTCTGCAGGGAGGGAATTCGGTGACTTGGCTTCTGTTTCAGTCTCCCCTCCTTCAGTAATTGAAATCGTTGTGTTTGGTGTGAGGTTATGGTCCATGGTCTTTGATTTTTATTGTTGGCTCGTGTACAACTTAATTGGAAGAACAGGGGACTAAATGCGATGTGAGTTAAATATGTGGGGAAGGTAGTGGCTGTAAGCAGCAATTAATGTGATGGAAGTTTTCATTTCAAACAGGTGGGTTGATTAATATACCTGCAAATTTTAATGACCAAACCAGTAAGTGAGAGAGTTATTGGCGGGAGGGATTAGGAGGAGTAATTGGCGGGAGGGTTAGACGGGATAGTATTGGGCGGGATAGTATGGGCGGGAGTTATTACCCAGGTTGACTTTATGCCTTTTTGTAATATATGGAAAAGTTGGACGTTCCCAACTTGGTCATTTTCCCATTATGTCATTGAAATAAGGGAGTTGCCTATTTGCCAAATTCACCAACTCATTCGAATTGACCAATAATGGTTATTGTCTTATTTCTCATTTCACCAATCTCATTTCGTTTCCATTTTGCCATTTTTCATATTTTCCTATTTTCCATGTGTCATCCAAGTTTCCTATTTTTCAATTTTGCAATGTTTCATTATTTTTTCCTATTCCCTATTTTCGTATTGTGCAATTTCCCAAGTTTCCTTTTGTTCTATTTCCAGTTTTCCAATTTTTCAATGTTCCCATTTTCCCCCCATTATGTACTTATAAAAAGTTGCCTACTTTGCCTAATTCATACAGTAATTAAAATTGTCCAATATGGTAATTGTCTTATTTCCCATTTCCACAATTTCAATTTGTTTACAATTTTCTGATTTTCCATGTGTCCCTGTTTCCTATTTCCAATTTTCAAATTTTAAGTTTGTGTCCAATTATCCAATGTTTTTTTTTTCCAATTCGACTATTTTCTAAGTTTCCTTTTTTTTTTCTATTTCAAAATTTTCATTGCGGTAACTGTCCTTTTGTTCAATTTCCACTTTTGCTATTTTCCAAGTTGCCTTATTTCCTATTCGAGTTCATTTATCCAGTTCTCCAATATTCCAATATTCCAATTTTCCAATTTTCCAATTTTCCAATTTTCAATTTTGAATTTCCCAATTTGCTTATTTGCCTACTTTCCAAGTGTCCTTTTTTTCTGATTTTTCGAATTTTCGAATTTTCAAATTGTCATGTTTTCAGAGTTTCCTTTATTTCCTATTTCCTATTTCCTATTTTCCTATTTTCCTATTTTCCAAGTTTCCTTTTGGCCAATTTCGACATTTCCAAATTTCCAAGTTGCTTTCTTTTCCAATTTACAATTCCCAAATTTCCTATTTTCCAAGTGTCCTTTTTTCCTTTTTCCAATTTTCCAATTTTCCAACTATCATTTGATCCTATTGCCTTCTTTCCTGTTTCCAATTTTTCCTTATTTCCTTTTTCCAATTTTCCAATTTTCCAATTTTCCAATTTTCCAACTTTCCAACTTTCCATTTTTTCGTATTTCCGTTTTTCCAATTTTTCTTTTCTTCAATTTCCAATTTTCCAAGTTTCCTTATTTCCCATATCCAAGTTTTAAGTTGTCACTTTTCCAAATTTCCAATTTTCGTGTTGTGCTATTTTCCTATTTTCTGGGGTTGTGTTCTGAAATTCGCAGTAAATGCTTACTTACATAGTCCTATTTGGGGTTCCAATCCACAAATTCCTATTTCCCATTAAGGTTTCGTTTGTTGTCGTTTGGAAGCCAATTTTATTGTTCTTAATGTCATGTTGTACTGCTGTAACTTACAGGCAAGGCGTTAATGGTGTAGTTTTGAATCCCATCAATTTAATGCAACAACAGAAAACCCAATTGACCTCATATAAGTTCGTGCATGCAGCGAGAAGAAAGGACAAAGACATGGATCTTTTGATGGACCTGTCCACCCGAGTGAATGCTGCTTCAGTTCATCTCACCCGAGTACATGGATCTTTTGTTGCCTTCATTTTCCCTTCGCGGGATAGATAGTATTGTTCAGTTTGGGAGGCGATTTCTTTCGCATGTGTGAAATGTTGTCTGTAATGTGTATGCATTGTATGTACATTGACTTAATATTGATTTGTATTGTGTTTGTATTCCCTGAATACTGTAATGTGTATGTATTGTATGTATATTGCCAAATATTGCCTTTATATTGCACTTGTATTGTCTACAATTGATTCGTATTGTATATTTATTGTGGCCATATTGCCCTACTATTGCCTTCATTTCATTTTTAAGCTCTGCTTTGAATCAATACGTGGCATATTGGCTGAATATGGGAGAGAGAAGATCAATTCTGACTCTCCCTAAGTGGATCAAATAGATGCTCAATATGAATCGTTTCCTCCACAAGTTTGTGTACAGTGCCGTACGTTCTGTGTTGTAGGGGCCACACTGGCTTATTAAAATTGATGATTGGCCATGACAAACATTTTGTTTGCTTACTTGTACAAAAGTACATATTTGTGTCAATAACTAAGTTCGGACTGTTAACAATCATTCAGAAGAATGGTAGAAATAAGCTCCACTGTGCCAATCCATGAAGTTGAACAAAGAAATTGTGTTCGATACACAGATGACATGTGAAACTAACATTAGCATTCTCCAATAAGAAGACTTCTCTTCTTTCCCACCCCTCGTCGATTGAGAAAGAAAGAAGAGGGCCAAAACACACACTACCAAGTTAAGGTGACATTACAAACCTAAAAAATATCCTCATCAAACTTATAATGCTCCTTTTTTTATTCTTTAAAGCAAAACTTCATTCAAACTGAGATAACCACGTGCTCTCGATAAGCACTCCGGAATTATTTGCTCATTATCTGCATCGCCTTCTGTCTCAACTTGAGGCTTTGAAGGAGCTTTGGCACCAGGAGGCTGCTTCTTCTTCATCCCACTCACAATGTCATCGATTCTGAGAAGTAGGCAAGCAGCTTCTATGGCCGTTTTAAAACTCTGGGCCTTCATGTTGCAGGCATCCCATATCTGACATCATAATTCCTAAAAATGAACAGCCTTACCAACAAACTAAAATTATTGGGAAATTTAGTACTAACCACGACAACAGCACTTCCCCTCACATGAGTGCTGTCGAAATATATTGGGAGAAGCTCTAAACTAGAACTACTACTGAAGCAAATCGACAATATAAACTAGAAGATTGACACTTATGCCATATCAATAAAGGGACATATAATGGATACATTTGAGAACAATACTACATTAAAAGTCCTATTTCAGAGCTTTCAGCAAATATAAATCACCCAACAAATTTGAATATTGAGATAGCGAAGGAAATAAAAGAGAGCAACAATAGTCAGCCAAAAATATATCCACCTATCTTTTTCTCTTTCACATCAGTTATCACACCAGTGTTACCATCAATGCCAATCCATGATTTTTCACCATTTGCATGCTATGGAAAAAAAAATTGTGGTTAGGATCTAAATGATGCATCATATTCTGACCAAAATAATAATGATGCATCAGAACGAATATAGAAATGACAAATCATAACAAAACTGAACAAAGCCATACAAAACAGATTCAAACCTTTCCCTGCAGCACCGTCATTGTTCTAATCACATTCACCCCGCAATTCGGAGCCAAAGTACGTGGTATAGGCTCAAAAGCTATAGC
>NC_047657.1:6466813-6551515 GCF_902201215.1 Prunus dulcis
CAAGAGCTATAGGGAGATATTTCTACTCCTCACAATTCCAAACCCTAGCCCCAAACCCAATGTACAAGGCCATTGCTCAAGTCCAATATCGCAATAAACTATATTGTCGAATGACCCAGCTCTAAGATCCCAGCCCAAAAAAAGGCTAGGCCCTTGCCGAACGGCAAGGACCATGGAAGAAATGGAGACCTCCCAAAATTTTCCAAAGACCGGGCCTGCCGAAGGTCTAGCTCCCGAAGCTCCAAAAAAAAAAAACAAAACAAAACAAAAAACAAAAAAAAACCCCCTTACGGACCCAGCTCCCATCCTACCTGCAAAATGCCCAAGTCCCCAGGTACCCAGCTACCAAAAGTTCTAGAGGCTTACACAGCTTGTATCACACTTCATGTGTTGACGCAACTCCTAGCTTGCCAACTTGGGGGACTAGGGAGTGCCATACGGCTCCCAATGAAGCTGGAATGCTCGGTTACAATTACAAAAACTCACAAGTTCCCAACCCAGAAGTTACTTCTCGACCGCGAACTTGGGGGACTACTGTTTACACCATAGTGAACCGAGCAGACCCAGCACCAAAGCGACTAGCACCAAGGCAGCCACGCCTTCTCCCCTGCCGAAGGAAGACACACTTCCGAGGTGCCGGACACCTGCCGAAGCTCTCAGCTGCCAAACCTAATCTCCAGGACACGTGTCGCCACCACAACGACTTGCACAAAGTCCCACATTGGAACTTTGTGCAAACCTCCTACTTTCACCTCCCTATAAATAGGGAACAGTACCCAAGTAAAAAGGGTAACTATTCTCCCACTTTTACTGTTACTCTGCCAGATTTACCACTTGTAACTAACTTAGGCATCGGAGAGCCTTTGGCCGGCACCACACCGGTGTCCGAAGCTTAACAATTGCTTCTACCACTTTGTCTTCTGCAGGTCTCCCACCAACCTATTTCACCAAGGGCCTCAGCCCTCTTCCCTGCTGAAGACCCCGCGTATCTCATCACTAAGTTGGACTCAATATTGGCCGGGCCATTTTGAGCATCAACAATGTTTCTCATAATGGATGAGATACTGATCCACATCAACTACAGAAACACAGCTCCAAGCAAAAAGTTACAAATAATAATTTCTCATATTTCATTCATGACTCGAAAAAAAAAAAAAAAAAAGAGGCATAGTGTCATTTCTTTTCTTTTCTTTTCTTTTGATTTTCGGGTCAGGTGACGGTTTGATGGGTTTGTAGAGGTGGAACAAAATGAGAGGAATTCAGAAACCCTCTCTAACACAAGAAGACAAGAAGCACGCTCGGTGGGCTCCATAAGAGTAATATTGATTAAGGTTAATAGGAATTGGAAATTGGGATGAAGAAAAAATTACTTTTACCTAGGACATTCGAGGATCAGAGAAGAAAACCACAATCAACTATAGCCACACACTACTAGAACAGAGGAGGATCTCATTGTTTGGTGGGGTGCCAAAGACTAAAACAAATTGGGGATTGGGATGAAGAACAAATTACTTTACCTGGAATAGACGAGGATCTCATTTTGTAGTGCAGTCACTACTACAAAAAATATTTTGCGTGACAAAATAAGTTTGTTGTGCAAAGTACATTTTCGTCGCGCAAAACTTCACGCATGATCTGTCAAGCAAAATTCGTGAAAAAAGGGTTTGCACGACGAAAAATATTTTTCGTTGCACAAATTATCTTTGAGCAACGAAGTTTAACGTCGCGCAAAGATACTTTGCGCTACGAAACATATTGGTCACGCAAAGTTTTTGCGGGACAAAAAAGTATTGGTCGCGCAAAACTTTGCTGGAGGAAAAAGTATTGGTCGTGCAAAACTTTGCGCGACGAAAAAGTATTGGTAGCGCAAAGGCAAACAAAATTATAAAAAAATAAAAATAAAAATAAAAATCTCGTGTCCCATTTTTGGTACCCGCCCAAATTTTTAAAGTTTTGTGCGACGAGTAATAACGTTGCGCAAATATTTGCGCGACGAAATATTTTTTGTGTTTTAAAATGTTTTAATTAAAATAAACTAATTTAGTAGTTTGCTCGACGAAATATTTTGTCGCGCAAAGTTTTTGATTTTTTGTTTTAATATTAATTTTTTCAAATTTTGACTTTTTTAAATCTAATTTAATTGTATGATTTTTTTTAATTACTTTAATAAATTGACATATTCAAAATAAAATTACATATGAAAAATAGTGATCAAATTATCCAATAAATAAATAAACATATAATATTCAAAATGTACACATAAATTAACAAAGTACAATAATGAAATCCTAATACAAGCCTATTGTGGTGGTAGTGGAGGAGGATATGTTTCGATAGCATCCTAATCGTCAACTTTAGCCGTCAAAGTGTCGACGGTTCCCTACAAAAAAAACAAATATGGTCAAATAATTAAAAAAACAAAAAAATTTGCATAATCTCCCCTAAATTTGTTATACCATAAATCCAACCCGAACTCCAATCCTCACCCTATACTCAACCCCAAACCCCACACAAACTCAAAACTAACTCCAAAAACACATATTAATGAAAAAAATTTAAAATTTGGAGAGAATATATCTTTTGGCAAGATTGAGAGTGAGTGAGAATGAGAGGGAGAAGTGAGTGTGAGAGAATTAGAGAATATAGTGAGAGAGAGATGAGAGAGTGAGAGATAGTGAAAAGAGATGAGAGAGTGAGTGAGAGTGAGAGAATGAAAAGAGATGAGAGAGTGAGTGAGAGTGAGAGAATAGTTAAGAGAGAGATGAGAGATTAAGTGAGAGGAGTGAGTGTGAGAGAAAGGGTTGGATTTGGGGAGAGGGAAAGAGAGAGGAGAGGTAAGAGTAGAGAAAGACATTGAGAAAATGGTGGATGACAGGACCCAACCCAATTTCCGCTTTGGAATCCGAGTCGAATCCTGTGCGTGTCCGACACCTGACGAATGTCGGGCACAAAAGACCTTTTTACCCTTCTCGTCTCAAATTCTTTTCAAATTTTCCTTAGACTTCTGCCGAAAATTTGGCAGAGTCTCCCCTGTATTTTGACCAAACCCAAAATTTTTCACCTGTTAAACAATCAAATAAATCCACACCAACTGTCAGAATATCTCAAATAACAGATCTCAACTCCAGTTTTTCAGTTTCAACTAGATATCAGAGCATTTTTTTAAACTTTACAGGGTTTTAAGGATTTTTCCACAAATCTCTACCTGATTTGGTGGTGCGGAAGCTAGGAATGGCCCGGTGGTGGATCCCGCGTACTTCTACGGCCTGTGGGCGAAAACAAGTCGAAAATGTGAGTGGACAAAAAGAATGTTCTCAAACTAGTTTATAAAAATACTAACCCCCGTAGTCAAAATAAGTATGTAAGTAAATCTAAAGCTTATCTGTAATCAAATATATAAAGCATGTAAGTCAATAGGTATACGTATATGTATATATATACAGATATAAAACGGCACGAATATTAAGAAAACTAATATAAAATTTTTTGAAAACAATAATTTCATAAAACACTGAAATTCCTTGAAAAGTACCACCTAGAAGTACCCCTGTAAGTCCGTCAATTCCCCTGGCAGGTCTCGGATGACACGCAATCTGTCCGAGCCGCAAACTGGCAGGATACAGGGGACTATGGTCAACCTGATCCGCCGGCAGGTCCTCGATGACACCTAGTCAGCTCGAGTCGCTCAGGCAGAATGCAGGGGACCGTAGTCAGCCTGATCCGCAATCCTGGCAGGTCTCGGGGAAACAGAGTTAGCCGAGCCGCAATCCTGGCAGGTCTCGGGACACCAAGTCTGCCGAGCCGCAAATCCTGGCATTCACGGTCCGAGAGTCCCCGAAACTCGTGAGGCAAAGTCAAGTGCACTGACGTAAACTGAAATCGGACTGGATGTCCATAGACATCGGTCCAACTTTGGGTAATCACCAAAAATAAATGGGTACAAGGTGGTCTAATTAGAAAATCTAATAACCCTTCTGAAATCTGATAAATTAACTGTAGTCTCAATGCTGCTGCTATTTTGTTATGTATAGCTCAAGGTCTGCTGCTAATATAACCTCCATAATATATATATAACTCAAACTATTTGGCAGTATAAAATATGCTCTAAGACATGCAAGAATACTTATTCAAGATCAAATAATGAAATTTTCTTATAAAAAACTTATTTATAAAAACTCATTTATATAAAATCATTTACGCAAACGCATTTGTATAATCATTTATATAACTTATTTATATAAAATCCTTTATGAAAGAAAGTCCACTCACTGGTGGTCCGAGCTAGCTGGACCTTTCGTAGGTTCCTCCTGTAGGTCGACTGGACCTCTGGTGCCTGATTATCCATGAATAATAAATTAATAAACTGATGAACAAAGAATTAAATTAAACACCCTGCCCCCGGCTCCTAGAAATATGAGCACTCACTTTAAAGTTACTCTTATACACACATTAGCTTTTTAGACAGTTAGAACGGCCTTAAGAGACCCGAAGCCTCACTAAGCGATAAACTGCCAGATCGGCCAATCCGGGATCCCGTGAGTCCACGGTCTCCGAAGGCTAATTTGGGCTCCTCTGAAGGCTCCTTACAGAGAAGGAACCATGTTCCGCGAATTTGGTCCGAAACGGACGGTCGGATTAGACGAAATCGCGTTATCGCTTAAAATCCAAACCCTAGCCCCAGGGTTCGCGATTTCGGAGTATCCGGGACTCCGATTCGCAATCCGTCAAATCCTACACGATCCTAAAATCATGTAGACTGACATACCCAAAATTCAATGCGATCCAACGATTTAACGACACTGCACCCAAGGATCGAGCAATATGGAAAATCCGTTCGGGGCTCAAACGGACTGCGAATCGAGATCCGCGAAATCCTACGCGCTCGTGACGACCCGAGGATCTCAAAACTGCCCAGAGTTATTCACCACCCTCGCCCACGCGCTGCTACACGCGCGGACAGATTCGGGTGTCCAAAGCGATTATGGTTCGTCGGAAAATCTCAGAACCAAGACTCCAAACCCCTATCCTAGATAAAACACCCCATTTGGAGTCACTTTTGTTCTTGGACATACCCCAAAAAGTGGCCGAAAATGGCCGAAAATAGAGGCCGAAAATCTGCTAAAACTTCAAGCTCAAAAATCCAATAGCTACACTACGAATCGATCTAATCCTATCTAACAGGCAGCTAGAACAGCTCGAGAGGTTCAAGATCCATACCTGGGTCGACCAAAATGGTGGGTGGAAATGAGAGAACGAGCTCCCAAAAATTTTCAGAAAAACTGTTGGAACCGGCCTGTTTCGTGGCAGTTTTCGGCTACTGCAGTAGCATATGGAGGCTGATGAGGGGCAGGGCTGATAGAGGGAAGTGAGGTGGTTCGTTTGGGACCGGTATTGCCTGAAACGGTGGCCTGAGTTGGGAGAAATCGCTGTCTGAAGTTGGCTGGTCGAGATGGTCCAAGAGAGAAGAAAAGCTGGGTTTATAAAACTGAACTTCGAAATATTTACAGTTCTGCCACTGATACTCTTTTGACCATAACTCCTTCGTTACAACTCCGATTCGGGTCTACTCCGTGTCTACGGACTCGTTTCGTGGTGCTCTACGCAACTGCGCAAGCGGAATTGCCAAATTCTTTCTCAATCAAAAAGTCAAATTTTCCCCTATTAAAATATATGAGGGCAAACTTGTCTTTTTGCTAGAAGATATTAATCTTACTTTTTAGATATTTTTGTTATTTTTTTGATATTTTGTTTTGGGTTATTACAATCTACCCCCCTTATAAAAATTTCGTCCTCGAAATTTATTTATCTGTTATTCAAAGAGGGGAAGAGGCTGCTTTCCCATCTTCTCTTGGGTTGCCCTTATTTACTGAGAATTAAACACTTCCCATTTCGACATCTGAATTGATTGTTTGCCCACAAGTGAAATCAGCCTCCAATTCTGCTAATTACTGGTCCAACAGATGAGATAGATCGGATTGTTCTCTTTAAAGCATGGGCATACGAAAAACATCAAGTTATTGTACTAGATCTGCAGGCAAGTAAATTTGTAAGCCCCTTGGCCCACACATTCTATAATTTTATTGGGTCCGATACAGTTAGGATTTGGCTCCCTTGCTTCCTTAAATCTCACTACATCTTCCTTAGGCGAGAAATGTTGAAGAATACCCAACTGAAGATCCTTCTTCTAGTATCTGCATAACTCCTTGTCAATCCTGGGTCGCTTGAGTCTTTCTCTGCTTAATCCAATAAGGTTCTTTGTTTCCTTCAACACTTTCAGATATCAGTAACCTTTGCTTACCATTCCATCTTCATACTCGGGTGGTCTATACTATATCTCGTATAAGACATCAATTGGAAACGTCTCAGTCATAGACACCAGTGACAAATTTGGGACTTGTAATCCGAGGAAGATCAATTCGTCTAACAACTATCATTTGAGGCACACACTCTCAAAGTGGTAACTTTTCACCCCAATTACTCTGAAACTGCAGTATATAACGTCTCAACAACCTTTCCAGAGTTTGAGTCATTTTCGTAGGCTGATCGTCTACCTGGGGTGAATTGCAGTATTAAACTGCACTTAGTCCCAAAAACTTCTTTTAACTGAGTCCAAACAGAGCATAGCTTGGGATTCTCGATCTCAACAATAGGGATTGATACTCCATAAAGTCTGACGATCTTTTCTGTGAAAATCTTGCCGGTTTGTTCAAACTACACTTGGCTCTCACCGGCAGAACTTTTACAGACTTGCTGAATCGATCCTTAATTTTCTACACTCCATTCTGCTTTCTCTATATTCAATGAGGCTGAACATAAAATCCATTGTAAGTACTCCCACTTCCTTTCAGAAATCGGAAGTGGTCACAAGAATCCTGTTGATATCTGTCACTAAACTATCACTTATTGGCAAACTTTACTGTGTCTTTCCTCATAAGAAACCACCTCTATTTTAAAACTTCACTTTCCGTATCATATAATTCAACTTTTTCTCGTAGGAATCAACTCTAGATCTTGAAAATATCCTGCGAATCTTTGAGTTTTTAGCACTGATCCTTCCTGAAGAGTGGTTAACGGTGCTTTTTGTTTATCCATATCTAGTATATTTTGAATTTCCTCAGTCTTACCATCATGGATCAATATTTTCTTCGGAGATAAGCTACTTCTCCTGAGAAGTTCACACTGAGTGTATCTCTAACCTCTGACCGTTTTCTCCGTCTCAATTTTTCTTCCTCCTGGATAAATACATATGGTAATCCTTTATGATTTGTAAGGATCTGGCATACTTCCCTATAAAAATACTGTCACTAACCTTACTAAACCAAACTTACTATGACCCGTTCCGAATCTTGAATAAAATACTTTGATTCCTGCTTCTTCAGTTGTTGAGACGCATAAGCGCTCACTCTACCATACTGTATTAATGCAAACCCCAATTTTTATTGCAAACAACACTGTAGCATACCAAGTTCTCACTAACCTCCTGCGGTACTGAAATTCACACTGGTCTGACCGCACCAATTGAACTTCTTTCTTTACTAAAAAGATGAGCGGTGTCGCCATGGTGGATAACCTTTCCACAGGGCGACAGTAAAAATCGACTTACCTAGAAAACTCTGTATCTCTGTAGCACTGATTGATCGTAACTAAATTTACTACTGCTTCAATCCTTGAGGATCAACAAAATACTCTCAACCGAATCATGTGTTCCAAGAAACTCACTTTGTCCCTTCAACATGCACATTTACTGAGCTTGGCATAAGGTTACTGCCTTCTTAGAGTCCACCACCCAATGTTTAAATACTTCGCATGTGCCTTCTGTTTCTTAGAATACACCTAAAGGTTATCTAGCTACACGATCATGAGGCGATCTCAATACCGCCCAAACATTCTGTTCACGGGGGGTCCAAAATACCACTGGCACATTCCTTAATTCTTTATAGTATAACCAAGAACTCCGAGTCCTCATACTTCATTTAACACGCTGTTTTAGGTACATATTCCTTTCTAACTCGTTACTGGAGCTATCCAAGCCTCAAGTCACTTTTTAGAACATCCCTTGGCACTTTCTTAGTTTATTAAACAATTCCTTACCGTAAAGCCATAGTCGTCCATTTCCGTACTGTGATCTATCCAACTATCTTAAGTCCATGGATAACTTCATACTGACATCTCCTTCCTTGATTAACACTCGAACACTTCAATGAGGAAAACACTAAGCTGAATGACCCTCTTCGCTATCAATTCTGGCAATTTAGTCTTTAACTCCTGCAACTTACGGATGTCCTTTTGTACTTTACCCGAGAAATAGGCTCCATTCTTGGAGCGAGCTCAAGAATAAACTTGATCTCCCGAAAGGTAGCTTTGAGGTACAGTATCCGGCCAACTCAATCCAACCCTAAGATGATCTCCAGTCAACCATGCCGAAGGGGAATTCAATCTGTAACTGCAGTAAATAATGCTCATGCTTCCTACTGAGACATGTTATACTGTATATCTGCGGCCTAAAACTGTCGCCACATCCCCTCGGCTGACTGCTTCCTCAACTAGCCACACTGATCTAGGCCCATCGCTAAACAGAGCTCCCATCAACTGTGGTATTTCCTGTGGCTTACCTTGCATACTTGTTTTGCTGCAGTAATGATCTTTTTATACTAAGGGAACAGTGGCAACCCTTTTGAAAAGATTTAGACTGCCCATAATATTATCCTCCAGTAGTACTTCTCCAGCGGGGCCCGGATTAATGCCTACCGCACCTGACACATTAGGGCAACTTCTCCCCATTATCTTCCAATACTCTTGGCTACACTAGTCCCAGAACGATTTCCGATGCTACTACCCTGACTGGTACCTTCACTGGAACTATATCCAAGTCGGCAGCCTTCATACCTACGGCAATTCGGTGATTGGAAACTACGATCACCACTGTAGTTACCTCTCTTAAATTCTTCCTGATTAGTATTACCTATATCCAAATACTGTGCATAAAGTGCACCCTATGGTATACCAATTATCTAGCTGGAACAAACATCACCACGACACCAAAGTTACCCAACTACTAACTAATCACAATATCTTGGATGGAGGCTTTTAACCTTATCGCAACCAGGTACTACCTCTTACTTTCAGATCTCTATTAGTAGAAAACAGTACGTGAAACCTTTTTCTCGTATTTGGGTTCAACCATTATCCTATATTCTGCTGCAAAAACTCCTGCATCCACACCTTCTGTAAACTTATAGATAAGACTGACTATCAACTTCGGCTCTAAAATACTTGTTACGTATTAGTCGAAGGATCCTGGTATCACTTCTTAACCAAATCCCACCAATACTCTACCCTTCTGTGGAACAACCATGACCTTCATGATCTACTCTATTCCTTTCAATCCAATCTTCCTTTACGACTGAGGACAACTATTACCAAAATTTATAGCTCTCAATCCTTTTTACTGGATCCACCTATCTCACGGATGGATCTCTGGCTGACTAAAGCCTGAGCTAACACCTCCAGGGTCTACTGAATGTTAGGATCTCCCTGCCTACTAGGTACAGTAGGTACGACTCCTGACGAGCCTCTTACAAAAGATTACACTGCCGGTTCAGATACCGGTGCAGTTCCTGTCTGACTTGGGAATCTCATCCCCTTACGTCGGGATATTTGTTTACTTTCCCTACGGACACCACCACCTTTTGGGCCCAACTTGAAAAGAAAACGAGAATGCACAGAGTGCGAGGTCTACAGGAAGTAAAACCTATGCTCTGATACCAAATTGACAGGACCCAACCCAATTTCCGCTTTGGAATCCGAGTCGAATCCTGTGCGTGTCCGACACCTGACGAATGTCGGGCACAAAAGACCTTTTTACCCTTCTCGTCTCAAATTCTTTTCAAATTTCCCTTAGACTTCTGCCGAAAATTCGGCAGAATCTCCCCTGTATTTTGACCAAACCCAAAATTTTCCACCTGTTAAACAATCAAATAAATCCACATCAACTGCCAGAATATCTCAAATAACAGATCTCAACTCCAGTTTTTCAGTTTCAACTAGATATCAGAGCATTTTTTTAAACTTTACAGGGTTTTAAGGATTTTTCCACAAATCTCTACCTGATTTGGTGGTGCGGAAGCTAGGAATGGCCCGGTGGTGGATCCCGCGTACTTCTACGGCCTGGGGGCGAAAACAAGTTGAAAATGTGAGTGGACAAAAAGAATGTTCTCAAACTAGTTTATAAAAATACTAACCCCCGTAGTCAAAATAAGTATGTAAGTAAATCTAAAGCTTATCTGTAATCAAATATATAAAGCATGTAAGTCAATAGGTATACGTATATGTATATATATACAGATATAAAACGGCACGAATATTAAGAAAACTGATATAAAATTTTCTAAAAACAATAATTTCATAAAACACTGAAATTCCTTGAAAAGTACCACCTAGAAGTACCCCTGTAAGTCCGTCAATTCCCCTGGCAGGTCTCGGATGACACGCAGTCTATCCGAGCCGCAAACTGGCAGGATACAGGGGACTATGGTCAACCTGATCCGCCGGCAGGTCCTCGATGACACCAAGTCAGCTCGAGTCGCTCAGGCAGAATGCAGGGGACCGTAGTCAGCCTGATCCGCAATCTTGGCAGGTCTCGGGGACACAGAGTCAGCCGAGCCGCAATCCTGGCAGGTCTCGGGACACCAAGTCTGCCGAGCCGCAAATCCTAGCACTCACGGTCCGAGCATCCCCGAAACTCGTGAGGCAAAGTCAAGTGCACTGACGTAAACTGAAATCGGACTGGATGTCCATAGACATCGGTCCAACTCTGGGTAATCACCAAAAATAAATGGGTACAAGGTGGTCTAATTAGAAAATCTAATAACCCTTCTGAAATCTGATAAATTAACTGTAGTCTCAATGCTGCTGCTATTTTGTTATGTATAGCTCAAGGTCTGCTGCTAATATAACCTCCATAATATATATATAACTCAAACTATTTGGCAGTATAAAATATGCTCTACGACATGCAAGAATACTTATTCAAGATCAAATAATGAAATTTTCTTATAAAAAACTTATTTATAAAAACTCATTTATATAAAATCAGTATAAAATCATTTACGTAAACGCATTTGTATAATCATTTATATAACTTATTTATATAAAATCCTTTATGAAAGAAAGTCCACTCACTGGTGGTCCGAGCTAGCTGGACCTTTCGTAGGTTCCTCCTGTAGGTCGACTGGACATCTGGTGCCTGATTATCCACGAATAATAAATTAATAAACTGCTGAACAAAGAATTAAATTAAACACCCTGCCCCCGGCTCCTAGAAATACGGGCACTCACTTTAAAGTTACCCTTATACCCACATTAGCTTTTTAGACAGTTGGAACGGCCTTAAGAGACCCGAAGCCTCACTAAGCGATAAACTGCCAGATCGGCCAATCCGGGACCCCGTGAGTCCACGGTCTCCGATGGCTAATTTGGGCTCCTCTGAAGGTTCCTTACAGAGAAGGAACCATGTTCCGCGAATTTGGTCCGAAACGGACGGTCGGATTAGCCGAAATCGGGTTATCGCTTAAAATCCAAACCCTAGCCCCAGGGTTCGCGATTTCGGAGTATCCGGGACTCCG
The DNA here is from genome assembly GCF_902201215.1 of Prunus dulcis. NCBI lineage: Eukaryota > Viridiplantae > Streptophyta > Magnoliopsida > Rosales > Rosaceae > Prunus > Prunus dulcis. The sequence continues at coordinate 6,478,438 of NC_047657.1, forward strand.
ATTGGCAATCCGTCGAATCCTACACGATCCTAAAATCGTGTAGACTGACATACCCCAAAATTCAATGCGATCCAACGATTTAACGACACTGCACCCAAGGATCGCGTAATATGGAAAATCCGTTCGGGGCTCAAACGGACTCCGAATCGAGATCCGTGAAATCCTACGCGCTCGTGACGACCCGAGGATCTCAAAAATTCCCAGAGTTACTTCACCACCCTCGCCCACGCACTGCTACAGGCGCGGGCAGATTCGGGTGTCCAAAGCGATTATGGTTCGTCGGAAAATCTCGGAACCAAGACTCCAAACCCCTATCCTAGGTAAAACACCCCATTTGGAGTCACTTTTGTTCTTGGACATACCCCAAAAAGTGGCCCAAAATGGCCGAAAACAGAGGCCAAAAATCTGCTAAAACTTCAAGCTCAAAAATCCAATAGCTACACTACGAATCGATCTAATCCTACCCAACAGGCAGCTAGAACAGCTCGAGAGGTTCAAGATCCATACCTGGGTCGACGGAAATGGTGGGTGGAAATGAGAGAACAAGCTCCCAAAAATTTTCAGAAAAACTGTTGGAACCGGCCTGTCTCGTGGCAGTTTCCGGCTACTGCAGTAGCAGATGGAGGCTGAGGAGGGGCAGGGCTGATAGAGGGAAGTGAGGTGGTTCGTTTGGGACCGGTATTGCCTGAAATGGTAGCCTGAGTTGGGAGAAATCGCTGTCTGAAGTTGGCTGGTCGAGGTGGTCGCGAAAGAGAAGAAAAGCTGGGTTTATAAAACTGAACTTCGAAATATTTATGGTTCTGACACTGAGACTCTTTTGACCATAACTCCTTCGTTACAACTCCGATTCGGGTCTACTCCGTGTCTACGGACTCGTTTCGCGGTGCTCTACGCAACGGCCCCAGCGAAATTGCCAAATTCTTTCTCAATCAAAAAGTCAAATTTTCCCCTATTAAAATATATGAGGGTAAACTTGTCTTTTTGCTAGAAGATATTAATCTTACTTTTTAGATATTTTTGTTATTTCTTTGATATTTTGTTTTGGGTTATTACAGTGGAGGAGTTATTTTGGTTTTAAAAACCGTGTCACTTTGTGCGACGAAAAATATATATTGGTCGCACAAAGTTTTGCCCGACGAAAAATATTGGATTATTATCAGGCAAAATTTTGCGCGATGAAAAAGATTGGTAGCTTCAAGTCCAAAAAAATTTTAAAATTTTTTTTTTCCCGCGTCTCATTTTTGGTACCCGTCCAATAAGTTTTGCGTGATGAAAAATATTCGAATATTGGTTGCACAAAGTTTTGCATGACGAAAAAAATTGGTTGCTCAAAGTCTTTAAAAAAAAATTAAAAAATTTTCCCACGTCCCATTTTTGGTAGGCCCAAATTTTTAAAGTTTTGCGCAACGAAAAATATTTGAATATTGGTCGCGCATCTAAAAAAAATGTTAAAGTTTTGTGTATATATATTATACACACACACACACCATTCAACGATCCAACCGTCAAACTTGTTTCTATATACTTCAAGATCGTATAGCCCAAAAAATCGCAAACAGACATTCAAATATCTAGTAACGGGACAAAACTTTTCGATAGTTATAAATGAAAAATCACGATTTAATGTTTATTTTAACTCGGATTTTGATAATTTTTTACAGCTACACTCCTTGACCCTATATGAATACAATGACTGAATTTGATCTTCAATTTAAAATATTTACACTAGTGGATACCACAAAATCTTATGTTATATTTAATGAAAGTATAAATAAACTCTTAATTGTTAGTGAATATATTGTTTTGATGGTATACGCATTCTATGAAACTAGTTTCAACGATCCAACCGTCAAACTTGTTTGCTTATACTTCGAGATCATATACGCCAAAAATCGGAAAAAATAAACATTCAGAGATGAAGTAATGGGAAAAAACTTTTCAACGGTTATAAATGAAAAATCACGATTTAACGGTTATTTTAACTCCGATTTTGATGATTTTTTTACAGCTACACTCAATGACCCTATATGAATACAATGACTAAATTTGATCTTCAATTTAAAATATTTACACTAGTAGATTTCACAAAATCTTATGTTATATTTAACAAAAGTATAAATAAACTCTTAATTGTTAGTGAATATATTGTTTTGATGGCATACACATTCTACAAAACTAGTTTCAACGATCCAACCATCAAACTTATTTGTTTATACTTTGAGATGATATACGCCAAAAATTAAAAAAAATAAACATTCAGAGATCAAGTAATGGAAAAAACCTTTTTTTATGGTTATAAATGAAAAATCACGATTTAACGGTTATTTTAACTCCGATTTTGATGATTTTTTACAGTTACACTCCTTGACCCTATATGAATACAATGACTGAATTACATCTTCAAGTTAAAATATTTACACTAGTGGATACCACAAAATCTTTTGTTATATTTAATGAAAGTATAAATAAACTCTTAATTGTTAGTGAATATATTGTTTTGATGGCATATGCATTCAACGAAACTAGTTTCAATGATCCAACCGTCAAACTTGTTTGTTTATATTTTGAGATCATATACGCCAAAAATCGGAAAAGATAAACATTCAGAGATCAAGTAATGGGACAAAACTTTTGACGGTTATAAATGAAAAATCAAGATTTAACGGTTATTTTAACTTCAGTTTTAATTATTTTTTATAGCTACACTCCTTGACCCTATATGAATACAATGAACTAATTCGATCATCAATTTAAAATATATATTTTCTAACAAAAACCCAATCTGAACTACAATAATATATTTTACTAACAAAAATCCAATCCAAACTAAAATAATAAACTTAAAGCTACTTAATAAATATATATACTGTTTAATTTCTTAAGTGTTATGCATACAAAATAAAAAAACAAAAATAAATTGATTTAGGTGACGAAATGTTTGGATTACTTCATGCAAAGATTTAAAAAAATAATTGTGTTATTTTTTTAGACTTTGAGTGACGAAACACACTTCTTCGCTAAAGACTTTGCGCAACGAAGTTTATTGTTTCGTCGCGCAAAGTCACTTTGAGAGACGATGTATTGTTGTCGCGCAGTTTTCGTCGCGCAAGACTTTGAGCGACGAAGTTCATTGAGCAACAAATAGTTTTTCGTCGCGCAAGTTGTTTTTTTACTAATGAGTATAAAAGATTTAGAGTAATTGGGGATCGAGATGAAGAAGAAATCAATTATACTTGTAAGAAAATTTCTTTGTCATGCAAAAGCAACTGTTTGTTTTGGTCTTGATTTTCTGCTTGACAACTTAATGTTCCATGGGAGATGGTGGTGGGAGCTTGTTGGCATACACATGACCAGCAAGTGCAGTTGAGTATCTCTTACAATCTTCACTTTCTTCTATCAAGTCTTCATCTTCTTCCGGTAGTGGTGTGGCAGTTGGTTCCAGTGGCACAAAAATGGTAGGTGTTAGTGCTTCCACATCGTCAACTGGTGTTGGAGGATGTCCATCAACTGGTGGCGGATAACCATACATATTTCTCATAATAGACAAGATACACATCCACATCAACCAGGGAAACATAGCTTTTACAAACGAGAGGCAATTTTCCCCCTTTTCAATAAAAACTATGTCTATGTCTCTCTTTTGCTTTTAACTGTGACGAGGAGGAGAGAATGAGGGATAGTCGATGGGTTGCTATCGAGTATTATTTGTTGAAGCCTTGGCATATTCCAGACACATATCTCCTCTACATTATAATTTTTTAAGTTGAATGCTTCAAGTTCGTAATGGGTGTGAGCCATAGATTTTACTTCAATGCTTTCTGGTTATGGGTCTTTTGTTTGCATGCAATCTTTATCTTCAATGAGGGGTAGTCAGCTTTTTTATTTTCCAGGAGTTTTGTTTTCTTAGGGCTGAAAAGGGGGGATGGGTGTGGTCTAGGGTTGGGTTGGGAAAAGAAAAGAAAGTAGAGAGAGCAGAGGCAAGAGAGAGAATAGATTGGCATTTAGAGAGAATAAGAGTGAGGGAGTCAGAGGCAGTAACAGGGAAGGATGGGGAGGCGTGTACGTTGGGGTTTCTCAAGAAAGAATTGGTAAGTCGAAAAAGTGTTTGTCGTTAGGAAGTTTCTTTTTCAGAGTTCAAACACGTGAAATTGAGCCTAATGTATTTTATTTATTAATTTTATTCAACTAGGTTAATTGGCTTAGACTATGAATTTATAATGAATAGGTGTGCCTTTTTTCAAGCAAAGCTCTTCTTAATTTGGATTGAAAAATTGGCCCCAATAGAGTTTTTATATGATTTTTTATTTATAGTGGCATATTAGCTAGTGTTGTAAATCCATGTTTTACAGGAATAAGTGGATGTCACTATCATACCTAATACCTAATAAGTGACTCACCCCACCATGTATCACCAATGATGTATATGACCACTCTACCAAATATGTGACTCACCAATGATGTATATGACCACTTATGGTAGTAAACTATGCATTTCTCATGTCTATAAATAGCCACTAAAGATGAATGAAAAACACGCAAGACTAGATGAGTAGGAACTCATAGTTGAGCTCTTGAGAATTTTTCTTCCATAATTATTTTCTTTTCTTCCCAATTTCTCCCCAAAAATCCTCTTAATTATATAAAACGTTCTCAACACGACTTGCTCACCAATTGAGGTTCTTAGAAAGTTTCAATCTTGGTATATCTCTTCCTTACCATTCTTATTGAATTTCAAATCATTTGTTTCACTAAAATCCATATATGCTATTTTATGAAGTTTATGGTTGTAGGGGCCTTTTCGTTCCGACATCTACTGCTGTAAAGAGCCAAATGCGTGAAACTTGCCCCTAGGTCTGATTTCAAGAATCATACCCCAAGAACGCTTTGAAAGGGTAGTTGAGTGTTAGGAAGCACCTTGGTTACCTTCACCAGCAAAACTAACAGTCGCTTACAGATAGATTCTTAGCTTGGCATGAGAAGCTTGTGGCATGGAAGCAAAGCAGTCATGAGTTTAGAATTAAAGAGAGAGAGAGCTGTGAGTTCCTATGAGAAACAAGGGTTCTAAGGAAAGGGGAAGGGATTCTAAGAGGGTTTGTTGAAGAGAGAGAGATGGGGGTATAACAATGGGCGTGTTGAGTAGTTTCCGGCACCTTGACGAAAGCTCTGTCAAGCTCTGGAACGATTTACTAGAAGTGAAAATGGAAGATATGGAGGAATTGGGGCTCGAAATTACAGAGGTTTCTGGGATGAGAGATGAAGCTTGCTCTCTGGATGTGTGTTGTTTGATGGGTAGGAGATGGCCCTTTTTATAGCCACTAGAAGCTCCTCCTTTCCAAGAAACCCTAATGGTTTCTCTCCAATTTTACCAAGTCTCCCCTTTCATTTCTCTTATCTCCCTTTGACCCATCCTATTTTGTGAAATCTTCCTCTATCCAAAAGACAAGATTTTTGGGAGCTCTAAGTCTTTCCTATAGCTGCTTCAGTAATGAACTCCCATTTTTGGCTACCTCATCACCTTCTTTCCTTCCCTCTTCCATGGCAAGAGCTGGTGGAAGAAAGAAATGGGTAAAGGCGCTGGTCTGAAGGGTGCTTCTGCTCTTAGGAACCTGCGCACACCAATACCCCCTAGTTCTTTGAGTGTTTTACCTTGATGTTTGTTCTTGCCCATGTGCCGGAGTCTCCCAACAGCTTACATCATGGATATTTTGCCTTTCATCGTGGCTCTTGTTTCCAACTAGGTGCTGGAGATTTGCAGATATTTTCCTTGGTTGCTTGGGCCTTCCTAAGATAATGGGTTAACCCTTTAAGGGAATGGGCTAATTTCCTAGTGTAATAACCCAAATCCAAAATTCATAATTAATGAGTAATTTATTAGGAGAAAAGACAATTTTGCCCTTGGAATATTTTATTAAGAAAAAGTTGACTTTTTGACCGGAAAGAAATTTGACAATTCTACAAACACCGTTACGTAGAGTACGGTGAAATGAGTTCACAGACACGTAGTGGGCCCGAATTGGCGTTGTAACGAGAGAGTTATGGTCAAAAGAAACTCAGTGGCACAATTGTAAATATTTCAAAAATGGATTTTATAAAAAAATCAGATTTCCCTCTTTCTCTCTCTCTCTCTCTCCCTCCCGCGACCTCTCTCCCGCGTCGTCCCCTTCCCCCCTTCGAAACTCCGGCCACCGGCCACGGCTGTGGAGGGGCCGGTACCAAAATGACCGGGACGTCGTCCTCTTCCAGCCCCAGCCAGCTCCCGCCTCCAACCGCCGCAGTTTCGCCGAAATTTGGAGAGGAAGCCGCTGGCGTCACCCGATCTTCACAGCCGCTGATCTCCCCCCTCCGGCCACCATTTCCGTCTAGCTAGGCATCCGGGGCCAGCCAGACCCGCAGGAGGGACCTTCAGAAGGTTTAGCTAGCTCGAACCAGGAGTGAGTGGACTTTTCTTTTATAAATGATTTTATGCAAATGAAATTCATTATTTGATCTGGAATAAGTTTTATTGAGTATGATTTTCCTAGCATGATTTGTGAAATTAAATATCTTTATTTATATGCTGCTTAGTTGAATATGCTAAAGAGATATGGAAAGTAGAGATTGAGATTTATATCAGATAAAATGGCAACAGAGTTCCAGATTTAACAAAAATTCAGTTATTTATAAGAATTTTCAGAAATCTTATATTTTCTTAAACCACCGTGGGTACCCAGTTACAGAAACAGTTTGCTTTCAGTATATGTTGCCTTCGGATATGACGATGTCCACGGACATCCAGTTTGCTTTCAGTTTTGTCAGTGCACTTGACATTTGCCTCACGAGTTTCGGGGACGCCAGGACCGTGAGAGCCAGGAATGCGGATCAGGCTGATTACGGTCCCCTGAATCCTGCCAGTTTGCGGCTCGGGTTGACTTTGTGTCACCGAGACCTCCCAGGGGAATTGACGGATATCAGGAATTGACGGAATTAAAGGGGTATACCTAGGTGGTAGTTTTAAATTGATTACAGTGCTTTTATGCGAGTTTTATTGATCTTGAATATGATTTGCATATACGTATATAAATATGTGAATGCCTTGATTTTAGTATGATTCAAAGGCAGATTAAATAATCAGTTTTACATAACTGTTTTTACAGTGGGGGTTAGTATATTCTTGTGCTATTTTCTGAACCTTTATTTTCGTCCACTCACATTTTTTGTTGAATGTTTTGCACCCCCAGGCTGTAGGCGTGCACAGAAATCCACCACCGGGCCATTTTTCCGTCTTCCGCGCCTTTCTTTTGTTATAGAAGTTTTGTTTTGTAAAAGGATTACTCATCTGTATACTCTTAGTAATTGCTCTGATATGCTGCCCTAGATTGAGAACTGAACTGTTGGAGTGTATATTTAAGTGCTGGTAGTTGGTTGTATAAATATACATGCTTGTTTTGACAGGTGTAAATTTGGGATTGAACAAATTACAGGGGAGACTATGCCAAAATTTCGGTAGGAGTCAAGGCTAAATTTAAAATAAGTTGTAATTAGAAGGGCATATGGGTCAATTATGCCCGACATTCGCCAAGTGTCGGACACGCACAGGGTTCGACTTGAATTCTAAAGCGGAATTTGGATAGGGTCCTGTCAACTTGGTGTCAGAGCATTAGGTTTCACTTATTGTAGACTTTGCACCTGTGCAGTCTCGTTTTTCCTGAAAATCCGTTTCTCGTGACAGTACAGATAGGCCCTAAGCGTGGTGGTGTCTGTAGGGGAACTAGACAGTCGTCCCGACTTAAGGAATAGGATCCCCAGTTCGGGCAGGAGGAAGTTCCTGTTCCTATACCGGTACCTGAATCGGTATAGTAGTCTGTTGTTAGAGGCTCGTCAGAAGCCGTACCTACTGTGCCTACTATGCAGGGAGATCCTAACTTTAGCTGGCTCAGGCTTTAGCCAGGACTGGGCAGCCCAGAGATCCCTCCGTGAGATATGCGGATCAAGCGGATCAAGCAAAGAGGATTGGGGGCCACTGATTTTGATGGTGACAGTACCCCAGCAGTAAATGAGGAATGGATTGGAAGGATGGAGCAGATCATGGAGGTCATGGCTGTTCCACAGAACAGTAGGGTTACTCTGGCCACCTTCTTCTTGATCAGAAATGCCAGACATTGGTGGGACTCGGTTAAGAGGAGATACCGGGATCCTTTAACCATTACGTGGCAAGTATTTAGAGCCGCATTTGACAGTGAGTACTATCCACGAGCCTACCAGAATGTGAAGATGCAAGAGTTTTTACAGCTGGACAAGGGATAATGACTGTATCAGAGTACGAGAAAACGTTTCATCTGTCTAAGTATTGTTTTCCACTGGTGGAGGAGGAAAACAAGAAGTGCCAACTTTTCACTTTGGGGTTAAAGGTTTCCATCTGAGATATTGTGATCAGTCAGTGGTTGACTAATTTTGGTGATGTGGTGATGTCTGTCTCGTTATTGAAAGCAGCCAGATGATAGTCAGACCACGGGCTGAACTCCGTAGGCATCAGTTTTACATAGGTGGTCCTAGTCAGGGATCATCTAAGAGAAGCAGTTACAGTTCTGGATCATCGAGTGGTCGCAAATATGGAGGCTACCGATCTAGATTCAGTTCCAGCGGAGGTTCCAACCAAAGTAGCAGTTCTGGAAACCGCTCTTGGGTTAGTGCAGTTAGAGGTACTGGAAAACAGTTGCTGTCAGGATCCGGCAGGAGGAGTCGCCCCCAATGTGCCAGGTGTGGTAGGTACCATTCTGGGCCTTGCCAGTAGGGCACTACTGGATGCTATTATTGTGGACAGTCTGGACATTTTCGAAAGGATTGCCCGCTGTTCCTTCAGAATAAAGAAACCACAGCTGCATCCACTCCAGGGACAGGTATGCAGGATAGATCACAGGAGATACCACAGTCTATGGAGGCTTTGTCCAGTGGTGAAGCCCAAACCAGTGTAGTCAGTCGAGGCAGCAGTCAGCCAAAAGGACGTGGTGGACGTTCCAGGGCCACAGGCAGAATGTATAACATGTCCCAGCAGGAAGTATATGCATCACCTGATATAATTACATATTTAATCCCCTTCGGCATGGTTGACTTGGATGTCATTTTAGGGTTGGATTGATTGGCCAGACATCGTGCCTCAGTAGATTGCCCAAGAAAGGGTGCTCAGGATACATAGCACATGTAATTGATACCAGAGAGAATGAGCTGAGATTTGAAGATATTCCAGTAGTACAGGAATTTCCAGATGTTTTCCCCGAGGATCTTTTTGGATTACCTCCTCATCGGGAGATCGAGTTCATTATTGAGCTCGCTCCAGGAACAGAGCCTATTTCTCGGGCACCGTACAGAACGGCACCAGCAAAGTTGAGAGAGTTAAAGACTCAGTTGCAAGAGTTGGTAGATAAGGGATTCATTCGACCTAGTTTTTCTCCTTGGGGTGCCCCAGTGTTAATTGTTAAGAAGAAGGATGTCACCATGAGGTTATGCATTAATTTCAGACAGCTGAACAAGATCACAGTGCGGAATAGATATCCATTGTCTCGCATTGATGAATTGTTTAATCAGCTGAAGGGTGCCAAGGTATTTTTTTTTAAAAAAAAAAATTTGACCTGAGGCCTGGATATCATCAGTTACCGGTTAGAAAAGAGGATGTGCCTAAAACAGCGGTTCGAATGAGGTATGGGCATTATCAGTTCCTGGTGATGCCATTTGGGTTAACGAATGTGCCAGCTGCATTTTTGGACCCCCTTGAACAGAGTGTTTTGGCGTTACTGAGATCGCTTCGTGACTGTGTGCCTAGATGACATTCTGGTGTATTCTAAGAGCTAGGAGGCACATATGAAGTATTTAAACGTTGTATTGAGAACTCTGAGAAGGAAGCAACTTTATGCCAAATTCAACAAGTATTAATTTTGGGTAGACAGAGAGTTTCTTGGGGCACGTGATCTCTGCAGAGGGCATTTATGTTGATCTTCAAAGGTTTGAAACAGTAGTAAATTGACTACGGCCAACCAATATTACTGAGATACGAAGTTTTCTGGAGTTAGCCGGGTAGTACCGTCGCTTTGTGGAAGGGATCTCTATCATAGCGACACCTCACCTATTTGACAAAGAAAGAAGTTAACTTTGTGTCGTCAGATAAGTATGAAGTGAGTTCATCGAACTCAAGACCAGGCTGACCACTGTTCCGGTGTTAGCACTTCCAGATGTTAGTGGGAATTTCGCGATCTACAGTGATGCATTTCAACAAGGACTTGGGTTTGTGCTGATGCAGCATGATGAGTGATCGTTTATGCGTCTAGACAACTGAAAAAGTATGCGCTGAATTATCCTGTTCATGATTTGGAACTGGCAGCAGTAGTTTTTGCTTTAAAGATTTGGCGGCATTATCTTTATGAGGAAACATGCCAGATCTTTACAGATCACAAAGGTTTACAATATTTATTCACCCAAAAAGAATTAAATTTGAGACAAAGAAGATGGTTAGAGTTGATAAAGGATTATGACTGCACCACCGAGCGTCACCCAGGAAGAGCTAATGTTGTTGCAGATGCACTCAGTAGGAAATCCTCAGGATCAGTAACTTATCTCCGAGGGAGGTATGTGCTTTTGATGATAGAACTGAGGAAGCTCAGAGTTGGGCTAGATATGGATAATCAGGAAGCACTGTTAGCCATTCTCCAGGTAAGATCAATGCTAGTAGAACGAATACTCGCAGCTTAATCCCAGGATCCTTTAATTTACACGCTACGAGTAGAGGTTGAAAATGACGACAGAACGTATTGTTCTGTAAGAAAGGATAGAGCGTTAAGGGCAGGTAACAGGTTATATGTCCCTAATAATGATGTTTTAAAAGTGGGGATTCTTGAGGAGGCCCATGAGTCAGTGTTTGCAATGCACCCTGGAAGCACAAAAATGTATTATACTCTGAGAGAGCATTACTAGCGGCCTTTTATGAAGAAAGAAATAGCATAGTATGTCAAGAAGTGCCTAAGTTGTCAGCAAGTGATAGCTGAGCGACAGAAACCACTGTCAGGAAGGGCTATTACAACCACTTCAGATTCCTGAATGAAAGTGGGAGCGGCTTACGATGGATTTTGTGTTCAAACTTCCCTGAGCACAGAGTAAGCATGATGGAGTGTGGGTAATTATGGGTCGACTCATCAAATCTGCTCATTTTCTGCCGATGAGAGCCAAGTATAATTTGAACAAACTAGCTAAGATTTTCACAGATGAGATCGTGAGACTTCATGGAGTACCAGTATCCATTGGTTTAGATTGAGACCCACGGTTTACATCCCGTTTTTGGACCAAGTTAAATGAAGCTTTTGGAACCCAATTGCAGTTTAGTACTGCATTTCACCCCTAGACAGAAGGTCAGTCTGAGAGAACGATTCAGACTTTAGAAGGTTTGTTGAGAGCTTGTGCAATGCAGTTTCGGGGTGACTGGGATGAGAAGTTACCACTTTTAGAGTTTGCCTCAAATGACAGTTGTCCGACGAGTATCGAGATGTCTCCAATTGATTCCTTGTACGGGAAATAGTATAGAACACCCTTATATGAGGATGAAGTGGGTGAGCATGGGTTAGTGGTGTCTGAAAGTTTGGTAGAGAACAAAGAAACATATTGGATTAATCAGTGAAAGACACAAAGTGGCCCAGGGTCGACAAAAGAGTTATGTAGATAATAGAAGAAGGATCTTCAAGTTAAGGGTAGTAACTGGATATTTATAAAATTATCACCTTAGAAAGGTGTAGTGAGATTGGGGGAGCGAGGGAAACTACGTCCTCGCTATATTGGACCCAATGAGATTATAGAGCGTGTGGGCCCAGTAGCTTACAGGCTCACTTTGCCTGCAGATCTATCACGATTGCTTGATGTTTTTCATATCCCCATGCTCCGAAGGTATATTTCTGATCCTTCCTATGTGTTAGAAGAACAACCAGTAGAATTGGATGCTGATTTCACTTATGGGGAGCAACGAGTTCAGATTTTGGATTGGAGGTGTTTAGCTTTCAGCGAAAAAGGCTACAGGGTAAACCGAGTAGTAGATGCGGGAGCAGTCCCTTCCCCTCTTCGAGTGATAGGTGCGTAAATTTCGAGGATGAAATTTTTATAAGGGGGGTAGGTTGTAATAACCCAAATCCATAATTCATAATTAATGAGTAATTTATTAGGAGAAAAGACAGTTTTGCCCTTGGAATATTTTATTAAGAAAAGTTGACTTTTTGACCGGAAAGGAATTTGACAATTCTACAGACACCGTTACGTAGAGTACGGTGAAACGAGTTCATAGACACGTAGTGGGGAGTTGTAATGAGAGAGTTATGGTCAAAAGAAACTCAGTGGCACAATTGTAAATATTTCAAAAGGGGATTTTATAAAAAAAATCAGATTTCTCTCTTTCTCTCTCCCTCTCTCTCTCCCTCCCCCAACCTCTCTCCCGCGTCGTCCCCTTCTCCCCTTTGAAACTCCGGCCACCAGCCACGGCTGTGGACGGGTCCGGTACCAAAATGACCTGGACGTCGTCCTCTTCCAGCCCCAGCCAGCTCCCGCCTCCAGCCGTCGCGGTTTCGCCGGAATTTGGAGAAGAAGCCACCGGCCTCGCCCGATCTTCACAGCCGCCGATCTCCCTCCTCCGGCCACCATTTCCGTCGAGCCAGGCATTCGGGACTAGCAGACCCACAGGAGGGACCTTCAGAAGGTCTAGCTAGCTCGGACCAGGAGTGAGTGGACTTTTCTTTTATAAATGATTTTATGCAAATGAAATTCATTATTTGATCTTGAATAAGTTTTATTGAGTATGATTTTCCTAGCATGATTTGTGAAATTAAATATCTTTATTTATATGCTGCTTAGTTGAATATGCTAAAGAGATATGGAAAGTAGAGATTGAGATCTATATCAGATAAAATGGCAGCAGAGTTCCAGATTTAACAAAAATTCAGTTATTTATCAGAATTTTCAGAAATCTTATATTTTCTTAAACCACCGTGGGTACCCAGTTACAGAAACAGTTTGCTTTCAGTATATGTTGCCTTCGGATATGACGACGTCTACGGACATCCAGTTTGCTTTCAGTTTTGTCAGTGCACTTGACATTTGCCTCATGAGTTTCGGGGATGCCTAGACCGTGAGAGCCAGGAATGCGGATCAGGCTAACTACGGTCCCCTGAATCTTGCCAGTTTGCGGCTCGGGTTGACTTTGTGTCACCGAGACCTGCCAGGGGAATTGACGAATATCAGGAATTGACGGAATTAAAAGGGGTACACCTAGGTGGTAGTTTTAAATTGATTACAGTGCTTTTATGCGAGTTTTATTGATCTTGAATATGATTTGCATATACGTATATAAATATGTGAATTGTCACACCCCGGACCGACTCCGCCGTAGCGCGATATTGTCCGCTTTGGGCCTGGCTACATTCTCACCAGCCCGCACGGTTTTGTTTCTGGGAGCTCACGAAGCAGCTTCCCAGGGTGGTCACCCATCCTGGGATTGCTCCAGCCTCCAACTCGCTTAACTTTGGAGTTCCTACGACTCCAAAGCCAGTGAGCTCCCAAAAGGCCTCACACTATGAGGATGCGAGGTGTGCCATATAAGGCACATCACCCCCTCTCCGTTTGGTCGATGTGGTCACACCCCGGACCGGCTCCGCCGTAGCAGGATATTGTCCGCTTTCTGCCTGGCTACATTCTCACCAGCCCGCACGGTTTTGTTTCTGGGAGCTCACGAAGCAACTTCCCAGGGTGGTCACCCATCCTGGGATTGCTCTAGCCTCCAACTCGCTTAACTTTGGAGTTCCTACGAACCCGAAGCCAGTGAGCTCCCAAAAGGCCTCCCACTATATGGATGCGAGGTGTGCCATATAAGGCACATCACCCCCTCTCCATTTGGTCGATGTGGGATCTCACATGAATGCCTTGATTTTAGTATGATTCAAATGCAGATTAAATAATCAGTTTTACATAACTGTTTTTACAGTAGGATATTCTTGTGCTATTTTCTTAACCTTTATTTTTGGCCACTCACATTTTTTGTTGAATGTTTTGCGCCCCCAGGCTGTAGGCGTGCACAGAAATCCACCACTGGGCCATTTTTCCGTCTTCCGCGCCTTTCTTTTGTTATAGAAGTTTTGTTTTGTAAAAGGATTACTCATCTGTAAACTCTTAGTAATTGCTCTGTTGCCCTAGATTGAGAACTGAACTGTTGGAGTGTATATTTAAGTGCTGGCAGTTGGTTGTTTAAATATACATGCTTGTTTTGACAGGTGTAAATTTGGGATTGAACAAATTACAGGGGAGACTCTGCCAAAATTTCGGTAGGAGTCAAGGCTAAATTTAAAATAAGTTGTAATTAGAAGGGCATATGGGTCAATTGTGCCCGACATTCGCCAAGTGTCGGACACGCACAGGGTTCGACTCGAATTCCAAAGCAAAATTTGGATCGGGTCCTGTCACCTAGAGTGATAGACTATTTTATAGAGATGATGAGCTAATTTTTCCTAAAGTATTGGGCTATTTCTTCTAGAGTATTGGGCTTTTTTCTCTCCTTTATGCTTACCCACATATTTGGGCTCAAGAAATGGGCTTGAGTTTTAAGGCTCCTAAGCAGCCCAAAACTTCCATTTCTCGACTCATCAATGGGCCTCATGAATACTCATTACCATCTATACCATAACCCACTCAGCAAGCCTTGCGCATTTGCGTGGCTTGGGCCCACTTAAGCTTGTAGCGTGGCTAGGTGTAAAAATAATGATTATTTCCGCTTGGCATTGTATGTCGATTGGCTTGCTTGAATTTTATCGTCTTTGAAAAGAGATATGATGCTTGACAGGATAATTAGCATGGGTTTGTAGAGCCATTGCCTTTTATGGGCTCATTTCAATTCTTAGCGTGACGGATTGCCTATTTATTTGGCATGGCACGTGGTCTTGACTCGTGCAAGCGTGCATGACGAATTTCACGTGCTCTGAATCAGGTCTTTTCTTAATAAGGTGTTGCACTGGGTTTGGAATTTATTCGGGTCCAACCTTGAATTTTTTGGGTCTCAACAATGACTAATACTTTCTTTGCACAAGGATCCTCCAAAGTTGAAGGCAAAAATGCATATGGATGCTATAAAAGAAATTTTTGTTTGTGGGGTTTGATTAGATCACAACTCTCTAACCTTTTTGTGCAGGATCTTCATCTTATATAAGTTATTCAATATAACATAAACATACTTATTGCTTTATATATATATATATATATATATATGTGTGTGTAAATAAGTCCCCCTAAACTATATATATATATATATATATATATATATATGTGGTTTTATCTCCATATTTACTTTTTATTTGAAGTATGGTGTAAAATTAATATTCATAGAAGCACATTTACTTTACTATTTAAAGTATGGTGTAGAATTAATATGCATATTTTATTGTACATTTACTTTATTATTTAAAGTATGATGTAGAATTAATACCCATACAAGCACATTTATTTTATCGTACATTTACTTTATTATTTAAAGTATGGTGTAGAATTAACGTCCATCTAGCAAGCAATTTACTTTATGAATTTATTTTACAGCACATTTACTTTTATTTAAAGTGTGGTGCGGGTTTATCGTCCATACTAGTAATTTATTTACAAGCAATTTATAGCAATTTATTTACAAGCAATTTATAGCAATTTATTTTATGAATTAATTGTGTGATATGATGAGTTTTACAGCATACAGAGATTAGACCAGAAGTTTCTTGATCCTCATTATACAAATATCAGGACTTGAAGATCTTTGATCCTTGATATGTAAATAAGGACCTGAGGTTCCTTGATAATGTAACAATACCGTATACATGAAAAGTGAAGTACACATGAATAAATGTAATGGCAAATGTATTATGAATAGTAATTGTACATGTGAATGGTGCCATACACATGAATGGTAACTATACTGGTAAATGTACTATATGCATGAATTAAAACCGCATTCAGGACTTGATAAATAGTATTGTATACATGAATAGTGACGTATGTATGAATAGCAATCATTTTGGGTGAACCGTCTCTATATGCAAAAAGGGATCTGCAGTTCCTCAAAACATGGACACTTATGTAAGGGCCTAAAGTCTCGTAATATGAACATGGAACTATAAAAATATCCATATCATGAAATATGTAATTTTAGCCTGAAGTTCAAGATCTAACAGTGTTGAGAACCTAAAGTTCCAATAATTAAATGGACAACCCTTGAGGTATTATTGCAAATTGTGGTGCACCACATATTTTTTTGGCATAAGAAAATGAGGAATTTAATAAAGCTCGATTCTGTTACAATCGACACCTCAATGAAGAAATATATTTTGTGAATTATGGTTGTTAAGAATACACTGTGAAATGAATAATATCAGGATAAACCTTAAAGGATGAGTTGTGGCTCCCCACATATTTTGTTATTTATACGATCTGGGCTGGAAGCTATGGGTCTCAATATATCAAAAATCCTGAACCTGAAAATCTGCGTATTGTTAAGCTCATAATTTCATATATATATATATATATATATGCCTTATTCACTTAGTCTTTTTGCTTAGTTTCTTAGCATTTTGAGTCATTTACCTCTCTTTGTGTGTTTTGTAGGTCAATAGAGCAAGAGAGCATAATTCATGCAATTCAAGCATGTTAACGCCTGATTTGGATGAATGGAAGAAGAGCTTAAAGACAAACCCAATTTGGGAAACACTCCCTTGTCAGTCCATCTTCTTAAGTCACATTTCAGGCCCTATTTCAGCAACCTACACAGCTTGTATGAGGCAACATCCTTCATGAAAGTTGTCCCAATGGGTGTTATTATAACATATCCAAAATTCAACCCCATTAGATAAATTTGAAGTCCCCCACCAATCAAACACAGAACCATGCTCATGATGAATTTTGTATGCGATGCCAAATGAGTTAGCAATTTGTTTCAGCATTAACTTCTTCCTCCGACATTGGATTAGGCCAACTGATATGTGGTTGGAAAGATAACATTCTGAACTTTAAGACGGAGGGCTCAAAGTGATCATTTGATTAAGGGAAGCCCAATTTGTAAGCCCATGAAATTGCTGGTCATGCTGACCTAAGGATGAGCTAAGTGAGCTTGGTCATTCTGACCTAAGCATGAGGTGATTTCTAATGGTGGGAAAGTTAGGTGAGCTTATTTAAGTGAAAATTTCCAGCATCCACAAGAAATAAAGAAGATGAAGTAGGTGTTGTTGGTGTTGTTGGTGAACTAATTTTCAATTGCATTAGTGTGCTAGGTGAAGTATGTGTGCTTGGCGGATTCAATTGTATAATCTGATTTCATCTACCCCCTATGCCTATAAATAGAGAGTCTTCAAGGAGCTGGGAATTCATCATTCATTCATATTCCATCACATTGTATACAAAGAGAGGGAGAGTTGAGAGTCACAAAGGGAGAAAAGAGAGAATGTAGCAGCTGGGAGGCTCTGGCCTCTTGGTAGCCATGAGAATGAAGCTTTTCCATCTCTAGCATGACGTCCCTATCTTCTTCTTCTCCCTTTGCCTTTTGTTCTCTTCTTGTATTTCCTTAGTTTTACTTCGTCTTTCTATTTAATAAACACCTTATAATTTTTTGTTATTGTTATGAACACGATGATTATAAGTTTTTAAAGTTTGATTGGTTTCCAAGTTTCAATTTTGGTTCTTGTGACAGGACCCGCCCCGAAATTCCTCGAAAATCGGGATGGATCCTGTCCATTTACTGACATCACCCCGATGCCGGCCCACTTACTAAAAACCGAGACATTCTACCAAAATTTTGGCAGAGTCTCCCCTGTAAATTGAACAAACCCAACAAAATTCAACTTGCATAATATACTTAATATAATCCCAACCAGCAGCATGCTTACAACATTTTACACTAAACACCAAACGGCCTCTCGCCTCACAAATAAAACCTAAAATGGGCAATAACAAAGCATCTACTGAATTCAGTTTACAAGAACAACCAGTTGAGTAAAAAGAAATTACTCGAAGTCTAATCTAGTGATGATCACGATTAGAGGTCTCGAACACGGCTTGAAATTCTCCTCTAAGCGACTACTGTCTGGGGGGCGCAAAACAGAAAACATGTGAGTGGACAAAAACAAAGTTTGCATTTAAAACGACATAATAACCCCACCGTGTAAAAATAATGCTCAAAACATGCAGATTCATAACTCATATTTAATATTCAAAACCATTAATCTCTTAAAACCCTTTAAAACCACAAACCACTCAATTCATAAACTTCATTCCCAAAATTATACTGCTCTTCCCAACCCACTGCATATACTCTAATTACTTTACACTCACACCTATATATAGATATAAATATATAAATATAAATATACAAAATACTCATCACACTACCTAGGTACGGGGGAAACAATCCAACTGGGGGATTGTTTGGCTAGCCCGCAGGATTTTCAGGTGCTATCCTGCGTCTAGGGATGAGCGGTCCAATCGGGGGTCAAAACTCCATAGCTCACACGCCGGAAATACCAACGCCACATGTAGCTCCAATACTAAGTCCTGCACGTGCAGACTACATCATCACACACCGGAACTACCAACACCATGTGTGATGATTCCAAGCAATGTACATAGTCTTCCCATACGACGGAACTACCAAAGCCACGTATGAGAAGTGTCTCACAAGCCGGAACTACCAACGCCACGTGTGAGACTAATAATCAAGGGATGTACTTACATAGTGTAATCATACATCTTCTCTCAACAACCCCTCATACTCAAATTCTTCCACAATCTCACCTCAACAACCCAAATATCCCACACATAGACAATATAGATAGAATTTCCCAAAATCCATATAAACATGCTCACGATACCCAAAATATATAGCCAAAGCTTATAAGAACATCAAATTCAACAACCAAATATATATTATATCCCAAATACCATTTAAAACATATGCATAAATCTTTCATCAATAAAACCATGCATATGATTGAAAACAAAGTCCACTCACAAATAGTCCCAAGCTGCCTGACCCTGAGAGGGTCCCGTCTGTTGTGTACGAGCGGTCGAAGCACCTATTACGAACTCTTAATCAATATAAAATCACTTCAAAATAGAATATGCAAATTAAATACTAACTTCCCCATCTTCCCAGTGCGTGTACATTGAATGAGGTATTCTAAGGTCCATATACGCGTTAGGAAATATGTCTTGAAAGTTTAGTCAGAAATGGGACGGTTATCGTAAACCACAACTTCGAATTATTGAATTGGAACATCCGGGGCTTCGATTCACGATTCCACAAAGTAATACACGATTCTAAGAGTGCCTAGATTAACATATTTTAATTTGAAAACGATCTAACGGTCAGAACCTATCGAACCCGGATAACGCATAATATACGAAATTCGTTCGATAGTCATACGACATCCGAATTGAAATCAGAGCACGCCTACACGCTCGTAACAACATGAGGATTACAACAGGACCAAACGTGACTTCACCACCCTCGCCTACGTGCCGCCACAAGCGCCGACAGTGCGTGGGTGTGTAGAGTAATTTCTGGTGACGGAAAAACTCCACACCGTGATACACCCTTCCTACCCTAGGTACTCCTCGAGACAAGGATCATTTCATTCAACTACGGGGAGGTCCAATTCGGACATCAACAGGCGGCGGAATTTCACTTTGAAATTCAGCCAAAAACCTAGATTTCAAAATCGGTTTCCTAAATGCAGAATCGATCCAATCCTATCCCATACACAACTACAGCTCGAAGAGTAGATGAGATTCCATACCTTGATCAACGAAAATGGCTGCCGGAGGACGGAGAACGACGGTGGCGAAATCTCTGTAAAAAACCAACTTGTTCTCAGGCTTATTCACGGTGGAGATCGGTCGGAAGTGGAAGAGAAAAGTGGCCCAGTTCGTTTGGGATCGGTCCTGTCGATCGGGGTGGTCGGAAGTGGCGGTGGCGTGGGTTGTTCTGTTCAGATGAACAATAACAGGGAAGGAGGAAGTCGCGCAGAGGGAGAAGAGCATGGGAGAGAGAGAGAGAGAGAGAGAGAGAGAGAGAGAGAGAGAGAGAGAGAGAGAGAGGAGAGAGAGAGAAGAAAAATAAGGTTTTTACCCAAGTTTTTTCAAAATATTTACAAGTTTGCCACTGAACTAATTTTGGTCGCCAAATCTTCGGTACAACTCCCATTCAAGCCTACCTCGTGTCTACGGACTTGTCTCAGTACAACATACATAACCGTACTACTCGTTGTCCCAAAATCCTTCCGGATAAGAAAATGACCAAATAACTCTTACCCCAAGGGTAAATTCGTAATTTCACTTAAATAAATTAAATAATTAATTAAATTTGGAGTCAGGGTGTTACATCTTGTTCTTATTCATTATGCTTATTAATTGATATACTTGTTTTAATGTTTGATCACCATATAAACTTATATGTTAGCTATCTTGATTGGAATTAAGAGTAAATACCATATGCTTTAACTCGAATTGAACTATGACTAGGAAGAGTATGTATGGACATTCGACAACAAAGATTAGGTATATACTTGGTTGTTTAAAATGTTCTCCCCTATGCTTAATGGATTTCTAATGCTTAATTTAGGTTCGACAACAAGGATCTAATTAGGGAATTAGGAATTTGAGGTTTAGACCAGACACCATGGCTAGATTATACACAGACCCGGCAATATTGCACACGATCCGTTAACATAACACGAATTTGCATCAAATTATCAGTATTTGGGTTGAGCTTAATGGGTTGGGTTGAAAATGGGTGAACCGTTAAACTAATGGGTTGTGTCGGGTCAATTCGCGAATATTCGCATCCACTGGTTAAAGAGGGTAATTCTGTAATTTTAAAAAAATATCTCATATCCCCAACATCATGCCTTTAAAAAAAAAAAATTTCTTTCTTCTTTTCCTTATCTCTCTCTCTCTCTCTCTCTCTCTCTCTCTCTCTCTCTCTCTCTCTCTCTCTCTCTTTTTAATATTATTTTTCCTTCATTCCACTTCCTCTCTTCGTCGACTTTCTCATCTCCCCCTCTCTTTTTTTCTCTTCTCTACATCTCTCAATCTCTCACTTTCTTCCTTTTCTTCTCCCCTTTCGGAAATTGTCCATGTCTCCCTTCCATTTTTTTTTCTTCTCTTCTTCTCTCCCTTTTTTTCTTCTTGTTCTTCTTATTCTCTCCATCTCTTTCTTTTCTCTCCTTTTTTTTTTCTTCTCTTCTTCTCTCCCTCTCTGTCTTTTTTTATATATAAATAATCTAATCAACCAACTATTTTGCTTATTGTTTTATCATTATGCAAGACTAATCCTGAACTTGTAAATTTTTGAATGGTATTTATGAAAGATGAAAATTGGGAGAAAAAGGGCAGAGATAGGGGGCTACTGGCTTGTTTTGGGGGATAGGTTTTTTTTTTTTTCCTTTCTTCTGGTTTATTCTTAACGGGTCGTATCAGGTCATTCACGAATTGTAACGGGTCATGTTTGGGTATGGTATTTCTCACCCGTTAGCTTAACGGGTCATGTCGTGTCAACCGATTAATTAACGGGTTAACACGAACACGACCCGAAACCAGTTAAAACGACTCGTTTGCCAAGTCTAATTATACATTAGAAAGAATCAATCTTTTTACTTGAATTGAACTTGTTAATTTGATTGCTTGAGACTTAGAATTGGATTATTCCCTAGTGTCTCAAAACTGTTTTTAAACCCAAAACCAGTTTTAGTGTTCTTCTTTGTTTGTTTGTAACTTTCTCTTATCATTTCATGTACTCTTCTCAATCACCTTTAAATCTTGTTTCTATTTCTGTTTGGTATAGGGAATCAATTAAATCAATCTATCATCAATCCTCGTGGGATCGACCTCACACGTACACATGCTATACTACCCAATGGCTCGTGCACTTGCGAGTATCACAAGTTGAGGATGCAGTTGAATTAATTTTGGCGTAGTTGAATCCGACAACAACAGGTATATAGTAGTTAATGCTCTTCACTACTATATTACAATATGATAACTTTTCCTCAATTTATATTTCATGCAAAATTGAAAAAGGCAGTTAAGTTATGAGGTCATGTTTAGCCTGGGCCAGAAGTTTCGGACTCACATGCATTGAAATATATAATTTGAGAGATTTGATGTGGTTGTTTGAACCTATAAGGCACAAGGTTCCAAACCGTCATTTTGAAAAGACGTCAAAACCACAGGTGCAAGTTTAAGAATTTTCCCAATTATTATAACAGAAACAAAGCATACAACAGATAGATTCTTTTCACCTACAAGGAATGAGTAGGCTCTGTAAAATCTATAAAATTTCATTATGATCTAGAAGTCTCTGGAGAAAGAGGACAATGCCTCTTGAGCTTAGCCATGAGCCTCTCTTGGTCTTCCAGACTCTTTTCATTAGAAATCTGCAGCATGTCAAGTCTTGTCTGCTTATCAACGGAGTATGAACTCACCAGTTTCAACAAAGCTTTATTTTCCTTTTTAAGGTTTTCAACCTCTTGTTGAGAATCATGAAGCATTCTCCGAAGAGATGAATTTTCAGTGTTCAGCTCCTGAATCTCGTTTGCTTTGGGATGCAAATGATGAGCCATATTAAAAATAGAAGCAGCACTCTGAATGCTAAAAATCATTGAGTCATCAATAGCCTCTTCGTCAGACCTTCCTGTTAATAGTATTTCATCCATAAGAGTAAGAAATTCTTAGCTACTATGATAGCAGTCGTATCATTCATCATCATGGAGTCAGTAACCGTGAGATGACTATTTTGGGATGCAAAGGATGGATGCCAGACTTTGGCGTCACGAGTTGTTTTGGGAGCAACATTTAAATCAAAATGTTTTGGGCAAAAAGAAGAGGAAGCCATTTTAAAAGTTTTTGAAGAAAGTTTTAGAAAAGCTGAAATTTGAGAAAATGGAAGGAAGTTGAGTTGAAACACAATTACTCCAATCAAGCCTTATAAAGGCAATAACTATAGGCAGAAACGTGGCAACGTTTCCAAGATCCCAATATATTCCCATATCCTAATATTTCTTTTTTCTTTTCTAGATTTCAAAACTTCACGCGACCTTCATTATAGTCTGTCAGCAGTTTAGGGGGTCATAAGGACAATTATTGTCAACCGAATATTATCTTAACGGATTTCACGAAGTCACTTTTTCAAAAGCGTCTCGAGGACCTCACAAATTTTTGTAGTTAATTTGAGATTTACCGAATCAAACTATTCCTCTAATTTGTATATAAATATGTTACTAACGAAATTTCTTTGCAGAATACATCCAGTTTTTCTCCATATCTAGTGATGCAATATCCAGTTATTTTTCCTATCAATGAGCACTCGATTTGCTTGAGAAGCGAGACTATCTTTGATCATCCATGTAGGAAGCGAGACTATCCCTGATCATGTTTCGGTGACGTTAGGGAACTGTAAGACGACAAGAACGGCCACATCTCTCTAATCTCCTGAAGTTCTCCTAGGCTTGGGGGAATGAGAGTTTGTTGTCTGTTACCTCACTAGTTTCCTTCCCTGATTGCTTACCTACCTTGCAATCAATGTCACAATTCTTTGTATCTTTTCTTTCTTTTTATAACTCTCTGTTCATAGGGACTTTGTTTCTTTAGAACCTTCATCAGAAGAACAAATCCATGTTTTCAACCTAACACTGAGGGTTATTTTTTGACAAAGACAAAAGAATTGTGATTTTTGCTCTTGCATGATATAACTAGATCATCAAGCGTTTCATTATATTTACTGAGCCGATACGAGCTTGAATGATATTTGAGCAAAGTTTCTCTCTCCTAAGGATGTAAGCAATACTTGTGTTATTTCATGCTTGTACGCTTATTAGTATTTTGATATTTTACGACACCTTTACTGGTAACCAAATGGGGAGATAAGACCATTTCAAAATAGCGCCATGCAAAGGACCATTTCAGAAGAATGAATTACATTACAAATCGTTCCAAAAGAACAACTTGTATTATGACCATTCAACAACTTGTATTATGACCATTCCAAAAGAATGGCTTGTATCATCCTGATATGTATTCATGAATTATTAGTGCAAATTTTACAAATTGCAAGTTGAATACATTGATAATACAGTGCATAAATTAAAGCCTCGGAAGAGCAAAATATGAGCAGCAGTGATGAATGAGATGCATGCCTATTGCGTAGCAAATGATATGGATTGAGGTCCCAGAAGGACAATCCATTAACATGTCAATATTAATATGGTGCACGCCTAATGTGTAGCAAATTATATGGTTTAAAGTCCCAGAAGGACAATTCATTGAAATGTGTATATTAATTGATAAATCCATAAATTTACACATTTATTTACTCTATATACTTAGTTTTTATAGGAGAATTTGATTTAAAAAGGACTTATGACTTTATTTTCTCAATTTTCAACTTTCCAGAGCAAGTAATTTGTTTTCAACAGAAATATGACTTTTTAGTGGAGTTTTAGTACGAGACCAATTGGAGATGAAAGCTAAGACCTTGAAGATGATTGTGGAATTTTTCTAGAATTTTCGGAGCAGTCTTTGAAGTTAAGTCAGCATAAGGTGCAATCCCGTCAAAACTGTGTTGTTGTGGAAGAATGACTATTTGAAGACTTTCCTAATTTTTCCTCAAGGTGTGCGATATATGGCTGGAAAGATAAGACCAAACCTACAATTTACATATTTTTCCCAAATTTTCTTGGAGGAGAAACAACCCCAAACGTGCATGCAACGTAGCTGACGTGTTATCCAAGTCCAAGTAGGAAGAGGAATCAATTACTTACCCATTTTGGATTTATGTTTTAATAAGGTTTTTCTTTATTTTTGGGCTGCTGTAAAAGCCCAGTGAGGGTAGGAACAGACGTGGGGTGTTTTATTTAAGCATGAGAAACAACTCCCTATAGGGAGATACACAAGGACGAGGAGAAATTGTTGATGCTGGAAGAGTACCGCAATTGGCTAAGTTTGATTGTTTCTTCCTTATGTTTTTGTTTATGTCAAATTCTATGATTATGTGTAACTAATTTTCTTTTGCTAGGGCATGATGTAGCCCTAGTATGATGATCTAGTTTTCTTATTTTACCTATCTATTGATTGCCGTTTGATGTTGGATTCTTAATCACTGTGCTTAATACTTGGTTTCTTATCTTGATGCTTGATCACCATCTAGACTTTTAATTGAGTTAATCGGATGCAAATTAGAGTAAATACCATACTTAATTTGAGGCTTGCTTCTTGTGATTAGGATTTGTAATTCGTCTAGGGTAAATACCATACTCCTAGGGTTTACATGCTTGTTCGAGGTTTTCATTGATCTTAATGAATTTCTACGTGTTGATATTTGACCTAAATACCATAGGTGAATTGCACGTAGGAATACATGAGTTAGCTAAATACCATAGGTAATTCATGAAAAATGAAAATTAAGCGGCGACATCAATTGGTTAGTTAATAGGTAGGTGAATAAGAGGCTAGATCGGATTACTAGTGGTGAATTCATTGTCCTAG
Source organism: Prunus dulcis (assembly GCF_902201215.1). Taxonomy (NCBI): domain Eukaryota; kingdom Viridiplantae; phylum Streptophyta; class Magnoliopsida; order Rosales; family Rosaceae; genus Prunus; species Prunus dulcis. Next base: position 6,503,995 of record NC_047657.1, read on the forward strand.
TGCTTCTATCAATTTGAATTTATAATTCTTTTGTTTCGTGACTTTCTACTTGTTTTGTCTTTTAATTTCGTTGGTAATTAAATCATTCTTTAAAAAACCCCTTTCGTGTTTACGTGACTATGTTACGTGTTTAATTAGAGTAGTTAAAGTATTTTGTGAAGTAAATTAGGTTAGACTAATTGGTAGTTGAACTCAATCCTCGTGGGAATGACTTCGTATTTGCCATACTATATTACGACTGACCTTGTGCACTTGTGAGTATAATTTGTGTTTAGACTAATCTTTATAATCTTCATTTTTCAGGTTGTCTTAAATTCACACCATTAATCTGTGGCATGCTTGTAGCATGACAGATATATGGGTTCTAAATGTTCCAACTCTCTGAATAGAGATTATCCATGCCCTATTATAAAACAACGCTCCATTGAAGGTTATGATCCACATTCTCACATAATTCATCTTATAAGAGATGTTTCTATGGAAAGAGACAATGAAAGCCCTTGAACTTGAGTACCCAAAGGTAAAGAAATTCTAATAATTGATGCATGCGCATGCACATGAGAATGGTGAAATCATGAATTGATGAATGACAATTTTTGATTAGCTACTCAAATTATCAATGGGTTGTGTTGATTGGAACCATGTTCTATTATTAAATGTCGAAAAAATCATTGGCCAAAATGGAAAGAGGGCAATTCCATTAAAGTTGAGAATGATCGTGAAAGAACAACCCATAGTACGAACCCCAAAAAGATATTGACCTTGTAGGTTATACATAGGTGTTCGAGATAAAGAGGAATACACTCACTCTATATGACGTAAATATTTCTGGTAAAAGTAAGGAATGTTGAGGTTCTTCATATTTATACATGTAATCGTACCTTTTTATTGCACATTTATGGAGACCAACATGCTATCTTTAAGGTTTATTAAATGCATGGAAACATATCGCAGAAGTGATTCTTTAAAGATGTATAAGAGAAATAAATAGCTGAGTATAAAACTATATAGTGTGTTATGAAGTGTAATCCCTTAAATTAAATCCCTGAATGATTAAAATTGCATGAAGCAAGTCTCTGAAGGATATGTGCTTGAAGCACAAATTTTGTACTCAATATTAATATGTATAAATTGCCTCAGAGAGTACTTTGATTGAATTTAAATTTAAAGACGTTGCAACGTATTCAAATGTTTAAAATTATGAGAGATATTTAAACTCCTGGAGAGCCTGTGGAATAGCATATGCAATTATTCTCAAAACATACAAGGATATGGATGGAAAAACATATGCAATATTCTCAAAACATACAATGATGTATATGAATGACTTATTATACCAAAAAAATATTTAATGCTCTTATCATTATAAATATGAGGTCATTATTATTATTTTAATATAGCATATGAAAATCAAGCCATTATATGAAGTAAAAGGCTAACGAAAGTAGCCTAGATATTTTTCTGTATTATTCTAACCTTAACAGGGATACAATAAATGAAGACATATATACATCCTTCAATGATGCTGATGTCGCGACAAGAAGTTTTATACAAGCACTCTCAAAGATCACTCCGTGAAGTATAATGTGATATCAATATCATTTATGTTGGATCATCAAAGAAATATGAATACATCAAGGGGAGTAATTTTTCAGGGGGATCATCCAACAATATTGAAAGATTGATTCACAGAATCAGTGCTAATTAAGACATTCAGAAAGATGGTCAACAGTATGGCTTAAAGATATTTTGCGAAGCATGAGGGGGAGCGTACTGTTAATAAAGATCTTCACACACTGCACTTTTTTTCCTTCATCCAGGTTTTTATCCCATTGGATTGACAAGTTCATAATTTCATACATTCGTATGCCTTCTTTACTTGGTGACTTTGCTTAGTTTCTCTTTATTTTGAGTCACTTGCCTCTTTTTATTTGTTTTGTAGGTTAAGACAGCAAGAGATCACAATTGATGCAATCCATGCTTGTTAAGGGCTGATTAGGATAAGAGGAATATGAGCTTAAAGACAAACCAATTTGAGCCACACTCCTTGTCAGTCCAGTTTCGTAGGTCATCTTGCAGGCCTCATTTCAGCAACTTACACAGGTCGGATGAGGAGACATCCTTGATAGAAGTTGTTCCAATGGGTGTCTATTATAACATATCCAAATGTCAGCCCAATTGGATAAATTTGGAGCCCTCATCATGTCAAAGACTGAACCAAGTTCACAGAAAAGTCATGTTGGCTGACATCACATTTAATGTGGGTACATCCCTAGATCCATGTGCTACACATTAGAGCAGCCACACATGGGAGACAAATTAGCTTGGGAACTCATAAAGATGAACAAAAGTCAAGCTTTCCATAAAGAAACCAAGAATAGTCCCCCAAAGCATGTATTGGGTAGCTGGAGCAGTTGGCATGTATGGGCAGCTGGAGCAGTTGGGCAGTTGGGCAGTTGAGGCAATTGGGAGTAGCTAAGAGAGGTGTGCTTCACTAGCCAAAAGGGAGGACGAAATTGCACTCCATAAATAGAGAGTTGTTCACTTATTCAAGGGAGATAGAGTCAAACACACACATTCACTTCATCCATTACTCTCATACACACATTCAGATTCACCACAAAGAGAAAAGAGAGCTCGGAGCTGTCCTGGGAACTACATTGCTGCCAGCTAGTTCTTCTCTTCTCTTTATTCTACCTATGTATTTCTTATTTTCTTTATTCATAGTTATGTCTAACTAATCCATTTAGTTAGGTTTAGGATGAAGCACTAGTCATGAATATTCAATGTTATGGATGATTTTATAGTCAATTGATTTCCTTGCTTTTATTAACAAGTTGTTAATCTCCAGTTTATTATGTGCTTAATGTATGTTTTCTTGGAGTAGCTAACTAGGATTTTATGCACTTAGCACAGGTTGGAAAGGGGTTTAAATTCACCAATTCTACTATCCTTTCACAAGCAACACATGAATGGCCTAAGAATCATTCAAGGGGTTAATAACCAAAGGTTGACTAGGACAGATAACATGTTCTAGGACTTGTGTGATTATCATATTCTCATGGAGCTTAATGACTCTTGTATGCTTTATTCTAAGTAGATACCATGCTTAGGTTGCATATTAGAGATCACGTGTTGTGTAGATACCATGCACAATTACATGCCTTAGGAGAATCATGCATCCTGCACCTAGATACCATAGGCTTGTATGCAATAATCTATTATTGATGAAGCTTGAGTCAATTTCTATGCATTCATAACTTGGATAGGAAAACTAGTGGGGGATTCCAAGGCTCTAACACCTCTCAATCATTGTTTCACAACTTGTTGATTGCTGCCAATGTTTACTTTCGAGCACTTTCATTTCACTTTCTTCTTTTCATTTCAACAACAAAAGCCCCCATTTCGAGTGCGTGTGTGGTGCTAGGATTCTGTCCTAGAACTTGAGTAATTAGCAAAAGGCATTGTTGAATTCGACCTTGCCTTTAGCTAGTTAGTCAGTTTCTTTGTTTTATGTTTTTCTAGCATTCTACGTAATTTAACTTGGAACTAAGTTCCTATTTTCCGTGGGATTGACCTCGTATTTACATAAGCTATACTACAAACGGTTCGTGCACTTGCGAGAATTAAAGTTGCTGTTTTTAATAACTCGTTTTAGTTGTTAAGAATAGTCTCAACACGCCAAAAACTTGTTAAGACCATTCTTAACAACTAAAACGAGTTATTAAAAACAGCAACTTTAATTCTCGCAAGTGCACGAACTGTTTATAGTATAGCTTATGTAAATACGACATCGATCCCACGGAGAATGGTAACTTGGTTCCAAGTTAAATTACTTAGAATGCTAGAAAAACATAGAACAAAGAAACTGACTAACTAGCTAAAGGCAAGGTCGAATTCAACAATGCCTCTTGCTAATTACTCAAGGTCTAGGATAGAATCCTAGCACCACATACGCACCCGAAATTGGGGGTTTTGTTGTTAAAATAAAAAGAAGAAAGTGAAATGAAAGTGCTCGAAAGTAAACACTGGCAGCAATCAACAAGTTGTGAAACAATGATTGAGAGATGTTAAAGCCTTGGAATCCACCACTAGTTTTCCTATCCAACTTATGAATGCATAGAAATTGACTCAAACTTCATCAACAATATATTATCGCATACAAGCCTATGGTATCTAGGTGCAGGATGCATGATTCTCGTAAGACATGTAATTATGCATGGTATCTACACAACACGTGATCTCTAATATGCAACCTAAGCATGGTATCTACTTAGAATAAAGCATACAAGAGTCATTAAGCTCCATAAGAATATGATAATCACACAAGTCCTAGAACAAGGTATCTATCCTAGTCAACCTATGGTTATTAACCTCTTGAATGATTCTTAGGCCATTCATGTGTTGCTTGTGAAAGGAGAGTAGAATTGATGAATCTAAACCCCTTCCCAACCTGTGCTAGATACATAAAATCCTAGTTAGCTACTCCAAGAAAACATACATTAAACACATAATAAACTGGAGATTAACAACTTGATAATGAAAGCAAGGAAATCAATTAACTATAAAATCATCCATAACATTGAATGTTCATGACTAGGGCTTCATCCTAAGCCCTAACTAAATGGATTAGTTAGACATAACTATGAATAAAGAAAATAATAAATACATAGGTAGAATAAACAGAGCAGAAGAACTAGCTGGCAGCAATGTAGTTTCCAGGACAGCTCCAAGCTCTCTTTTCTCTTTGTGGTGAATCTGAATATGTGTATCAGAGTAATGGATGAAGTGAATGTGTGTGTCTGACTCTATCTTCCTTGAATGAGTGAGCAGCTCTCTATTTATAGAGTGAAATTTCGTCCTCCCTTTTGGCTGGTGAAGCACACCTCTCTTAGCTGCTCCCAACTGCCTCACTGCCCAACTGCCCAACTGCTCCAGCTGCCCATACATGCCAACTGCTCCAACTACCCAATACATGCTTTGGTGGACTATTCTTGGTTTCTTTATGGAAAGCTTGACTTTTGTTCATCTTTATGAGTTCCCAAGCTGATTTGTCTCCCATGTGTGGCTGCTTTAATGTGTAGCACATGGCTCTAGGGATGTAGCCACATTAAATGCGATGTCAGCCAACATGACTGTTTTGTGAACTTGGTTCAGTCTTTGACGTGTTGAGGGCTCCAAATTTATCCAATGGGGCTAAAATTTGGATATGTTATAATAGACACCCATAGGAACAACTTCTATCAAGGATGTCTCCTCATTCGACCTGTGTAAGTTGATGAAATGAGGCCTACAAGATGACCTACGAAACTGGACTGACAAGGAGTGTGGCTCAAATTGGTTTGTCTTTAAGCTCATATTCCTCTTATCCCAATCAGCCATTAACAAGGATGGATTGCATCAATTGTGATATCTTGCTGTCTTAACCTACAAAACAAACAAAAAGAGGTAAGTGACTCAAAATAAAGAGAAACTAAGCAAAGTCACTAAGTAAAGAAGGCATGCGAATGTATGAAATTACGAACTTATCATGGATTTTTCCTGGCAAGGTTTTAACGAGGCTGTGTCGCATGAATGTCAGTGTTATATACACCGAATTTTATGTTACACATGGTTGTGTACTCTTTTTCCCTTCTACCAGTTTTTGTCCCACTGAGTTTTACTAGCAAGGTTTTTAATGAGGCGACATCCATCATGGATAAGTGGATAAGTGGATGTCACCATCATACGTAATACCTAATAAGTGACTCACCCAACCATGTATCACCAATGATGTATATGACCTCTCTATCAAATATATGACTCACCAATGATGTATATGATCACTTATGGTAGTAAACTATGTATTTTTTATGCCTATAAATAAGCACCAAAGGTGAATGAAAAACACACCAGACTAGATGAGTAGGAACTCATAGTTGAGCTCCACTACAAAAAAAAAAAGAGTCATTACCGACAAACATTTTTCGAGGGCCCTGAAATTTCCTCGGTAATAGGGTTTTTTCCGACCAAAAAATGTTGTCCGTTGGAAATATGTCACGAGCCTGAAATTTATTTCCGACAAAGGAAATACCCTCGAAAAAAGTCTCCACTGTCGTCGGAAATGTAATTTATTTGGCGGGAAGACTTGGCGCCAATTTTATTAACAACCAAAAGTACTCTTGACGGAAATAGGATGATTATTTCCGAGGGCTTTCTCATTCCGTCGGAACTGATTGACTATTTCTGAGGGGCTTCTTATTCCGTCGGAATTGCTTGAATATTTCCGAGGGCTTCTCCTTTCGTCTGAATTGTTTGACTATTTTCGAAGAGAAATATGTCTTGTAGGTAAAATGTTGGAATGTCAATTTCCCATTAGAATAAGTATAAAAAAAAAAATTGATTGATAGTCACCAATCACACTCCAAAATAAATAACTAAAAATAGTCAATCCAAAAAAAAAAAAAGATGATTACAAAAAAAAAATAGACAATCACAATTACTTGACAACTCATCCCATAGTTGTAAGTTGAATCACATCCCTTCTTCAATCAATTTCATTGTCTTCAACATCATTTTGGATGGCATGCATGCTTTGACTTTGAGTCTCTGCTTCTTGGTATGGCTCAATCTCATCATTAGTCATCTCATAAGCATTTCTTGGATTTGTTTCCACTACAAAACTCCAAATTTTATTTTTAACCCCCTTCACATAAAAAACTTGGGTTGCTTGACTTGCTAGTACGAATGGCTCTTGAGTATTTAGCTTGCGTGTTGTATTAACAGTGATTATTCCATAACGATCTATCTTGTAACCTGTTCCTTTTCGTGCTGTGTCATACCAATCACAATTGAACAATACAACTCTATTTCCTTCTATGTAACGAAGCTCCACAATATCTACTAAGGTTCCATACCAAGGCACATCGTCAACCTGATTCTCCCCCTTAACCATAATTCCACTATTTTGTGTTTTTTTATTCTCATCACGCTGCAATGTATGAAATCTAAAACCACTAATATAATAACCAGGATAATAAGTTACTCGCCTTTCAGGACCTCGAGCCAAAGAAAGCATTTGTTTACTAACTTTACCATCGTTGTATAGTTCTGTGACCTGCATAGAAAGGAAAAAATGTTTTTAAAGAAACATCTATGACAGTCAATAATTTTTCCAATACAATATTATCCATACCCTTTTAGACATCCAGTTTGAAAATTGAAGCCTATGTGACTCCTCCACATTATCAACACTAGACTGGATTAGAATGTTCTTATGTTCTCTGCATACATAACAAATGATTATATTAGATCTAAATAAATAGTAACATATATTAAATACACAAAGAATTTATAGTGTTGAAGAATTCTTACTGGACAAATGGCAAAGCTTCATCACAATTTTGCAGGACATAATGAGTGGCAGCCTTATGAAGTTCAATGCTCATCTCTCTAAGTACACCTTTCCCAAAAGCTCGACCAGGTGTTGAGAAAATAGATAACGGAGATGTATCATATGACGGTTGACCTCCATCGTCGTTTCTATCTCTTTTATTAAACTTAGTTTCAACTCGATGCAAATAGCGAGAGCAAAATATTAAACACTCGTCTCCCAAGACACCTTCGGCAATAGACCCTTCTGGATGAGCCTTATTACGAACATAAGTCTTTAGTTTATGCAAATACCTAATTGTGTCATAAATACCGAAATTAGAGAATCATACATCAGCAGTTAAACAAATCGTGAATAAAATTAATATATAAACATTGAGATTACCTTTCCACCGGATACATCCACCTGAATTGTACTGGACCGGCCACCTTTGCCTCCCATGCCAAGTGGCAAGTTAGGTGAATCATGATGTCAAAAAAGGCAGGAGGGAATATTTTTTCCAACTTGCATAGAGTTAGCACAATTTGATTGTCAAGAAGATTCAAGTCATCTTCTCTTAAAACTTTAGCACACAATTCCTTGAAAAAGTACGATAATTCAATTAAAGGCTCACTTACATCTTTGGGCAATAAATCTCGCGCCACAAACGGAAGTAATCTCTCTAAGAACACATGACAATCGTGAGTTTTCATACCAGAAATATTACGTTCTGAAGCATTCACACATCGAGATAAATTTCCAGAGTACCCATCTGGAACTTTCAACTCCATTAACCATTGACATAAAGCTTTGTTATCATCATTTGACAATGTATAATCGCCTGGGATAAAATAGAGCTTACCATTATCTCCTTCTTCTGGATGATACCTCTGTCTTATACCCATTTCTTGAAGATCAAGACGAGCATTTAAAGAATCTTTTGTTTTACCATCAATGCTCATCATTGTGCCAATCACATTCTCAAATACATTTTTCTCAATGTGCATGACATCTAAATTGTGACGCACCAAAAGTGTTTTCCAGTAAGGCAATTGGAAAAATATCGAATGTTTTTTCCAATTATGATCTTTTCCAAACCCAAATATTGTATGCTTTTTCCCATCCTTGCCATGTGTTATTTCTCTTAATTCACTAAGTTCATTTATCACATCATCACCAGATGGTCTCTTAGGTGCAAGTCTTCTTTCCCTTGTATTATCGAATTGGCTTCCTTGATTACGCCATACGTGGTCAGACGGTAAAAATCTTCTATGACCCAAATAACATGTCTTAGACCCATGAGATAACCGTCGATGCAAAGTATTAGATGCACAATATGGGCATGCCAATTTTCCAGACGTACTCCAACCTGACATGTATGCATATGCTGGATAATCATTGATAGTCCAAAGAAGTGCAGCTCTCATCTGAAAATTCTGTTTTACATATATATCATAAGTTTCAACACCAATTTCCCACAATGTTCGCAATTCATCTATCAATGGTCTCATGTATACATCGATGTCATGGCATGGACCCTTGGGCCCAGGAATAAGTAAAGTCATGAAAACATAAGGCTCCTTCATGCACATCCACGGAGGAAGATTATATGGATATATGAGAACCGGCCAAATACTATAGTGCAAATTCATGTTCCCAAAAGGGTTAAATCCATCTGTTGCCAAACCAAGTCTTACATTTCGAGGTTCCATACCAAATGACTCATGAATTTGATTAAACGATTTCCAAGCCTCAGAATCTGCCGGATGCCTCAACACTCCATCTTTTACACGATCCTTAAAATGCCACCTCATATCTACAGCTGTCTTGGATGACATGAATAATCTTTGAAGTCTTGGTGTGAGTGGAAAATATCTAAGCACCTTCCATGGAACCCTTTTACCTTTCTTTTTGCTACCCTTTCCTTGTCTCTTCCATCTCGAAAGCTTACATGTAGGACACTGCGTTGCATTTGCATGCTCCTTATAATAAATGATGCAATCATTATTGCATGCATCTATTTTATCATAATGAAGACCTAAATCTGAAATAACTTTCTTTGCACCGTTGGTGGTTGTAGGTAACTTCTCACAAAAAGGAAATGCATTTTTCAACAATGTTAGCAACATACCAAATGCTTTATTGCTCATAGTACCGATACCCTTTATATGCATCAGGTTCACAACAAAAGACAAATTAGAATACGACTCACAACCTGGGTACAATGGTTGTTCTGCCTCTTCTAACAATTTGTAAAACTTGTGCGCATCTCCATTTGGATCTTGTGGACAACCTTCTTCTATTAAACCATGCATATCATCGTCTTGCTCCATACTGGCCACATCATTTCCATCATTGTCACTGTCACTTTCATCACTTTCATCACTATCCTCATCCTCACCCTCACCCTCACCGTGCAAATACCATGTAGTATAAGTTAGTTTAATTCCGTTATAAAGAAGATGCTTGTGTACCTCATACCTCATATGTCTATATCTATTACTGCATTTAGAGTAAGGACAAAAGATCTTAGAATCATCCGGCTTAACATGGTTGTATGCATAATTGAGAAAACTTTCAACTCCTGCAAAATAATATTCTGACGACCTTCCAGATTGCATCCAAGATTTATCAATAGGCATTTCTCTGCATAAATAAGTTCCAGTTAATATTAATAGAACTCTGTTCCCAAAAATTCAGATATTAAAACTATATCAAAGACATCAAAATCAAAGCCACATTTATTACTCATTTTTTTTTAAAAAATTTATGCATAAGTTAGGAGGGGAGAAGAGAATAGTCTTTGATTTACTTGCAAGTCATAAGTGTACATATTCACATATCAACAATTTGTACTCTACTGCCCATCGTGCATATAAAAGAAGAGTCAAAATAAGAGCCAAGCCACACAAAAAAAATGATTACCTTACCTTAGTCTGGCTATAGTCTGGAATACCATTAAAAAATATGATATACCTGTGAAAAATTAACAATGACAGGAAGAATACACAATAAAGGGTCACGCAATCTTGATCTGAAAACAGAATCCTGATCTGGCCCAACCCTCTACTGCCAATAACCGAACAGAATCCTGATCTGAAAGCAAAAGTGATTAGAGACAAATTCATATACAAATTCAAAGAAAATAAAGTGAAAAACTCATATAATCCTCAAATTACTAAATCAACAAAATCATAATCTTTCTTTCCCTCGTAATTTTCTGACGAACCAAACATATACAGTGAATTATAGATGAAGCTAATAAAGAAAGACAGAGATGGATGGATGAAGGTAGAAAAACAGAGCAAAAGGATAATTAAATTAAATTAGATACGTACCAAGACAGTCGCCAACATGGAAAGTGGCGTGAGTAGCCCATGCTTGCAGGTTGGAGGAGAGATCCCAACCCGAAGCTCCGCCAACAGAGTTGTTGGTGTTGATTGCAGCAGCAAAAGCAGAGACGCAACGGAACCACATGCATATGAATATATCACCACAGCGTGTGAAGTTATGGAAGTCTTTTTATCTTTTACTCTTTTTGTTGTTGTTGAAGGTTGAATACTATTAGGGTAAACTAAAACTTTCAGATGAAAGAAGAAAAAAAAAAAAAAAAAAACGTTAACCTAAAACTAAAACTTTCAGACGAAAAAAAATAGGGTAAGCTAAAACTTTCAGATGAAAAAAAAAAAAAAAGGGTAAGCTAAAACTAATATTGGTAAATTCTATAAATAGAAATTTGTATTCTACTTTTTTATTGGTTAAAGAACTTTTGACTGTCAAAATTTTAATTTTAATTTATTTATTCTCCATCATTTAAAGTCAGAATTTTTTTCTTAATTGTTCATTCTTTATCTTATTTCCAATGAGCCGGAGCAAATTTTTTTGTATCATTGCAAATCTTCTTTTATTCTTTCATATAAATCCCAGCACGAGCAAGAAACAATCTAAACAAATGGACCAAACATTTTAGCTGTGGGTTATAATTATCATGTATTTGTCAAGGGGGTGATGTAGAACAGATGGCAGATTTTATCGCGGTTGAGCTAGAAAAAGGACGTAGTGGGAATTTGCAGATTTGTCGTCCAAGCTCCGATTAGGACGCAAAATATCATTTCGGAAAGGGAACGACGCCACGAGTCCAACTCACAGCTTGTTCTTCCATAATTATTTTATCTTCTTCCTAATTTCTCTCAAAAAATCCTTATATAACAACTAGGTATATATAAGAATTTATATAAATTGGAGGTGCTCTAAGTTTGGAGGCCCTAGGCGGGGCCTGGCGTGCTTTGTGCTTAGGGTCTCTCTCCTGGGAAAAGGTTTGCTTGCTCACACAAGCAATAATATTTTTTGCTATTCCCAGTCAATAACACAATGACACATGAGATAACTTTTTCACGTGTCATTGTGTTATTGGTTGGGGGATAGCAAAACAATACTATCCCCGTTACAAGTAAGTTTTTAATAGTGATGGGGAAAGGGATTGGGTAAAGAGAGAGAAGACAAAAAAAAAAAATAATAATTAATTTTTAAATATAATTTTTGTTTTTGTTTTTATTTTTAACTCGTGGCACTTATGTAGCATCTATCTCACTAAAAAAATAAAAATAAAAAAAGTGAATCTCATATACCACAGCAGCGTCTTTAACAAATTATTTAACATATTTAATGATTGAAGCTAAAGTAAAACGCAAAACATTGATTAATAGGGTGTCACTTTAACTTCTACTAGACAAAGTAAGATTTAATCACAGTTTCAGAAGACAACATAATTAAATCTAATATACGTAAGAGACAACATATTTATATGCAATATTGCATTTCATCCATACCATTGAACGATTTGTTGTGTTCATTATTTACATTTACAATAACAACATCGCTCTTTTCATGCTTCAAAGTTCAAACTTACAGTTATTTCGATTCGATGTATACTGCAATAGAATACAGCAATGTTGCTGACATAAGATCTATCAACTTGTACATTGCAATCACAAAATAAGAGGGGAAAAAAAAAAAATCCACCCTTCTGACTTCTGAGTCTTCTCATCCATTCTGGAGAATTAATTACAATTAAGAGAACCCTTGAAGAACAAGGAACTTAGATGCATGTAATGTAAAATTGTAGACTTAATTTAGGCTTTAATGCGCCTCATTAATGCAAGATAAGCTAATAATCTATATGCAAAAAACATAAACAACAGGACACAAACGCTCACCACAGGGCTAATTTGCCCTGCAACATCCTGTTCAACAAACTTGCAGTTTACTTTATGATCACCCACATGATGATTACGTTGAGATGAGCAGCCCAAGAGGGAAGAGATTTTAGGACCTTCCCCATATTGCACATTGATTAGCAGCCTATAACTATAAAACGTAGTAGAAATATATTTGATCCAAGCCAAACAGGACGGAACCTTATGCACGTAATATCCTCCGGTTAGCACAAAAGCTAGCATCGTCACGGTGGCTACGGTGGAAGCCTGTTTGGCATCCATGATAGCAGCGCCTAAAGCAAGGCCAAGCCCTTGGGACACAAGCACATAGCCGAGTAGAACCAGTAATGTTAAGAGAAAAGTACCGAAATCGGGTTTTAATCCAGCCATCCAGTAAGCGATGGAGAGAAAGATTGTAGGGAGAATGAGCTCCATTGGTAAGTCTCCAACCAATCGAGCCATGAAATATGAAGACAATGTGTACATACCCGAGGCCTGTTCCTTGAGGAAGATGGCGCGTTCTTGAGGGAATGCGAAAACCGAGTTGAAAGAGGGCAGGACACCCCAGAAAATAGAGATGAAGAAGAGAAGCCCTAAACGATCCTGGACATCTAAATAATCAGATTGCCACCACATTAAACCAGCTAACAAGGCTCCAGCCGCTACTTGGAACACTCTGAGTGAGTTGAAGGCTTCATGCTTTCGTTCCTTGAGGCTTCTTTGCAGCAAAATGTTGAATTGGTTGAACCAAGTGGAAACCTTAGGGATTTTTGTGAGACCAATATTTCTGCGCTCATCTTTGTTACAAGAATGGTTCTCGATGTAGGCATTTTCTTTGGTTGATACAACAAGGCCATTTCCCAAGCACTCAGCCTTCACCTTGGGAGCTAACAACGTATTGTATGAGGAAACAAGGATTTCTTTCATGTTGGGCGTATCTCTTTCGCTTACACCATTAAGTTGGCAAACTCCTGCATATATATACATATAATTCACTGAAAATTAATTAATGCATTACTAATATTACTATATATCTAACTTCATTATATTATTTTATAATAGTAAAACTCCCTTAATAATACTGTACGTACATTTGTGCCTAACAAATATTGGTCACGGACCATTCACGTGCTATTAACTAATTAGACACGGTATCGGTGGCCAACTAGGTTTGTGTCAATAAGTACTATATTTATCTAAAAAGAGAATGGTTGCTTGCTTAGGTACTTAAGAAGATTTTCAATCAAAGAACCTTGAAAAGAAGATACCAAAAATGACACCCATAATATGATATTATATCCAAAGTAGACATTGGTCCATTGATAGATTAGGACATTAATTGGTACTTAAAAACGAAATTAGAAACACTCTTTTTAACTAAAAAAACCAGAAATGACAAGGAGATGCACAATAACTAAACAAATATTAATTATTTTATCATGCACGACCAAATAATAATAATAAGTAGCAGACCGAATTAAGCTGACCGGTGTTGGTGGTAAGGTGAGAGGCCACTCATGTTGGTGCTGCCACTAAAAGGAGGGGCCACCACTTTCCAACTTAATTTTTCTCAATATGTTTTTTATTTTATTTAAATTTTCTTTTTAACCTTTTTAGCTTTTTTGTATTTTCAAACCAAAAAAAAAGTAAGACTAGGTGATATGAATGCTACAAATTTAACACGTGTTGCTCCTTCATATATCCTAAGTTTAAGATTCGAGGAAAAAGGTAAATGAGAATTCAAAGGCGTGCATACTGAGAAATTAATCTCACCCAATTCTTTATTCTATTAAAAAAAGAGTACGGAAAAGGTATAGACAGTGATCAAGAAAACCCACTTTATTGAAGTGATGATTTGTGGCTAGTGGCCAGATGAATGCACACATGAGGTTGTGGTCAAATATACGTAATGATGTTGCAGGATGGCCTATATCCACTATCCAATACCAATGCAATAATGTCAAGTTAAAGATACCTAAATTATAAAGAACATGTCCTCTATTAAATTTTCTGTTTAGAAAGAAAATAAAAACACCCTTAAGTTTTTTATACAAAATTATATAATGTATACATAAATTATCACATTTAAAACCACGTCAATTAACACGCGTGTAGTATATGGCTGGAGGCTAGTTAAGATCCCGGAAACTAAAGGGTACATAATTCAAACACAAAAGATTAGGCACTAAAAAAAATGATAAGAGTTTTGTGAAGATCTCTCAATCAAAGCTTTCTCGTAATGTACAAATATACTATTCAATAAAGAGACAATGATGCAATTCGCCAACTTCGAAATGTTTATGCTTTCTTAACCAAATGATGGTTTCTCACGCTATCGATGCCGTCATTGATTTCTTCACTTCAATCCGTAATATATATATATATATATATATATATATATATATATTACGAATAGATTAAAGGAAAGGTATTTTTAACGGACAAGAAGCCCCTTCAAGTTTGTTTAACCCTCTCTAAAGTTGAGCATGGTCTTCTGCCTTAAACAAGACTCAAAAAAGGATAAAAAGTCCTAGAGCTAGCAAGCTGGTCAAAGAGCAATTGTTCTACAATTTTTTGTGCATTATTTAATTGTAGCTTTAGTTTTGTGACAAACACCACCTATATTCTCTCTAAGCACTAATAACAGCTGCTTTCAATAATACCTCATAAATTAATTAAGAATTGAGTCGCGGATTCATGAATAATGATTCAAGTTTCGAATAATAAGTTATATAGAGCTCTGATACTATATTAGACAATCACGTTAAATCTCAACAAATTATACAATTAAGAGCTATCACAATAATACGAGGCAAATAAACTTTTTCCACTTCAATATCCTAGGTTTACAAAAACTAACCAATACTCTGAAATTTGTTTTTTACTTTTTCAGCAAGTATATCCAACAAGATATGATAGAAATATCCATCGTTGTTATAGAATTTTAAATATAAAAAACTCCATCATAGTTCGAGAAGATATGATGAATAAATTCGCAAGGGTCTTTCATTTTAAGGAGCAACATAACATGTCACTACCAATTCATGATCCGCAAACCCCCAATGAATAAAGGTCAACTTAATTGAACAAAATATATAAATATATATATATATATATTTGCATTATATCATTGAGTAGCTCATATCACACCATGAAGCATTGGGATTGAGTGGACGGTCGAAAGCGGCATAGATAGCCCATAAGATCATTGAATCTCTGTTGAAATTAAGGATATGATATATAGTGGGCTACATCCACTGTCCATACTACATTATTTTGTTTGCTGACTGCACTCTCAATACCGAAAATTTAATTTTTTTTCTAATCAAAGGACGAGATGAGTTCAATCTGAAAACTTTTACAACATTAAAAACAGAAATATTACTATAAACAAAAGAAGACTTCCGGTCTTTTGCATGTCTTGTCTATATTTCAGACCGTGCACCTAAACGATATCGATACAAATTACTAGTCTCACAAAATAACCTTTCTTGTAAATATCTAGCTATTGACTTAAACCCAATCTTATTAGTATAAGTTAAGACCACAACACAAGTTACAACAAGCTAGAAGATGCATGACTTTAATTCATTAAATTTAGCCCAAAATTCTAATGTAAGCGGTGAGAATTGAATTGCAAAGGAATATTTACGGGCTCTACTCAAAGGTCAAGGCAGTAGGAATTTGGTTATTTTTATGTTTTGACATTATTTTAAATAGAGAGAGAGAGAGAGAGAGAGAGAGAGAGAGAGAGAGAGAGAGAGAGGCAGTGCATGAGTCAATTCAAGGGAAAGATCATCGTTCTATTTAACCA
This sequence comes from Prunus dulcis, assembly GCF_902201215.1. Taxonomy (NCBI): domain Eukaryota; kingdom Viridiplantae; phylum Streptophyta; class Magnoliopsida; order Rosales; family Rosaceae; genus Prunus; species Prunus dulcis. The sequence continues at coordinate 6,520,376 of NC_047657.1, forward strand.
AAAGAGACGCGTGGAGAGCACGAAAGCATTATGATAACATATCTGTTTTTTTTTATTGAAAGAAATGCGACCTTTACAGAATGCCAAGTCATCCTAAAAGAACTTTTTTTTCTTCTTCTTTCTTTTTGTAGCTAGCTGTGTCTGGCTAAGTTCAGTCTAATGTTTCTTGTGTATCATCAACGACAAAAATACCAAAAAGGACTTGTGAAGTTGGGGGAGACTGACAGTTAATGTACTCTGCCACCATCGATGGAGGGCACAGACTGATAGGCCATGATACATACAACCATGGCCATATGTATAAGAATCGCACTAAATAACAGCTGAAGTATGGACAAGGAATTGCTAGCTAGCTCGAGACTTACTTTTGGACATGGATCATCATATGGACCCCACTTTTTCCTCGATATATATTTTCTATATATAAACACATTTTATTTTCTTAGCTATAAACCAATGATCGGAACTACTCAGTTTGTAGGTTGTCTTTCAAAGATTATCCATGTAAAACTCAGGCAAATAGGATATCTCTTAGCCATATGATGTGTTTCATTTTTACCTAGCGAGGTGTTTTTTTTTTTTTCTTCACAATATAAAAAAGAAGTAGTGAAAATAAATTGTTACTGAGAATTAAACTCTAAATTTATAAAGCATTCAAAACAATAGAATGAACTAAATTAGAACGACACTCTAAATATTGATGTGATGGAGCAAAAATAAATTGATGAAACGACAATTAAGGTAAGATAGAACAAGGTTGGAAAAGGTGGCGTACCATTAGCGAGATCAAGGAGAAAGTCCGCAGGATTCATAGGAAAAGCCGGCGAGAAGCCAAGAGATCCAAAGTAGCTCATGGCCTCGCTCCCCTTCCCAAAATACAAGCACTTCCCATCGCTCAGCACCAGCACCGACTCTAGCATCTGGTAAACTCGGCTTGACGGCTGGTGCATGGACGTCACGATCGTCCTTCCTTTCTGAGCCAGCGACCCCAGCGTGCTGACCAGCCGGTGAGCCGCCGTAGAGTCCAAGCCCGACGTCGGCTCGTCCAGGATCAGCAAGCTGGGATTCATCAGCATCTCGTGCCCTATGCTCACTCGCTTTCTCTCTCCTCCCGACACGCCACGTATGAAGGTGTTGCCGATGATGGTGTTCTCGCACTTGTGCAATCCCAGCTCGGAGATCACCGACTCGGCGGCGGAGATTTTGTCTCTTTTGGAGAGGCTTTGAGGGAGGCGGAGGAGGGAGCAGAAAACGAGGGTTTCGCGGACGGTGAGGTGAGGATAGAGAACGTCGTCCTGAGTGACGAAGCCGGTCCTACGGAGGACGGCTTTGGTGAGGCTTCGTCCGTTGGCTAAGACGGTCCCATGGTGTCTCCGGGTAAGCCTGCCAGCAAGGGCGTTGAGGAGCGTGGATTTACCGCTACCCGATGGCCCGAGAATGGCTAGGATTTCTCCCGGAGACACCATGCCAGTGATTCCATGTAGGATGGTCCGTTCTTCTGGCTCTTGTCCGGGTTGTCCCTTTTGCATGAGGCGTCCTTTTGAGAAACAGCAGCCGCCTTTGTACTGTAATTTGTTGTCTATCTTCACTCGGTAACACACGTCAAGGAACTGCATATCATCATCAAATTTAATTAATAAATAAAAACATGAAGGAAAATTTTCACCCCAAAAAAAAAAAAAAAAAAGAGGGGAAGCTCGCTAGAGTCAAATTTCAAACATTGGTCAAACACAAACGATGGAGTGATGCATTGATTATTATTGGTACCTTGAGAGTGATAGGGAAGCAATTAGAAGAATTGATCATAAAGGGCGAATGATCTGACGGTAAATCTCGATTGGGAGTTTGATGTTCACCACTAGTAGTAGTATCAACCTCTGCTGCCATTTTATGTGTTCTTCTTAATTGAAACTAGCTAGAATTAAGGAGAGAGAAAGACTACAAAGGAAAGTAAGATGAGGAAGAGTTGGAAGTTGATGAAATGAAGGGAGAGCAAGAGATCAATTGAATGGAGGAGGTCGAGGGTATTTATTCATTCATTTAGGGAAGGGGGAGGGGCTCGGGTGCACTGCCACGTCAAAGTGAAATGCCCACAACAGATGTGTTACGTGGCGGCTCCATGCACCATCTGGCAGCCTTTGGAGAAGGATTCATGGAGAAAATCTATATAGTATTCTATAGTGTTATATGAAAATATGATGCCTCCCACTTCAAATATCTTTTTCTCTGATCTTTGATTCATTCTTTCCATCTTTCTTTTCTTTTTTCTTTTTCTTTTTAATTTAGTACGCAAGAGAGAGAGAGAGAGTTTTTTCCTTTTTCTTTTTAATTAAGTACAATAGAAAGAGAGAGAGAGAGAAATGGTGTTATGGGTAGCTCAGCCGTTATGCAATGAGTGATTATAGAATATTATGGTAGTATGCTATATTTTATACACGTGTTATATAATATAATTGGATATTCATTAATAATATTTTTAGTTATAAAATGGAGTGTAAGTGGATAAAATTGGAGTGGGAAAATCACCACTCTTCCCTAAAAAGAAGAAAAATAAGACATGTCATCTACCCATATTATAATATGCATACAAGTAATAGTAACGGTAATTGCTCTTTGTCTTCCCTTCCATCTTTTCTACGTTGTCCATTCTCTCATTTCAAGAACTTTTCTTTTTGTGTCTTGCATAGCAGAAATTATAAAATACTAGGGTAGTGAGCTCTACAAAGGTGTCCCTTAAATAAGCTAATTTGAGAAATTCCTCAATGGAAGCTCTCTTTAAACACATTGGTCATAAGTTAGTGGTGATGTGTGTATATATGGTCCCTTTTTATTGAGGGATCCCTCAAATATTGTTATTTGAAGGACACCTTTTGGGATACCTTATGAATTTTTTTTAATGATGCAAATCGTCTATTTTTCAAGTCTTCATTCATAGATCATATTGCAAAAAATCTGAATAAATTGAAAATCATTAAGGTATCCAATTGCAAGCAACAAAATAAACAAACACAGTGTTTCAAGAAAAGACTAAAATAATAATAATCTAATTGAGTGGTCAAATGATTTCGGATTCAAGTGATTTTTTACATATATGATCTTTGAGTAAATATATAAAAGTTAGATCATCCGGATCCTTTGAAAAATAATGTGTGGTGGGCCCTATAAGGGTGTCCCTCACACATTGAGGGTTTTATGGCCCATTCCGTATGTATTTTAATTATGGGTGGCAATTTCCAACACGACTCGAAAACCACATGGAAAATTAGTTGGTCAACTCGCACGATTAAATTTTCGAGTCATTTTCGGGTCAACTCGTCATGACCCATTTAATAAACTGGTGTGTTTGGGGTCTACTCGCTAAAATATCTATGTAACCCGTTTAACAAAATGGGTCATGGCTGATCAACCCTTCAATCCTTTAATATACCTATTAACCTGCTAAAATATCTATGTAACTCGCTAACCTGTTAAAATACCCGTATAACCCGTCAACCTGCTAATCCGTTTCTTAAAAAACCATTTTCATATATTTTGTTCGTCTCAATTAGATGTTTTAGTTGTTTTCAAGTTGTTTAAGTTTTACAATGGTGATATATGTTTGAAAGCTTAAAATTTAAAAAAAAAAAAAAAAATCAGTTTGGATCATTAAAATAAAATTCGAAATGTAAAGTAAAAAGTGATTCTCAAATAAGGTAGTTGAGAAATCTATAAATAGAAAGGAAGTGATATGCAAACGGATGGCCATATTCTAAAACAACAGCTAGCTAGTAATGACATACTTCTTGCAAAGTATAAAAACATGAAATATGAAAATGGTAGGTGATTTAGAGGCAGAACGAGAAACAGGGTGCTACACACCAAAAAGCACACCGCATGACCGGGGAGATATTCAGGCCTTTCGGGGCGGCACCTTAATTTTACAGGATGGTACACGTCATCGTCTTTTGAATATCACTATTTTTTTTCTCGTTTTTGCTGCTGCAACCAAATTTGATCAGCACACCACTTATTAGCAAGACTTTCCCTTTGAATACAATTCTCAGTGGATGCGGTTGTGGTGAGGTTTGCTCGTGGACATGTGTCGAGCGCGCGACGCTTGTGGCACGTGATAGCCCTCCCACTCACCTTCAGAAACTCAGCCTCCCAGTTTCTTTTTCTTTATTCCCCCACCACTATCTTTTGTTTTCTTTTCCCCCTTACGTTAGGCCATTTTATACAATGGTAAGATTTGGTACAATTGATCAAGGTGTGCTTGTCCCACTCCTATTCGACCACATGATCCAAAAACTAATTCGGTGGGCCTTTGCAGCGTCAAAGTTGACTCACTATTGATCTTTCCTACTATTTCAAAAAAAGGGAGGCTAAAGCTTCATTTTTTAAACCAAAAATAAAAAATCAGAAATAGACATGCAATTTAACTATACAAATTTAATGCATATGACATGAGTGAAACAAATAGTTACTGAAATCCAATCAAAGAAATTATGCAATATACCTATTACTTCAGTTTAGTGAACGAACTTAATGTGATTAACTTATTTGACTAATTGCTTTCAGATGTAACTTCATAATTACATATATGAATTAGATTAGAAATACATGAAAATTAGTCAAAGCAAACGCTTGTAGTATGGTCCTGACGACAATTTACGTGCCTAATTGACTAATTGCTTTTGGTGGAGATTTAGAGCTGCTTGAGGGTACCATAACTCAAGTCCACTTTCTTGAGCCCAATCACTTGGGTGAGCAAGTGAAAAAATCTCAGCATCTGTTTCATTGAGATCGAACCAGCTTGGCCAAAATTCAAACTAAAACCTTTAAAACCCAATTTACCAAGTTAAATGAGTTATAAGAATAGACAAAACCTTTGACCTTTATTTTTGACCTGTTGGAAATTTTAAATAATTGTACTAACACAAACTCATATAAATTCAAAGAATTCAAATATCTATCATACACAATAATTAGTACAGTAAATGTATAGGAAAAGAGTTTGGAACATCTGGCATGTGATATTAAGAGAGGGATGTAGTTGCTGTCTTAAAGCCTTAGATGCCTCCTTACGTGTAAGTTATAATGGTCGTCTACTCATGATGTATTGTCAAGCAACGTACTTCCAACACCTATCGTTATTAGCAACACCTGTAGTGTACTGAGATTTTGTCCCACTACTATTAGCAACGTCCTTCCAAATTCATCTATAAAGATAAAATTATCATCCCATTAACATCTCAAGGAGCCATTGAAGATAACCAAAGCACTCCCTAAAGCTTCAACTATTTCAAAGTATTTGGACCTAGTGCTGTAATCTCAGACAGAAGAGTGAAAGGGAACTCGATCCACCTCTCGTAGCAATCCAACGAGCACATTACACCTCTCAACTAAAAGACTCCTACAATGTGGAAAGTTGCACATCTTCAATACAAAGTAGAATCGTTCCACTTTGAATGGGCACAACCAATTATTTATGAACAATTACAACCTATCATACACCATTTCCATTCAAATAAACTATTTAACTCATAAAAGAATTAAAATTTTCCAATAGCATATCCCTTCCAATCCTCACAAAATGAAATATGTTTTAACTCTACCTTAATTTTTTACTTTCAACACTTTAAATCTTGTGATTATCCAATCCAATCCTGTTGTTTGATTACCAAGCCCTTCAAAAAGTTTACCTTTCAAGAAACATTCCTGTACTAAATGATACCCTCCCTCGTCTTGGGCTAGGTTGTTTCTAGTTTTATCGGTTTGTCTCTTTGGGCTCTTATCTTACCCCTGGTTTGTTTCCTCTATTTATGCCTTCGGCGCTAATGACATCATATTTCGGCAAAAAATAAATAAGATTTAAAATTAAAATGGAGCAACATAGTTTTGGTATGACTAAAGTGTATCTTGGCTAAGAAATATGTAGGGCTCAGTATTTTTTGTTCTCAGCAACATGAATTTAAGAGCAGGACCATCCTACTGTCGATCGTACGATTGAAGTGGCCCCAGTAATCCTGATAATTATGAGGATATCCACGCGGTTGGTTTGTGGTGTAAAATAAAAATAGATTTTCTTTTGAAGCTTTTAGAAACATCAGTTGGCAAACAAAAAGTTACTGACCAAAAGAAGAGATAAAAATAGAAAAACAAAAAGTCATGGAACTCTGACATGCCTTGGATCATAAGGGAGTGCCCTCAAAAGCAAGGGTATTCATGCCCTACCACAACCTCAACTTACAAATAAAGAACTAAAAATTAACAACCCGTTTGTAGCTTAAATAGTTAAAAGTGTTTATTATTGCAGTTGATGTCTCTATGCATCGATCAATTGCGCGAGTACAAATTTAGTTAGTATATAGTGAACGGAAACAACATTCATACTAGATTGGATTCGCTTTTGCAATCAAAATATCTATAAATTGATCCCTATTTATTTGGTCAAAATCTAATTAAGTTCGATTCCCCCTTTTCTTACTATCATTTGTATAAAAAATAAAATTAAATTAACATCTAAAATTTTGAGAAAAATAAACAAAGAGACAAAGGGCAGAGCACGAAGCATTTTAGGTCAACAACCTATTTGCCAGGTCCCCAATTCTCCATACACCCCCATATAACTTGTATAATAAGAGTGTCGTCTCCCAGAATAATAATTTAAATTTCACTCTGTGGACCAAAACCCTGCTGCTCCCACATGGGGTCTTGTAAATTTCACTCATACTTCCACAAACATCACATGAATTACAGCAAATAGGCATATATTTTATAGGGCACTTGGTAACACACTATGCATAAACATATAAGATCCAACTGAGCAAATCATACATTGAACAGAGAAATCCAGCACTGTTCCTTACTTATATATATATATATATATTCTATTTTCAGACTTACATGCTCAAAGGCCAAAGAAACTTTTATATTAAAAAAAAAAAAAAGGAAATTAAACTTGTAAGGATCATAAACTTATCGGGATAGGCGATTGATCAGATCATAAGAAGTTCTACTTGGCCTTGGAAGATGTATGATGGATCCAGAAACTGCACAAGTTCTCTTACAAGATGTATAAAGATTGACAAATCCGAACCTCTCACTTGAACTCCTTGAGACCTTGGCACCACTTGAAAAGCTAGCATTTGATTCTTCTTCTTCTTCTTCTTCTTCTTCATCGTCATCATGAGCATCTTTAGAACACTCAACCATTGCAGCAAAGAAAGGATCCTTTGCAAAATCACTAGAATGTCCCCTAGGGTTTTTGTGCCTCACATTGACCCCAATGTTATCCAAGATGAACTTTTTCGAGGGTTTTTGTGTACTTTTAGTGGTAGTGGTGGGAGGAGGCAGTGGGAGACGCTTCAATGAGGAATATAATTCCTTCTTGCTGCTGTTTAGTTTCTTTGGGATTCCGGGAAAATGTTCCCAAGAAAATGGGACGCCGGAAAATCGAAGTGGGGTGGCCGGACTAAGAGGAGAAGGATCATGATGATCAGGATTACAGGATGACGATGATAAAAAAGATGAAGAACACGAGGAGAAGGATGATGAGGAGGAGGAAGAAAATGATGGTGTCCGTCGAGAAGAAAATCGATGCTTGTTCATGGCTGGAAATAAAGTGTTATATTTTTTGGAGACAATTTGGTCATGGCCACCACTTAAATCAGTTGCTGAATACTCCATGTAGTGTTTATAGTCTTCATCTTCTGCATCTCTCTTTATATATGGTTTTACAGATCCCATTGTCCTTTGACATGATTGAAACTAAAAACAAAAAACAAAACGATAAAAATTATAATCATGAGTTATTATTCTTATTAACTTGGAAAACGGCCCCATGTCAATTGATTATTAAGACAAAGTAAGGAAAGACAAGGACTGGAAACAGGGACAGAATGGGGAATCAATAACGGTGGTGACAAAGCCATATTTTGTGATTTGTACAGGAGTGGTTGCGAAATCATTTATATGGATTAATTTATAGTTAAAGTCAAAAACTCTCATGTAATAGGGATATCATTTTTTGCAATACCAGTCAATAACGCAATGACACGTAGGATAATTTTTTCACATGTCATTGTGTCATTGGCCGAAAATAGCAAAACAGTGCTATCTCCGTTACATGTAAGTTTTTTTCTTTAAAATCCATATTTTTCATGAGGGGTCCAATTATCGATGAATGCTTGTTTCTTTCTTCTTTTTTTTTAGTCTTTTTCATTAGCAATTAATGGGTAACAATTGACACATGTATATGGAAAAGCCTTTTTCATCCACAATTAAGTAGCCTCCGATCAAGAAAGCTGGTTGGAACCTTCATACATTCATATTTCTTTCTTTCTTTCATTCATTCTTTTCTTTTTCTTTGTTGAGGAAAAAAAATCGCATGATTGAAGTGATTGAGGAAATTCATCTTTTGACTTGTATATAGTTACTTAATTGTTTTCCTTTCTTATAGGAGTGTAATTAATTATGTAATTTCTTGTATAGCTCTAGTTTTCAGGATCTTGATTGATCATTGGGTTGTATATAGGGTTGTTCCAACACAGGCTCTTACAACTACTATATCCTAGACACATACCCATATACTTTTAAATCTTTACTTAAAATCCAAATTTAAAATAGTTTGCCATGTAAGATAGATTTGTCCTAGTATTATTAACTAAATTACAATACATGCCATCTACACCTTCATATTTATTTTCAAGCATGTCATTAACAACCTTAATTATAATTAATACTCACTATTAATAGCATATCAATCACCTCATTTCTTTTGGTTGGCACTCTCCCTCTAACCCATAGGCAATTTCTAAAAAATTTTGAATAAAAAAAAATCCCTAAATTACTTATTCCATAAATAATTTACCTATAAAAATAAAGAAAAATTAGGTATTAGGCATAATTAACTTTACTAATTAGTATTTGAGACATTGGGTATTTTAGTTTGGGTTTTAATACCCAGGAAAGAATTGTTATTTAGGGTTAGGCCAAAAAGAAGGCCCAGATTTGTTGGGTCTGTCTAAATTATAGAGTTAAAATACAATTTTACCCTTTTTTATTTAAAGCGTTAGTCAAAATCAGATATCACATTCTCTCTCTCTATGACGTCGTCCAGAGAGATCTCTCTCTTCTTTCTCGTGCTGAGTCTACTCTGTAGTAAAGCCCCATCATCGAAAACCAGATTAAAACACGGACCGCACCAGACTTGCTAATCAAAGCGCGATTATCCACCCAGTTCTTCACTAAAAGCCTAAGCTTGGCCGCAACAGATTGCTTGATGGCAGTCAACGACGATTGGAGGTCGTCGATGCAGATCTTGACCATCAGTATAAGATCCTCCGGCGAAATGTAAGTTTCAAGTTTAAGTTAATTTCAAGTTTATTGCCGTGTCTGCGCGTGGCGATTGTAAGTTCTCCGTTAAGGCACAAGTTGCACAGTCATGAGTTGCGAAGAGTTTAAAAGGATTGTGTTGGTATTGTATAATCATGCTTGTAACTTACTTGTTAGAGTCTTTTGTTTCATGATCAAATCAGGTGGTAGCAATTTGACTTTAAAAGGATGGCCCCTCACAGTAAGTTTTTGATGGCTGGATAGATTTTTAGATTCCTACAATTAGAAAGTTTGTTGTGTCTGTTTGGATAATTTCTTTTCTTTAGTTTCTAATCCTATATTAACACAATGGTAATATATATGTTGAATGCATCAAAGTGACATTCTTTCTGAATTTTGAAATTCAATTGGTCATTGTTGTTTATCTCTGAAGTTGAGAATCTCAAAATGACCAAATTCTTATGTAAATTCATAATCTTTATTCTTTGCTCACTACTACATGTTACGATTTGCGCGACGAAGATAATTTTGTCGTGCAGAGTTACATTTAGTCGCACAAACTCAAGCGTGACAGAAAATTCGTCGCGCACAATCTGTCGCGCAAAGAGCGTGAAGAAAGACTTTGCAAGACCAATTGTGTCACTCGTCGCGCAAAATTGTGCGACGGTTACCCTTCATTACACAAAAGGTTCAGAGACGACACACAGTTCCTCGCACGAACTTATGCGCGACGAAAGAAGGTTCGTCGCCACAACAATGCACGGTGGATAATATTCGTCGCGCGATACGTCTCGTAGACATTTGCGACACCAAGAGTTCTTCGTCGCGCAATTCGTGTCTACACATTTTGCATGACGAAAAACTGTTGTCGTGCATATCCTTTTTGCGAGACGAAAAGATTCGTCGCGCAAGAATAAATTATATGTATTTAAAAAAAATGTATCATTTTTATTTCGTAATATGTGAATTTGCGCGACGAGAAAGGTTTCGTCGTGCAAAATTAATATATATATATAAATATTTTTTAATTTTAATATTACGTTTTTTTTTAATTTTATAAAAAAATGAAAAAAAAAATTTGGTGGTAATAAAATGAAATTCCAATTAAAAAAATGAATTGTAAAGAACTGATTTATTATATAAAATAAAATTAATGTATGCTGCAAGAGAAATATTTAAAAAATAATTATGAAAATAAAAAAACTAATCAAATAATGTTCCAAAATCTACATTGTCGTCTGGCACATGCGGTTCAGAGGTCTGGGGGTCTACAGGGGCCGTCGTCTGGTGGGGATGCTCGGGATGGACGGGCTCGGAGGTCGGAGCATCAAAATGCGGGACTGGAATGCCGGACTGTGCGAGGGACTGCAGAATGACCGACATCTGACTCTGAAGAGTGGCCACCTGTGCTGTCAAAGCAGTGACCTGACTGTTTGACTGCGCTGATGAACGGGGTCTGGGTTCCCTCCGCCTGGCATTCCCCATCCCTCGACAATATGTCCCCGGTCTCCTCCCTAGAGTCTGATCCAATGTCTCCGTCAAGATTTGAAACCCAGCATCCTGTGGAGGATCCACAGACTCGATCGGAGTATCGGGAGGAAGTTGGGAGGCGGACTCCTGAAGAACCAACTGGCTCCTCTCCACCATCGTCGTCTGTTTAGCATAACATAAAATATAAATTAAAACATTCATATAATAACCTTTAAACTTGAATGCGTAACATAAGAATTAAAATTAAATAATACTTACATGAAGGGACTCGGCCAACTCATTCCCAGGTCGAACATAAACGTCGCCAAAGACGTCGATCTCTGGGAATTTGGACCCCCCTAAATTGAACAAGAGAAGAAAAATATTAGTACGAAAAAATAAATTAAGAATAATGAAATATTAAAAATTAAATAAAAATTATTTTATTATTACCTGCCGCCGTGCATCCATCCTATAGGAGAAGGGCCTGAAACTTGAATGATGGAGAAGAGTCTTCTTCTTCCTATTGCCCTTATTGACTTTGGCTTTATTCTGTTATACAAAAAATAAAACATATTAGTTGAAATTGAAATTAAATATAAAAAATTAAAAAAACATTAGTAAGAAAAATATAATAAATTTGAAATTCATATTACAAATTACCACAAAAGCGGGCGCCTGAAAATGAGCGCAGAGCCACGCCCAACTATCCTCCCGCCCCTCAAGCTCCTTCGGGCAACCCTCCTGAAGAGCGACTTGCGGATCATCAAACGCCTCAAAATAGTGGTGCAAGTTGCTCTTCCACTGTTTGTACCTCTCAGAGAAGAGTCTGTTGACGTACGCCAACGACTCGTCGTCGAGGTCCTCCAAGTTGTAGTTCGTCTGCAATAAATTAATTACATACATTTAAATAATAGAAATATAAAGTTTGAAAGAAAAAGAATTAAAAGGCCTACATACCGACAACTGGCCGCGAACCTCCGTCTTGATCTCGTCAGGCATGACCTTCCAAGACTTCCATTTCATCGGGCAATGGCTCCGTATGACATGACCAATGTCGTGGGCCAAGGAGCTATGCAACTCCGCCGTCGGTGCAGCCCGATGTCGCTCGTCGTATCCGATGTTGATACGACTGTTGGTCACCCGGGTGACCTTCGCCGTCTTCAACTGCCGACACGGCCCTCGGGTGTTCTTCTTGGCTGCAAAGAAAGATGACATTAATGTTAAATAAATAACAAATTTAACTATAAAATACACACACAAAAACAAAAACAAAAACAAAAACAAAATAAAAACAAAAATAAAAATAACTGGAGTTTAAGGAAATCTATACCTGGCTGTGACCCCGACGCATCAGTGGATGTGGTGTCGGTGGTGCTGGCGGGCCGATGACGCCGCCTGGCGCTAACAGGCTGCGCCACTGATGACGCTGATGAGGCAGGCGCCTGGGACCCCGCAGGTCCAACTGCCAAGTGGTCCATCAGTGCTGGCGCAGTGGCAGCAGATGCTGGAGCAGTGGCAGCAGATGTCGGCTGAGTCGGGGGCTCCGAACTCTGCGTGGTCGTCACCGCCCTACGACGTGTAATCAGGTCTGACATCTGCACAATTTCATTAATACACATACAAATTAATAAAATATACGAATATTTGAAAGCACATACAATTTTATTAAGATTCTTGACCTAGGGTTTGCGAGTTCGGAGTATCCGGGACTCCGATCCACGATCCGTCAAATCCTAGACGATCCTAGAAATACAAGGTACACCATACGTGAGTTTGAGTTCGATCCAACGGTCCGAACATAACAAACCCGGAAATCGCACAATAGGCAAAATCCGTTCGAGACTCAAACGGTAACCAAATTCCAATCCGAAAACACCTACGCGCTCGTGACAACTAGGGGATTGCACTGGGACCCAATGCATGACTGCTACAGTAACCCACGCGCCACCACACGCGCCGGCAGCGCGTGGGTGTCCAAAGCGATACCAATCGCCGAAAAATTCTAAAAACTAAGGGCCAAGGTTCCTACCCTAGGTTCAAAACATCAATTGGAGCCACTTTTGTTCTCGGACCTACCCCGAAAAATGGCCAGAAGTGGCCGGAATTGAAATTCAAAAACCGGCCGAAACTTAGGGTTTCAAATCCACTGCCCTATTGCAACAATTTCAGAAATCCTACCCAACCATCAGCTAAAGCATCAAAAATAGGACAGAAACCATACCTCAGGTGTCGGATTTGGTCGCCGGAGAGAGAGAACAACGGCGGAGCAGATTCGGTGAAAACGAGGAAATTAGGGCGGCTGGCTCGACGGTGACGTCGGGGAAGCTCCGGGGTACCACCGTTGTGTGGCGCTGTCCAAAATCCACTGGGGTAGGGGCTGAGCTGACGGCGGAGAGAGAGAGAGAGAGAGAGAGAGAGAGAGAGAGAGAGAGAGAGAGAGTTAGGGGAAAAAAAGTAATCTTGGGAAGAAGGAGGCCATCGCGTCGTTTCTGAAATTTTATTCGATTTTGCGTGATGAACAAACAAAAGCGTCGCGCAAAATATTTTAATTCACTCTTGTGCGACGACATAAGTATAACTTCCGTCGCGTAATATTGTTAATCTGGCAAAATTTGGTATCAGGGTAGTTTTTGCGCGACGCATAACATTGTATTTCGTCGCGCAATGTTGTCTGCCAAAATTTTGGGGCTTAGCGTTTAGCGAGAGAGATTGAAAACTTTGCGCGATGTTGTCCCTATTCGTCGTGCAAAGTTGTTATTCCGCCAAAATTTGGGGTTTAGGGTTTATTTGCAGACAAATTGCGTGACGAATATGGACAGCGTCGTGCAAGTCTGCTTTCCGTAAAGTCGCAAATTTTTTTGACTAAGTGTCCAAGGAGGAAGAGGGTGACAGGTGAAAGGGCTGGCTGACATTGCGCGATGACGAGGCCTGAGTTCGTCACACAAGACTGTTCTCTGCAGGCTTTGTGAGACCAAAGAAACTTTTTCGTCGCGCAATGTTGTAATTCCGCCAAAATTTGGGATTTAGGGTTTATTGGCAGAGAGACTGCTCGACGAATATCGACAGCGTTGCGCAAGTCTGCTTTCTGTAAACTCGAAAAAAATTTGACCAATTGTTGAATGAGGAAGAGGAGGAAATGGCTGACTGAGATTGCGCGACGACGAAGCCTTCGTTCGTTGCGCAAGATTGTTCTCTGCAGGCTTTGTGCGACCAAAGAAACTTCTTCGTCGTGCAATGTTGTAATTCTGCCAAAATTTGGGGTTTAGGGTTTATTGGCAGAGAGATTGCGCGACGAATATGTACAGCGTCACGCAAGTCTACTTTCTGTAAACTCGAAAAAAATTTGACCAAGTATTGAAGGAGGAAGAGGGTGAAAGGACTGACTGAGATTCTTCTCTGCAGACTTTGTGCGACCAAAGAAACTTATTCGTAGCGCAATGTTGTAATTCCATCAAAATTTGGAGTTTAGGGTTTATTGGCAGAGAGATTGCGTGACGAATATCGACAGCGTCGCGCAAGTATGCTTTTTGTAAACTCGAAATTTTTTTTGACCAAGTGTTCAAGGAGGAAGGGGGTGAAAGGGCTGGCTGAGATTGCGCGATGACGAGGCCTGTGTTCGTCGCACAAGACTGTTCTCTGCAGGCTTTGTGCAACCAAAGAAACTTATTAGTTGCGCAAACCCTAAACAGTAAACCCTAAACCCTAAACTGCGGAAACCCTAAACCCGAAACTAGTTTTAATGATCCAACCGTCAAACTTGTTTTTTTATACTTCGAGATCGTATACGCCGAAAATCGGAAAAAACAAACATGAAGAGATCAAGTAACAGGACAAAGCTTTTCGACGGTTTTAAATGAAAAGTCATGATTTAACGGTTATTTTAACTCCGATTTTTATGATTTTTTATAGCTACTTTTCTTGACCCTACATAAATACAATTACTAAATTTGATCTTCAATTTAAGATGTTTACACTGGGGTGATATCACATAATCTTATATTATATTTAATGAAAGTATAAGTAAACAATTAATTGTTGGTGAATATATGGTTTTGATGGCATACGCATTCTACGAAAGTAGTTTCAGTAATCCAGCCGTCAAACTTGTTTGTTTATACTTCGAGATCTTAGATCCCAAAAATCGGAAAAAAATAACGATAAGAGATCAAGTAATGGGACAAAACTTTTGAACGGTTATAAATGAAAAGTCATGATTTAATGATTATTTTAACTCCGATTTTGATGATTTTTTACAGCTACACTCCATGACCCTATATGAATACAATGAACTAACTCGATCGTAAATTTTGAATATATATGTGTATATATAATATACTATAAAATAATATATATTTGCACGACGAGAGTAAACGTTCGGCACGCAAAATATCATCGCGTTACGGATAATAATTTGTCGCGAAATGTTTTAACTTTACACGACTAGTGTATTGTGGGTCGCGCAAACTTTGCGTGACGAGGTTTACTTCGTCGCGCAAGGATTTTCGTTTTGGAAAAATGTTTGGTGTCAATAATTTTCAAACTTTGTATGAAAAAGGTTTGGATATATTTATTTATCAATGTTCTATAACAAATGTTTTATCATTTTCATTTTGGAAACATGTTTTGTCAAAAAAAAATTAAAAAATTATTATTAAAAGGGTTTGGATATATTGATATACCAATGTTTTATAACTAAATTTATTTTCATAATGTTTCAGTTGTCTAATTATATGAGGTTTGGATATAACAACTACATATATTCAAACATTTGTATTACACAAAGTCGGTACACTAGCATAGTAAAATTATAAAAAATTTAATTATTCATCATCTGAACTATAATAACTTTCGTTATCGTCGCTACCATCACTTTCGGTCTCCCAATCCTCCTCCTCCTCCTCTATAACTACATCATCTTCGTTGCTCGGGCCCACTGCAACATCGAATCTTGGAAGATCCCCGAGGTCAATTGTAATTGACTGAATCAGTATTTCGATTGAAGACACTCCTTGGATTTGAAACGGTTCTTGTATAACATGTGTATCTCGAAGTGTTTCCGCATCATTTTCCATTGAAGATTCTAAACGTTGGTCAGCCACATTGTCGACGTCATTATCAGTTGGGTCTAGTTCTGGTATAGCATACACGTTCCTATGATCCATCTTCTGAACAACTTTCCAATTGCTCCCGGCTTTAGGGTCATCTAGATACACAATTTGTGTTGCCATGTTTGCCAAAATGTAAGGGTCATCATCATACCAAGTTCTGTTAATGTTCACAGATAGTAAGCCATGGTCGATTTTAACACTTCCTGGCCTATTTGGGTTGCTATCAAACCATCGACACTTAAACATGATCACTTGGTATCGATCTTTGTAAAGCAATTGAACAACAGTTGTGAGTTTGCCATAGAAATCAATGTTCGTACTTTCGCCTCCACCTGGGACATGGACACCGCTGTTTTGCGTACACAACTTGTCATCTCGTGTAGCCCCCAAAAATTTAACGCCGTTAATATAACAACCCCGAAAACAATTCAGGGCGAATTGAGCCGAAGGCCAAGTTATATAACTCATCACTGTAAGTGGGGGAATTCGATGATTTCAACTTATTCACCTAATATAATATAAAACCATTCATAGGTTAGTCTGACAAAATTAAATACTACAATTTATATTTGTCAAATACAAATACTTAAACTTACAGAATCCAACAACCATTGTGGAAACAATTCACGGTGTTTCTGGGCAACTAAATGTGATGGATGTTTTCGCTTCATCATCTCTTCATGCTCATTTAAGTATGCCACTATCTCATCACAATTGTTCAGTACGAACCAATGTGCTACCTCCATGTCATTTCTAGAAAACGACTCTCCTCGTCCAGCATCTCCAAAGGGTCGTGCGCTTTGGGCAAAAACAGAAAGTTTTTCCTTTCTCATACCTCCGTCGTTATTGCGCTGAGGACGATTAAAAGCCGTCTCCACATCTTTTAAATACATTCCACAGAAAGTAAGCGACTCATATTGAACCCAAGCCTCTATAATTGATCCTTCGGGCTTCGCCCTGTTGTGTACACTTTTTTCCAGCTCTCCGAGAAGCCTGTCAAAATAAAACGATATGATACAAATTAGCAAGCCTGTGATAATGATGCATACACAAACGATAAGGATTATATACCTTTCTATTGGATACATCCAGCGATAGTTGACAGGACCAGCAAGCAATGCCTCTCCTAGCAAGTGAACCATCACGTGCATCATACTTGTGAAGAAAGCTGGAATAAATATCATCTCAAACTTGCATAGGACTTGAACAATGTCATGGCGCAATTGAAATATGTCTGTCTTTCGCAATGTTTTTGCTGTCAGTTGGGAAAAAAATCTGGACAATAACATGATTGGCTTCACAGCATCTTCCAGCAATAGATGTCGAATACCCACAGGAAGTAGGTGTTGCATAAACACATGGCAGTCATGGCTTTTCAGTCCAGTAAATTTACCCCCGTCAACATTCACGCAACGTGCGATATTAGAAGCATACCCATCAAGAAACTTTATAAATGATACAAACTTTAGAAACTCTTTTTTGTCATTAGGTTTCATAGAAAAGAATGTAAGATCCCTTCTAGTTTTATCACTGTCCCTGTTCATCCATAAACCTCTTCGTATGCCTATTCTTTCCAAATCAAGACAGGCTTTGATTGTGTCCTTTGTCTTGCCCTTGATATGTAGAATCGTGCCCACCAATGTGTCAAATACATTTTTCTCAACACGCATCACATCTAGATTGTGCCTCAATTTGAGTTTCGACCAGTATGGGAGCTCAAAAAACATAGGCTTGTGTGTCCAGTTCATATGTGTCGAAGGTCTGGTCCGACTAACTGTTTTTTCGAACTGAGCAAAATCCAAACGGTTAAGCTGTTCCAAGATCTCATCACCGGACCATTCTCTAGGTCTGAGGCTACGCTTTGTGTTCCCATTGAACTCTTTATCTTTTTCCCACCACTCGTGGTCCTATGGCAACCATCTCCGATGACCAAGGTAACAAACTTTTCCCGCGTGCCAACCAGAAGTTACATCTTCCTTGCATACAGGACATGCCATATAACCCTTTGTGCTCCACCCAGAAACCATTGCATATGCTGGAAAATCATTCACAGTCCACATAACTGCTGCCTGCAAAGTGAACATCTTCCTAGTTGATTTATCGTACGTGCGAACACCATTTGTCCATAAATCCTTCAGCTCATCAACCAGCGGTCTTAAGTAAACATCGATTGACCTCCCAGGATCCTCAGTTATCAAAACAGTCATCATCATGTATTCTTTTTTCATGCATTTCCAAGGCGGCAAATTATATGGGAATGCGAAAATCGGCCAAGTGCTTTGGTGTTGGTTTAGAACCCCATACGGATTGAATCCGTCAGTGGCAAGTCCCAATCTAACATTTCGGGGATCAGCAGCAAACTCGGGGAACGTTCGATCGAACTCTTTCCATGCCTCCACATCTGCAGGATGCCGCATCACATCATCGTCTACCCGTTTTTCCTTATGCCATCTCATGTCTGTGGCAGTATGCGTCGACATATACAATCGCTGCAACCTAGGTTTGAGGGGCAGATAACGCATGACTTTTTGTGGGATCTTAGTCGTTCTATTCTGGGATGTCATTTTGAACCTCGACTCATTGCATATAGGGCATGTATCCAACGTTTCATGCTCTTTGTAGAATAACATGCAATTATTTTTGCAAGCATGAATTTTTTCATAACCCAATCCAAGACCATTCAACACCTTCTGCGCGTGTTTATGGTCTTTCGGCAAACAATTGTCCGTCGGAAGCATTCTCTTGAAAACCCACAAAAAGTAATCGAAACACAGGTTCGACATACGATACTTTATTTTTTCGTGCATTAGCTCTACAATGGCCGTGAGAACGGAAAAGCTCTCGCACCCCGGGTATAACTCTTGGTTGGCATTTTTTAACAGTTTTTCATATTGTTCAAACTCCGCGCTGTCTATTGGTGTAGACACGTCATCTTCCCTTTTGTGATTGATGTTGGTCAATGCAAATGGAAAAGCATCCTGTATAATATACATGACTTGATCATTAGGATCCATAATAGGTTCAACACTATCCATTCTTGTGGCATTTGAAGACGAAGCATGGTCTAATTGTTCCTCATGAAGGTTCCAAATGTTATATGTCTCAATCATTCCATTCCTTACTAAATGAAATCCAACATTTTCAATTGTCTCCCACAACGTGTTATTACCCCTCCTACAAGGACATCAGATTCTAGTTGCACCCGGGTTGCGCCTACGTGCAAACTCAATAAAATCCTCGATTTCATCCAAGTATTCGTCTGAGCATCTATTCGGGTTCTGTATCCACCTTCTGCTCGTAATTCCTGAAACCACAATCACAACATAACAATCACAACAACTTCATACGAAGTTATAATGTCACCTTATGCCTTCGGTAAGGGCCCCATCTCATTAAGGAATGCATAGTCCTGTCACGTAACCTATGGCTACATGAGATTAGATTTTGACATGGATGAATTTCGGCAGCATCTCAATACAGTTCTTGAGGTGGGCATAGATATAAATACCTATGTACCACTTGAAGAACGTACCGAGATGACACCGAAATCTCCACAATCGAAACCTAATCTTGTAGCCGTAGATTACTTGACAACACTATGCATTACTAAACTGCCCAAATAGTGGGACAATTCAAGAATTAATTGGACCGCAGTCATGCTTTACGCATCCATGTACGAAATCCAACTAATCTCGAACAGAAAACTAAATGTTAATAAACATACAAATAAAAGTACGAAGTTAATTTCAATTAACTTCGTACATCACAACACATTGTGCTACGTCACGCACAATTTAACAACATAATATAAATATAACTTCACAAAAAAAATATACACATAACAAACTAACTTTAACATTTTTAATATATAAAACGAATAAAATACCTTGTCAATCGTTCTCCACCAATAGCTAATTACAAATATCCCTAACGAGAACAAAATTAATAGCGTTAGTACGAATTTACATTAATACTTATAAACTAACAACAAAAAATACTTACCTAATGAACGTACTGAATTTCCAGCAGAGGCAACGGCAGAGAGGTTGAGAGAGAGGCAAAAAGGAAATTTTTTTGCTTTCTGCCTCTTCTATGGCAGAATTCTGATATAAAGAAGAAGGACTTTGCTCAACGAACCATAAATTTCGTCGAGCAAAATGCCATCGCGAAAAACCATTTTTCCGTCGCACAAAACGAGTTTTTTAGTTGCGCAAAAACTTGTCGACAAAAAAACTTTTGCGCGACACATGACATTTTCGTCGCACACACTTTCTTCGCGCAAATTCTAGATATCGTCGCGCAAAAACAAAATTCAGTCACGTAACATTTAAGTTTTGTCGCGCAAGAATGTACCGACATCTACTTTAAGCGACGAAATCTAATTCGCCGCGAAAAAAAAAAAATCCCCCTTCTATTATTTTGGCTCCAAAATAAAAATATCATTCGTTTTCTTACGCGATGATAAAAGGTTTCGTCGCGCTAAGTTGTCTTTGGCGACGAAATCTGTCGTCTCACGAGTTTTCGCAGCCAATTAACCTCACCTTTAGCGACAAAGTGTCCCATCGCTGCGCTAGGTTTTCTTACGCGACGATTGCTCTCGCCGCGCAAGTGTTTGGCGCCAAGAAAAAACCTGGGTTTTTTTTCACTCACTTTGCGCAACGAAGGTGTATATCTGTCGCGCTAAGAGATTTTGCGCTTCGAAAACTTTGGTCGCGCAAGTTTCAATTTTTTGTGGGACGAAGCCTGTTTTCCGTCGCTTTATTGCATTTTGCCCGACGAACATGTACTCGTCGCGCAAAATCTTGTCACGCAAATAGTAAAATATAGTAGTGCTTGTTGGAAGAAAATATACAAACTTTGTGGAAGGTGTGCTTATCTAGTTTCAAATTCTCAGAAATTTCAGTGATAAACTTTCTAATTACATATGAAATATGCGTACTCTTAAATGCACAATGGAACTAAAAGTTCATGATTAGCATATGAAACGATCAATAAAATGTATTGCCCATACAAGTAAGCATAGGTTCCTCAAATGCTAAGCATAATTAAACCAACAACAAAACTGATAATTCTAAGCCAAATCTTTTTGGTGAACCAACCACAACAATGATAATTTTTTTTTTTTTGGAGAAATTCTATGATTGTATTCATAATTCAGCTAGAGCGGTCTAATATGAAAATTAAGAAAATCAGGTATGTCTCCACCAATGATCAGGCAAGATCGAAGAAACTTTGGCATAGGCATCCCAACTAAGATTACAAACTTAGAATAATAAAAAAGAGATAAAGCTTAAAAAAACCAAGCCATAACAATACAAATAAAACTCTCACCAAGGAGAGATGAAAAGCTCTCACAAAGGAAAGATGAAAAACTTTCACAAAAGGAGAGGTGAAAACTACACAGAGAACCCTAAGAGTTTCTGCAATTTATTCCAATTATATTAAATTTTGTATATAATTTTTTGCTTATTGCTGTGGGATTAAATTGGTTGTTTTTAATTGGTTTTGTGAGATTTGTGAAGGAATTGTGAAATAGGAGAAAGTGTGCTAAAAAAGGCAAGAAGATGAAGATCAATTAAAAAGAAGCCAAGTCATTCCTTTTGTTGCAAGGAATGTTGTCAAATTTCCTAGTTCAAGATGGTGCAAGTCTTATCAAGTCAAACAAGGAGAAATAAAGAAGACCTTATTTTAGAAGGAATCCTATTTTTATAACAATTGTAATTATTCCTTAGGTAGGATTTCTAGGAGTTTTATAAATAGGGAGTTTAGGTCATTGTTGAAAGGATCCATTACCCATCATCCATCCTCCATCATCTACCCTAAAATTCCTACACATTCATACTCATAGCCAAAAACACTCAAAGGAGGGAGAGAGAGTTTTAGAGAGACAAAGAAGACAACCTGGAGCTAGAGTTGCTATCGTGCAGAGATCAAATCTTCAATTGGTTACTTCTTTCCTATGATATTATTTATCATGGTTTTTATTAAAGTTGTCATGAACTAATTTCTTCTTGCTAGGGCTACGATGTAGCCTAGCCATGAATACTCAATTACTTTAGTCAATGTTAATTCCAAGTATTTTTCCATGTTGAGTATCTATTACCATGCTTAATGCTTTGAATGTTTGGCCAACATTTAATTGTTTTGATGCTAAATTGACGATAGGAATATCCAATTTGGGGTTGCTTCTTGTAATAGATGCCATGAGTTACATGATTAGACAGGGATGTTTGTCATGACTTATGTGGTTGTTTTGTAGGTTTTCCAAGGAATTTAATGGGTTCTTATTATCTTAATTCCATTACTAGGGATAGAGTGGGTTGGTAATAAGAATACTTTTGGTATAACCAGGGATGGAGTATCGAATAAAGTAGGGAAAATCAATTGTCAACATGGAGAATAATTAGGATTAACATGCTAAGCTCTCACAAAGGAAATATGAAAAACTCTCACAAAAGGTGAGGAGAAAACTACACAGAGAACCGAAAGAGTCTCTGCAACTTATTCCAAACATAAAGAAATTGCAAAAAAGATGGTGGTGGAGATCCAATGCCAAAATGCAGGTGAAGATCCGACGCTGAGCCGCAGCCGCCAATAATGGTTGGATGAAAATCATAACAAAACTAAGACAAATAGAGAAAACCATTTGTCTTTGAAAATGGGCAAAGATGTGAAAGGAGGAAGAGAGGAAGAGAAGAGAGGAGAGAGGAGAGGGGGGAAGAACAACGGCTTCTTCCCCCTTCAAAAGTGGAAAAGGCTCTCCACAACAATGATAATTAAACCGTGTCTAAACCAAATCAACAGCTAGTCCAAGAGTAATATGACATGCACCGTGACTAGAAGCCCATGGGCATTCTATAAACACCTTGACTATAATGAATGGAAAGTTATAAGGGGTAAGTTATAAGGGGTTCACTTTATAGCCATCAGATCAATCCAAGGGCTGGGAAGAATTGAGATAAAGTTTCACAATTGGGTAGGTGGGGAACCCAAACCGGAATTGAATATCCAACACGTCCAAAAAGAAGAAGAAGAGGGAAAGACGTCCGAAAAAGAAGCAGAAGAGGCAAGTTCGAAGTTTGAACAGAAAAAACTCATCTCTCTAAAACCCAGAGGGCTGAGATACCCAATGAAGGCAACGGCTAACGACAGTTGAAGGCAACGATTCGCCACTCCGTTCTCCAGACCCTGAAAAAGTATTTATTTTGAGTAGAAGGGGCAAATGTGTAGATTCCAAATCAGTGAAGGGGCGAAGCAGTGGAAGGGGAAGGAGAGAAGCTGTATTCGTTGGAAGTGGTAGGTTCCATTTGTGAAGCAAATAAACATAAACACCCCACACAGACACCTTGCAATAACCAGCATTTGGTGAGTAATTTATGGAATTTGAGTTTAGGGTTAGAGTAATGGTTTTCCCCAATTTGTACCATAAATTTTGTTAGATTTGGCATCTCTTCGTTGTGCTTCAGTTGCATGTTAATTTTTGCTTGGGTATATGTTAAAAAAAGAATGAAAATCAAGTCAATAACAAGTGAATAACATGTCAATAATGATATGAATAAGATAATGGTGTTGAATTGGAGGAGGCCCTCAAAACCTTCCACATTTGAAGCAGTGCATAGTGCAGATTATCTCTCTGGCGCTAGAATATGTATATATATATTTTGAAATAAATATGATTTCCTTTGTTACTAAATTTGCCTGTGAAACATGAGAACAGATAATAATAAACTCATGAATAGGAGTGCAAAGCATTTGATGAGTAATTTATGGAATTTGAGTTTAGGGTTAGAGTAATGGTTTTCCCCAATTTGTACCATCAATGATGTTGTGTTTGGCATCTCTTCTTTGTGCTTCAATTGCATGTTAATTTTTGCTTGGGTATATGTTAAAAAACGAATGAAAATAAAGTCAATCACATGTCAACAACATGTCAATAACATGTTAGTAATGATATGAATAAGATAATGGTGTTGAATTGGAGGAGGCCCTCAAAACCTTCCACATTTGAAGCAGTGCAAAGTGCAGAATACCTCTCTGGCGCTAGAATTTATATATTTTTTGAAATAAATATTATTTCATTTGTTACTAAATTTGGCTATGAGAAATGAGAACAGATAATAATAAACTCATGAATAAAAGTGCAAAGCATTTGAAATAAAGGTTGATCTATGACGATTGTGGCTGACTGAAGAAAAAGCTAGAAAGAAAGATGAAATCTGTCAATTGCTTAGCAAGCAGATAGCAGAGTAGATGCTTTGCTTTGCTTCCTTCCACTATATTTCTTATTTATTTAGTTTGTGTTGTGTATGAAAAGACAATAATTGTCATGTGTGTGAAGTGCAGAACTTGCCTAGATTGCACTCACACGAGTATGGATCCATAAATAAAACACGTCAAATTGTTTGTAATTCACATAAGCATTGCATTAACAGGTATTTGCACAAAATGTGTCACATTGCGTTGATGATGTTAAAGCCTGTGATCAGTAATCCCTATGGTCATGTACTTTGTAAAATTTGTAATGTGCCTGGTTGACTAGTTGTGATTGTGCAAATACGTGGTAGTATATGTTTTCACGTTATTTCACATTGTATTTGAGGAAATGGGATCCAACGTGGAGCTGGTATGGCCAGAGGCAGAGGCATATTCATCACGGGTGAACAACTGCTCACATGCAAATTCATCTCTAGCTGCAATTCGAGCGAAGTTGAGTGCGGAACAATCAGAACAATTCAAGACATCATGCTTTGGCCATCTTCTGAATATAGATAAGATTCAGTTTAGCGGGCAGATTGTGCATGGGGTTGTGTTGCGTAGAGTAGCGGGGCAGGGTGTGAAAGACTTGGATGGACTGAGTTGCTTATTAGGGTGTGACGTTGCTCAGTCCACTCTTCAGGATTTCTGTTTGATCACAGGGCTTCGTTTTGGGGAAGTGCCTGAAGTTTCCAGTGGAGAGAGTGATGAAATCAGACTTCAGAAAAGATATTTTATAGACGAAGGAATTACATGCAATGCTTTAGAAGAAGCATTTATGAGGTGCACAGAGGAAGATGACATCTACAAGCTAGCTCTTGTTTACTTTGCTGAGTTAGTGGTTTTGGGAAGGGACAAACATTTGAACATCAATCTAAATTACCTGACCCTTGTAGAGGACTTGTGTGATACTTGTGGCCCCAATAAACATGCAATATTGGGGCAATGATATTCCATATACATGCAGCAAACTATCAATAAACCTTCAATAAACATTCAATATCGGTTCTATAACATGCGAAATACATGCAGTTAACAATAATAAAGAAGGAAACACTCCATAAAGCTTCAATAAACATTCACTATTGGTTCAATAACATGCGAAATATGAGATTATAATAATCAATAAACCTTCAATAAACATGTAAACAATCAATAAATTGTCAATAAACATTCAATATCGGAGCAATAAAAACAAATTAATGCTTCGTATGATTTTATCGTATTGGCCCTGTATTGTGATTTTTTCGTCTTCGTTATTACTTGGTTTTTGAAAGTAAGTGTTGGAACGTTTTTGCTGGTTTTCAAACAAATTAATGCTTTTGTTGAAATTCAATGCCAATCCACGTATTTGAAGAACAAATATTACAAAATGGGTTTAGGGGCTCATTGGTGGTGCGTGCAACATGTCTTGTGCGGGAGAACTTTCACAATCTTTGAAACCGTGCAGTTAAATGATCATTAAAAGAACAAATAAAATGACAATTGATACAACTAATAAAACTAATACCAAGTCCTTAATGGACTTCAGCATGTTCAGCACTCTAGCATCATACGTGTCATCTTGATGTTCCGCTTCAGCGGAGGTTACATCAACCCATTCGAATCCATTGCAACTGGTGGCTCCCTAATTGCAGGCATCATATATGGAAAATAATTCTGTCAGAGTTAGACATAGGTTTTTTTTTTTCACCCACATACATATTCTTTAAATTAAAACTTACATAGGAGGTTAGACACTTCCAGAATGGCTTCCCTCGATTTTTGTCAGATTTTGAAACCCGAAGCACCATTGTAGCTCCACAATAGTGACACCTCTTTGTTTGAGCGGGAGATGAAGACGAAGACATGTTCAATCTTCTCAGTTGTACCTCTTCTCACTCAGATCTTCTCACTAAAACCTCTTCGGACTCATACCTTCTCACTCATAGTTGTGATTCATACCCCTTCACTCATAACCCTAAACTTGTCACTCAGCTCTCTCTCATCTCTGCCCAAATCGAGTTATATTTCTTTTTTTTTTGGGATCATTTGGTGGGTTGGTCACGATCTCAACACCTGTACCGTCAGCATTGTGACATCTTTTAGCCCGAAAAGCAATATAAACTACTTCACTACCAAATATATTTTCTGAAAAATGAGGGGACAGTGCTTCAAATTTATTATTTTATTTATATTTCATTAAGGCAACTAGTTGGATAAGAATCCATCATTATTGGTTCCATTTTAATAACATTACTAGGGGTAGTTCGGTGTGGGAAAATGAAAAAGTATATGATGGGACCTTCTGTCACTAGTCAGTAATCCATCACATTTGTATCAATGAATTTGATAGTGGGATAATCCCAAAAATGGCTATGCAAATAGCCATTTAATTAACTTTTTGACTGTCTGACTCTGTATGCACCGTTATGACGTTTTCCCTTTTTTTGTCTTCAGTTTTAATTCACTTGGGTTCAGTTTCTTTAAAAACGGTCAACTTGGAAAAACCCCAACTGGAAACACCTTTTCAAAACACTATAAACAGAGGCAAAAACAAAACGTGTATCCCAAATATTCTCGTTTTGCACCTCTGCCACTCCTCAAATCGTTCAATTCCAAAAACTTTTCAATGAATTCGAAACACTTCACTACAGTCGGAGGAAAGAGAAGGAAGCATGTCCATTTGGATATGCCCGAAGCCTTCATCCCGGAGTCCGCTTGGTTTCAAGTGATGTTATACGTGGCAACCCAATCATCGGAAGATCTCTTCCGTATGGCATCTGTGTGCCCATTGTTCCAAACTTTGGCAAACAGTCCACAAGTGGGGAACACCATTTCAATGGCAAAGTACCCATACCATCCTATCTGGTACCGTGCCAGACCTGCGGTCCAGCATTTCTTGGAACAATGCAGGGCTTGCGATAACCCTGAGTCCATATTTAGAGAAGCATTCGATATTTTTTTCAGGCACGGTAAGGTGGAAGCGTTGTATGGGATGCGCATTGCAGCCACGGCAGGCCATATGGAAGCGGCTTATGTAGTTGGACTACTTGGTATGTCCGGAATTGGTCAGTCAAAAGAGGATGCATTACAATTCTTGTGTTCTTTGAATCAACGTAACAACATTGATATGAAAGGAACCAGGGATGCTTTGACACGAAGATTAAACACAGCATGTGTTGCAAAACATATCGTAGATATGTTTGACTATGGGAAGATTAAGTTTAATCGCTGCAGCGCTTGTAACAACAATGAATGGTATTTTGTTATTCAAGGCTGGCCTAGTGAAGACAAGATAAATCCTGCCTTCTGGATTTGTTGCAATCGATGCAAATGGCACCGTGAGAGTATTTTTTGGTTCAAACTGATGCGTGAGTATGTTGTGCGAGGGAATCACGTGTTTTTGCATTAGTTTTAGTACGAATTTACGGTTTTGATGCATTGTGGACTTGCTTCTCTTCACTTCTAGGTTGGCTGGCTACGTTGTACAAATGTTGTTTAAATGTTGTTTAAATGTTGGTATTTTGTCATAAACCGTTTTATATATAAATGTATAATATTCATTATATAGCGGAATTATTACTTACATCATAGACGGCTAGGAATGACATTTTACTGACACAGATATTTTGCTCACCGACCCCAATCTTCATATTTGGTAAACTAAAAGTCATGCATGGAGTAAATAGGTGTCTTTTCACCAGTGCTTGGGAATGACATTTTCCCACTTAGCATATCCGAAAGGATTTGGTTACACGTTTCTTAAGCAAAAGTTGAACAATGAATGACGTAGAATAATTTGTTTGTGTGGAAGGAGTACAATGGATGACTTGTATATTTCCATATTATGTTTCAAAACATCCCTTAAACCTAAAAAATAAAAAAATTAACAAATTGAAGAACTTCAACTCCGATGAGCACTACAAATGGCCTATTCGCATGGAAAATAAAATTGTTTTCAAAAAGTTGGACTAAATATAATTAACAAATGGACAGCCTAAAAAGTAATATCATAATAATTATAATAATTGTGGAAAAATAATAATAAAATGCTAATGTAGCATAACCATGAAACAGGGAATTCAGTAGGAAGATGAAATCTCAATAAGTTCGTAGAAATTTTCGGATCGTTTTTCTAATTTTTGTGTATTTAGTTCTGAATTTTCCAAGAAAAAGGAATAAAATAATAATTTAGGGTAAAATGGGAGGATGTGGCCATGTTGACTGACGTACACTTGTGCAAGTGGTGAAAGGTGACCGGCTGAGATTGCGCCAGGTGTTTTCTTGCAATTAGGGTTGGCTATTTTAGTGGAAAAATCCTTGAAAATAGGTAATAAATAGTAGGAAATTCCTAAAAAAGGTTGGGAAAATTACCCGGGCCTCCTTGTGACGTCATAAAACTAGGACAACCTATAAATCATCCGTCTCGCAATGAAATAATCCAAATTGTTTTACATAACTCACTTCCCTCTTTACCCTAAGTATTGATGTTTGTTAACTTGAACTTCAATAACCTACTTCAACAAGCATCTCCCGTTAATGTTGGGAATAATTGTCTAAAATGCGTAACAATGAATCGGAGAATTCAGCAAGGGAGATGGAGTGTCAATGAGTTCGTAGCAATTTTTGGAAATAATTTTTGATTTTTGTGTATTTAGTTATGAATTTTCTAAGACAAAGTAATAAAATAATAATTTAGGGTAAAATGGGAGGATGTGGCCATGTTGACTGACATACACTTGTGCAAGTAGTCAAAAGTGACGGGCTGAGATCGCGCCAGGTGTCATCTTCTTTTCAATTTTGGATTCTTTAGTTAAAAATTCTTTGAAACTAGGTAATAAATAGTAGGAAAATCCTAAAAATGCCCCGAAAATTACTCCGGCCTCCTTGTGACGTTATAAAACTAGGAGAACCTATAAATCATCCGTCTCGCAATGAAATAATCCAAATTGTTTTACATAACTCACTTTCCTCTTAACCCTAAGTATTGATGTTTGTTAACTTAAACTTCAATAACCTACTTCAACAAGCATCTCCAGTTAATGTGCGGAATTATTTTTAAACATGCGTAACAATGAATCGGAGAATTCAGCAAGGGAGATGGAGTGTCAATGAGTTCGTAGCAATTTTCGGATAATTTTTTTTATTTTTTGTGTAATTAGTTCTGATTTTTGTAAGGAAAAGTAATAAAATAATAATTTAGGGTAAAAAGGGAGGATGTGGCCATGTTGACTGACGTACACTTGTGCAAGTAGTCAAAAGTGACGGGCTGAGATTGCGCCAGGTGTCCTCTTGCTATTATTTTTGCTTTTTTAGTGCAACAATCTGTGAAAATAGGTAATAAATTCTAGGAAAATCCAAAAAATGCCCCAAAAATTTTTCCGGCCTCCTTCTGACGTTATAAAACTAGGGGAACCTATAAAGCATCCGTTTCACAATGAGAAAATCAAAATTATTTTTACATAACTCACTTTCCTCTTAACCCTAATTCACGTTAACACGTATATTTCGGATAATATTCGATATATAATTTGTAATAATACAATAATTAGTTTCACTATATACAATAATATGTTTTGTTATAAAAGTTGAACATAAATAATAATTGCACATGCTTTGAAGCCATCATTGCAACTACGCCTAGAGCTTTCAAGACGTCAGTTCGTATTCAATAAGTTGTCCACATGCAACTGCACCTACAGTTGTAAACACGTCAGAGGTATTCAATAAGTTGTCCACATGCAACTGCACTTAGAGTTTTTAACACGTAAGAGGTATTCAATAAGTTGTCCATATGACGCCGCATTGGGAATCAGTAATATATTTTCAATCATGTCCAATCACATAAAATAATGCCATACTTTTTCTCAATAACCTCACACAAGTGAAGCAATTTTAAAACCCTTAGTGAATATTTGTCCTAGTCTATATGAGTGATTATATATTCAGTCTGCATTTTTTTCACAACATATGTTAACTTTGAGAGGGATTCCACAAACATAAAATATAAAGAAAGCAAGAAATAGTAGGAGATGAACCAGTACAAAAAACAATATATAAATGGTACATAATAATTCCATAACCTTGTCACAAACGCACTCACAAAAGCTTTTCCATAAACCTTGTCCTAACATATAATAAATAAAGGCAACATTGCATATGATGCAACCATGTCCAAATCTGATACGTGATCAAAAAAAAAAATGGACATGGCAGCAACATATGACTGAAGTAGATGGGCTCTTTGCATCTTGTGTTTTCGTAATTAAAGACATCAAAATATTAAGGTTTAAATCTTCCATAGTAGTTAGCATCAAAATAGGTTTGAAGCAGAGTTTAACGAAAATTCCAATTCCACTGATTTGCCTCTGCTCAAACACGAGAACCAAAATGGTTACTTCCCTTGCTGAGTATATTTGGTGACATCGGAAACGGTAATAGATGACCAATCAAAAACAGGTACGACGAGTTTTGCATAGGATCGGAAGTAGTCGAATCCAGCTTGCATCACACGCTTCTTTGACTCCACTGCATTAGATGAGTTCTTGTATTTTTGAACAACTACACTCCGAAGTCGTTTGTGTCTACGCTTCATGCGCTGCAACTTCGCCCTATCCAGATTGGCCTGCCTTTTGTCATCTTCAATTTGGCCTTCAACAAATTCCAAACGTGCCCTTGCCCTTTGGATTTCATCAACAAGTTGAAGATGCCTCTCCTTCCAAAAACAAACAACTCTTTCAGACTCAAAACTTCCAACAAAATGGTCATTCTGTCTAGGAATGTGACATTGCTTGTCTGGTGACTCACTTGCATTTCGAAGGCGGTCTTTGTTTGGAGGGGTGTTTATTATGCTCACATCAAACTTGGTTAGTAAATCCATTCTTTGGGGGGAATGAGTTTGTATGGAGGAGAGAGTTTCAGTAGATGGAGACAGATTCGGTGGAGGAGTGAGTTTTGTGTGGAAGGAGAATTTATATGAAAGGGGTGATAGTAATACCAATAAAAGGGT